>NC_090650.1:303031645-303336020 GCF_040937935.1 Hyperolius riggenbachi | reverse complement strand
TACTGACCTCCTTGCAGCCCCGCTGTGCACGATCGGGTGCGCTTCAGAGCGCACCCTCCGGCACTGTCAGCTGCAATACTAATTGGTGGAAGGGAACATGTTCCCTTTTGGCCAATTAGTATACCCTCCTCCCATGAATGATCGCTGCAGTAGTGAACTTCAGCGATCCTTCATCTGTCCCCCTCGGCGCACAAACAGTTAAAAAAAATGCACAAGCAAGCAGCCACACTCACCTACCTCTGTCCTGTGACTGTCCTGAAGTCTGATCCTCCGATCACCGCTCTGCAGTCAGACGCATATTGCCGGAAACCCGGGTCCCGGCTTGATGACGTCATCAAGCCGGGACCCGGGTTACCGGCAATATGCGGCTGACTGCAGAGCGGTGATCGGAGGATCAGGCTTCAGGACAGTCGCAGGACTGAGGTAAGGTGAGTGAGACTGCCTGCTTGTGCATTTTTTTAAACTGTTTCTGCATAGAGGGGGCTGCCTAATGGGGGGGGGGTGCATCTGGCTATAGATTATTGGGGGAGGGGGGGATATGTAAAGGGGGGGTGCATATACACGGGGGGGCATCTGAGTAACCAAGGGGAGGGGGGGTTTACAAATTTTGCACATCTGGGCACCTGGGGGGGGGGGGGGGCCCATAACTTAATACTGGGGGCACATTTGGCTATAATGGGGGGCAGCACTAATCTTGGGGGTACATCTGGCTATAATGGGGTAATTCTGATCCCGGGGACACATCTGGCTATAAAGAGGGGCACTATTCTTGGGGGTGCATCTGTCAATCGATTCTGGGGGTGGCAAACACAGGGGACACATCTGGCTATGCTGGGGGGGCTGATATTGGGGACACATCTGGCTATACTGGGGCGGGGGGGGGGGTGATACTGGGGACACATCTGGATATCTATACTGGGGCGACTTTAACCTGCCTGGCGTTCTATTAAGATCGCCAGGCAGGCTGCGGGAGGGTTTTTTTTTAATAAAAAAAAAACTATTTCATGCAGCCAACTGAAAGTTGGCTGCATGAAAGCCCACTAGAGGGCGCTCCGGAGGCGATCTTCCGATCGCCTCCGGCGCCCAGAATAAACAAGGAAGGCCGCAATGAGCGGCCTTCCTTGTTTTGCTTACATCGTCGCCATAGCGACGAGCGGAGTGACGTCATCGACGTCAGCCGACGTCCTGACGTCAGCCGCCTCCGATCCAGCCCTTAGCGCTGGCCGGAACTTTTTGTTCCGGCTACGCTGGGCTCAGGCGGCTAGGGGGGCCCTCTTTCGCCGCTGCTCGCGGCGGATCGCCGCAGAGCGGCGGCGATCAGGCAGCACACGCGGCTGGCAAAGTGCCGGCTGCGTGTGCTGCTTTTTATTTGAGCCAAATCGGCCCAGCAGGGCCTGAGCGGCAGGCTCCGGCGGTACTGGACGAGCTGAGCTCGTCCAGACCGCCCAGCAGGTTAACTGGTTGCACAGTTTTTATGTCAATCGCACTTTTTATTTTTAAATAGAAAGTGGTCAAAATTGAGAAATAATGCATTTTTTTTTATTTTTTCCCCCTTCTCCCATTAAAATGCATAGAGAGGAACATTTTATTTGGGACCAAATACCCCCCAATGAAAGCTTAGTTTCTCTTGAAAAAAACGATATATAGATCATTTAAGTAGCACGAGTACAGATTAAGTTATTGGTGATTAAACAGGGACACCGCTAAAGCGTCAAAACTGCTCTGGTCAATAAGGGGAAAACAAGGTCTGGATGCGAAGTGGTTAAAGAGACACTGAAGCGGAAAAAAAAAATTATGATTTGTATGTGTAGTACAGCTAAGAAATAAAACATTAAGATCAGATACATCAGTCTAATTGTTTCCAGTACAGGAAGAGTTAAGAAACTCCAGTTGTTATCTCTATGCAAAAAAGCAATTAAGCTCTGCGACTTTCAAAGTCCTGGAGAGGACTGTTATCTGACTTTTATTATCTCAACTGTTTTCTTTTTCTCTGCCAGAGGAGAGGTCATTAGTTCACAGACTGCTCTGAAAGAATCATTTTGAATGCTGAGTGTTGTGTAATCTGCACATATTATAGAATGATGCAATGCTAGAAAAAACACTATATACCTGAAAATAAAAATATGAGAATATTTTCTTTGCTGCTAAACTTCTAGTAATTATTCACAGTACACAACCAATTCATTATATAATATATTTTTTTTCGCTTCAGATTCTCTTTAAACAGTGTTGAATGAGTATCACAAATATGAGTCCTTCCGAGTAAACTTATCATGTTTGTAAATCATGAACCTCATTACAGTATAGTTTACAAACGTAACTGGGGAAAGAAGAATGTGAGTTGATATTTGTATATTTGTTTTGTGTGTGAATGAAATCATCTCTAAGCATTTTGATATTCTGGCACACAAAATGCATTACATCTCTGCAGACTATTCATGTTAAATATTTATAAAACTGTTGTAGGCAGTTTAGAAAAGCACCTCTTTTCTGGAAATGGATGTTTTTAATTGTGCCGGAGACCATGCGCTGCATTATAACTATCTCATTAGGGAATAGTGATAGGACAAATATTCTATGTTGCAGCAACAAGCCTAGACCTTTACTTTTCCATGTCTGAAGTGTCTGATTATCAATGTGTTGGTGGTGACAAGATGATGACTGTGGATATAACTTGTGGAACAGAGCTGTGGCTCTGAAATGTTCCAGCTTTTTAAACATGAATTCTAAAAAGCTACATTTATTTTTTATTTCTGGATAATGATGGCTTAAAATGTTTGCACTGCATGCAAAGCTTTTGGACTTGAGTAGATATTTTCTATTCACTCAATAGGGTATACTCTGGATATATTACAGGGTTATGGTGAATAAGCTTCAAAGCCTTAATTCAGGATAATTTGTTATGTCTGTTAATGATGATTGTAATTGGCAAATTTTGCTTAAGCGTAATTCCGCGTACATTTTGTAATTACGATTCTGATCGAAATACCAAATTCATAATTGCAAAAATTATGTACGTATTGTGATGATTTGCTCAGCTGCCTGTGCAGGCAGCCAGCCTTTTGACCATTGTGTAGGTTTGCATGCTGCAGGACTCTGGAAAGAAGAGCTTCTGTCAGTTTTGCAGCTTGTGCTTGCAGAGGAATTTGCATACGTTGTCATGCAAATTGCCTGGCCACATTCATTGGAGGCGTGTACTATAAGTATTATGTCTTTCCCACAATGCTTCTCTGGTCATAAGGATTTCGTCCTATGTAACACTCCTGGTGGGGTGTCAGCCATGCTCTTGGTTTGAAGATCAGCTTAGAGTAATTCCTGTAAACTGTGCTAGGCAGATTTCCCTAGTGCAGTTAGGATTGTTTATCTGTTTTGTTTGTCTGTTGCGATTGTCCTGTCCCAGCGGTGGTCGATAGGAAGTCATTCTGATCTCTGTTCTTGGAGCATAGCTGGTGCAGCGGTTGCTACCAGCTATCTCTTCTGTTCTGCCTCTCTGGATCGCGCTAGCCACTTTTCGCTAGCGCTGTGGATCCTTCTGTTCTGTCTCCTGGGATCGCGCTAGCCACTTTTCGCTAGTGCTGTGGATCCTTCTGTTCTGCTACTCTGTACCTGGATCGCGCTAGCCACTTTTCTCTAGTGCTGTGGATCCTATCTCTCGCTTGTCCCTGTTTTCGTGTGTCTGTCTTGTCTGCTACGACCGCTTGCTGGAGGCTCAGTGAGGTAACCGTTAAGCAAGCGTTCGCGTCCTCTGTTTCATGTTTGTCTGTCGATGGTTAGTTAGGCGTGCTTGTCTCTATTGTGCTTATCACGTGGAGACCGCGCATAACCGCGTGCACTGTTGCGAATGAGTGCGGTGTTCGCGGTTAGCTAGCGTTTGTTATTTTCCGCATCTTCTCATTGTATTATTTGCTATTCCTTTGCTACCCTCGTATTCTGTTCTGATCTGCCTTGTGTCACGTCTGGCGATCGCACCTCTCGCGATCGCGTTCCTATTTCATATCTGCTGTTGTGTGTGCGCGGTCGCGGGGTGGCGACTGGATTGGCGCACACACATACAACCTGTCCCTTTGCTCGTTCTCATTCGCAATCGCCTCTCTTGCGATTGCGTTCTGCGTTTCGTACAATTCCTGTCTGGCATTTGTGGAGGTACAGAGGATTGGTTCCTCTGCACTCCCCAGCACCATCTGCCAACAGGAATTTCCCTCTACAGGTGCGTAGCACCTTTTGCTGGGTGCCTGCAATTACACGCTTGTGGAGGATTTCCGCCGTGTCAGCGCACGCGTTGTGCGCTGATCACGGAGAAAGTTCCACAATCGTTACACGTATTACCCAAACGTTTGCCTACTTATGAGAGTATGTGTAATGCATAATTTTACATATTTTTGAACTACGATTATGAATGCAATAGCTCATTTGTAATTTAGAAAATTCTGCATAAACTCTGCAAAATAATTACATACAATTATCACATAATTACTTCATAATCGTGCACAGTTATAAATTAATTAATAATTATGATACCGCATTACGAATGAATGCGAACTTGCCAAAAATGACACATTACAATTTTGCATTGTAATTTGCAGTTACGTGTATGGGGAATTTCAGCTCATCACTAATATAACTTTATTGAATGTATTTTTAAAATCATGTAACAAGATAACAATGTTGTAAGCTAACAGCAGTAGTTAGGTCTGCATTCTCCAAGGAATTTGGATCTTGTGAGTGTGGTGCTCCACCCCCTGTGGAGTACCAACCCACATGGTCCCTAAAGTTGGGGTTAGGCTTAAGTCAAAGTGTGGAATCAGGCAGAAATACAAGCATCAGTGCAGGGCATAAATGACAGAGAGATGCTCAAAAGTGAGATCACTGTGTGCTGTAAGAAGATCATTCAGAAGATACTTTTAGACTTTGAAGCTGGCTTCTTTTAATGTGCTTTCTGCTTATGCACTTATGTACATGCATGGAGCATAAGAAGCTGCCTGGGTTCACGCATACTCGTATGAGTCAGGGGTGTAATAATAGCCACCAAGACCACCGGCACTGTGGAGGGCCTTCTTCTTTCCCCTCCAAAATCTAATAGCAATCTCTTCTACAACAGAAACTTCTAACTAGGTAGCAACAAAACTGACACAAGCAATTAAGCTCTTACTGTCCTTATTTTTGATGAGACAAAAATAGGTGATGCAAACATCAAATAGGATGCCCATGAGATTGCATAATAATCAAATAGCACAAATATAGAATATAATCTTCAGGAAGACCTGTGTATTGAAAAATGATGTGCAGAATTCATAAGCGATCCGTGTGCTCAGCTATATCATATCCAAGTGCCTGAGCCCAAATTTAGCACCTGGCGCCCCATAGCTGCAAATTTACATTGTGGTGTGTGGCACTGGTGGGCTGTGACTGTCTCAGTCGTGCCAAAATGTACTGCTTCGGGGAAAAATCCCTTCCCCTAGAGACCCATAGAACTGACATTTTGTTTCAAAGAAGGGAACATTTAATTAACTTTGAGGCCAAACACAGGAGGTTGGATAAATTAAGATGAATTATTTTGGATTGTACAGACTATGCCAATACATACAGTTTAAAAGGATTTTATTACTGTTATGTTAATGAAATATTTTAGTTATTGAAGAATTATTTGATACTCATTATGCTTCATTTTCTTTTTCTGCTTTTCTTAAAGAGTAACTGTCAGGCTGCAAAAGCTAATTTAAACCTCTATTCTCCTGCGTTAAACAGTTTAGAAGGAAGCCAAAAAGGCAATACTGAAGTTAAAAATCTCTCTTACTTTGATGTGTGCTGAACAGCAAGGCTCGTTATTTCCAAGCTCCTAAGGAGGCCAGCAGGACGCATAACAGATACTGCAAAGCATTCTGGGGCTGCTTCTTCTCCCCACTGCACTACCTTGGTTCATCCCCTTCATTCCCCTATCCCGCCCTAAGGCTGTTTTCACAGTTAGAAGTTACAGGATCGTGTTACAGCAGCTTGTAACAGGAGCCTAACTCACAGCACATGTTCCGTTAGAGTATACTGCAGGAGTCCGCTATTGTTCTTAGCCACATGGCTAATTAATATTCACTGCACAGTAGTGTTGTCCATTAGGATCTTTTTTGTGAGTGGAATCATCAGGAAGCAGGGAGGATATGACATCACAATTGGCTTCATAGGAGACAGACAAACATCGAACCTGCCATGAGCTGTCAGGAGCATCATTCTCTGCAAATACTATATGAAAATTCTGTGAAATCCAAACGTGGACAGTGAAATGCATATGTAATGTAAGTACAGCCAATATTTAGCTACTGATATATGTGTTTTTTTTCTCTGAGACCCTATACCTAACAGCTCCTCTTTAAATTCTTAGAATATTGAAGTATGAGAGATAATGGCCTCAGGAAAAGATTTTGTAAGGATTAGTTCACACTGCAAAACACAATCGCTAAGCGCTTAGTGATTGCAATTTTGCAATGCGATTCTCTAAAAAAAAATACATGCAGCAAGATTTTGATTTTCTAAAGATCGAAACGGTGCTGTGAGCATACCCTCATAAGGTGACACTGCACTGGCGCTTTGCTGAATGCTGGCAATTGGCTAGTTAACGCAATCTTAGTGTCAGCTAGCCCTTAGGCCTCGGATGTTTTTTGACGCTATTTTTTTTGTGATTCCCGGCGATTGGGTGGGTGGTGCGTTTTGGTTAAAAGCGCTTTTCTAAGCACTCTTCCAGAGCGGATTTTTAACTCACTCTCTGTGAATCAAACTCTACTCAGGAAGTAAACTCTTTGACCTGGAAAATAATAAATACAATATATTTATTTTTAAAAATGCGAATGCGAATTTGTGAGCATTTGTGTTTTTCCTATACCTTCCATTGAGGCAAAATCGCCTCAAAAATGGTAACGGTATCGCTTTGCTGAGCAGATTGGAAACAAACCGCTCAGATGTGAACTCTCTCATAGGGAATCATTGCACAATCGCTTTTAGGGTGATTTTGAAAATCGTCTGCGCTTGAAAAAAGGGCAAAAATGCCCTTGGTGTGAACGAGCCCTTATGGTTGTTTTTTTTTCTCCAGACCCTCAATTCTATTTTTTGCTTTGCACACTAGAAAAAAATGACTTCATTGGCTTGCACCAAAAGTGGTCAGCGCCCAGCATAATTTGTCTCAAAAAGAAATAAGAGTAAGGAAGCAAGGTAGGGAAAGGGTGGAGATGGGGGAGGGGGTGTTAGTCTTTGGCTAAAGGAACTTTCTGCACAGTAGAGCAGACTTAAGCAGGGCAAAGCTATTGCTATGTTTAGATCTTGGTTGTAATGTTGTTCCACTCTAAATTTGTGACCAGAACTCTTTAACATCAAAAAGATCAGTTTCACATTGTTCATCTAGTGCCCATTCTATCTCTGAAGCTCAGTGGCGTAGGGCCATGGTGACCGGGCCCGGCTCCTGAGGAGGCGGGGGAGGGGCCCGGGGGGCCCATGACCGTTTGGAGGGCCGAGCGGCCCGTGCACTATTGGGAGGGGGAGCCGCAGCCGCGAGGAGGGCAGCCCGACCGTGCATGCTCACTCTGCATCTGAGTGGGGGGGGGGGGAGAGGAAGGGAGGGAGAGGTCGTGCTGCCCTCCCCGTGGCTGCGGCTCCCCCCTCCATTATGGGGAGCACCTACCTACCGACCTACCTACCCTATCCTATCCTGGGGGGCAGCTACCTACCTATCCTGGGGGGCAGCTACCTACCTAACCTATCCTGGGGGGCAGCTACCTACCTAACCTATCCTGGGGGGGGCAGCTACCTAATCTATTTGCCCCTACCTAACCTATCCTGGGGGGGGCAGCTACCTACCTATCTATTTGCCCCTACCTAACCTATCCTGGGGGGGGCAGCTACCTAATCTATCCTGGGGGGCAGCTACCTACCTAACCTATCCTGGGGGGCAGCTACCTAATCTATCCTAAGGGGCAGCTACCTAATCTATCCTGGGGGCAGCTACCTAATCTATCCTGGGGGGGCAGCTACCTAATCTAACCTATCCTGGGAGGTACCTACCTAATCTAACCTATACTGGGGGGCACCTACCTAATCTAATCTATCCTGGGGGGCAGCTACCTAATCTAACCTATAATGGGGGGCCCCTACCTAATCTAACCTATACTGGGGGGCACTTACCTAATCTAACCTATACTGGGGGGCACCTTACTGGGGGGCAGCTACCTAATCTAACCTATACTGGGGGGCACCTACCTCATCTAACCTTATACTGGGGGGCATCTACCTCATCTAACCTTATACTGGGGGGGGGGGGGCATCTACCTCATCTAACCTATACTGGGGGGCAGCTACCTAATCTAACCTATACTGAGGGGCACCTACCTATTTAACCTATACTGGAGGCACTTACTTATCTAACCTGTATTCGGGGCACCTAGCTAGCCTATATAGGTGGCAACTATACTGGCTACCTATATTGGAGGCACCTACCTAACTAACCTATACTGGGGGAACCTACCTATCTAACCTATGCTGGGGGCAACTATTCTGGCTATCTATATTAGAGGCACCCACCTAGCTAACCTGTACTGGGGGCACCTATCTATCTAACTTATACCGGCGGTGCCTGCCTATCTAACCTATACTGGGGGCAACTATATTGGCTACCTATGCTGGAGGCACCTACCTGGCTAACCTATACCGGGGGCAACTATACTGGCTTACCTATGCCTGGCTACCTATACTGGGGGGACCTATAGCTGGCTATAGGGATTCGGATATGTGTGTGCGTCGGGTGTTGCGGGGGGAGGGGGGCTGTTGTTGCTGGGGGGGGGGGGGCCACATCCAGATTCCGCATCGGGGCCCAGAGGTTTGTAGCTATGCCACTGCTGAAGCTGCATAGTTGTTTATTGCTAAGTGCCATTCCTCTATTGTAGGTGGACTACAATCCTTACAATGTAGCTTTCTGACAATCATTGTTCCTATTTTCAACAAACAGTTTTCTGCTGTGATAGTTTTGGCGTTACATATACCAAAAAGAGCATGTTTTTCATCCAGCACACATTCGCCTGAAAGTTTTGTGACCCATTTATTTCCTGTTTGCCCTCTTTGCGGATAAAATAAAAATGGGATAGAATGTTACTGCGTAGGTTAGAACGTGGTCTGGCGGGAGAACGCCGTTCCGATTCGCTTGGGATCACTCTAGCTATGCGCTACCTCCAAGAGACGATTCTTTCTAGGCATCTGGCTCTGCTCTTTATACTGTGAGATACGCCCGGAGGCTGCAACTTCCTTGGGGAGGGGAGGAACTAGTTTTAAAACTGTATTTCGCAGCAGATCAAAGGTGGGGACTTGACTGCTCTTGGCATAATAAGCCATTTCCTGGCCAGAGGCAGTTTCTTGCCCCAAGACTAACGCAATTTCCCCGTTTGTGACATCACGGTCTGCCGAGCCACATCTGGGCTAGGTGTGACATGTGAATTTCAAGGTTTTTCCTGTCTCAGTTTTCAGGTCATCAAAAAGGACTTCCCTCACGCCAGGTGACCATTGATTAAGGCTTCCTCAACCCTCCAGCAGGCCTGTCATATGTAAATGTCAAACATTCCTGTCCACTTTGAACTTGGCAGACTCACTTAATCCGATATTGTTTTGACCAACAGGTCTACATTAATACAAAAGATCAAAGCAATGCCCCACATTTGCAGGGTGGCAGACAAAAGGGAACCTAATTACCTGTTTCTGGCTGTCCAGAGGAACTGTATGCTAATGTCGGTCTATTGACACACACACACAATCACATTAACCGTTTCCTGGGGCCAGGTGGCACCTTTAAGAGCCAGACTGGCTTTTAGCAGACATAGTAGACAGAAAAATGACAGAAATATGTTCCTGTATTCCCTAACATCATCAGCACCCCAATATATCACCGCAGTGCCTAACCCTAAGATCCTACCTGGTGGTGCCTAACCCCAATACCTTCCCTAGTGGTGCTTAGCCCTGGTGGGGCCTAACCCTAACCTCCCCCCCCCCCACTACCACAAAGCCATGATATGCAGCAAAGAGGTCCCCGATTACCAGCATTTTAAATTTTGAACCCGCTCTGCAATGCTGCTATGTGCATTTCTGCAAGCTTCGAGGCCTGGGATTCTATCGGAGCCAAAATTTAAAATGTCTGCTGGTAATCGGGTCCCTCCGGGCACCAAATTTTTACCTTCTTTGGATGATCACTGCTAATCAGGCGTCTCCAGGTGCCGATATTTACCTTTATCGCCGTGCGCCCAGATTCCCTTTTTTTACGCTGATTGCGACTTTTATTATAGGCCCCATGGTGTGCCATTTTTTTCTGAAAGGGCTCATGCACCCTTTTTTCCTGCTTCGGGTTTGAGATACAATCTTCTTATTCGTTTATATTGGAATAGCTGCCAATGTCTATTTTGAATGAACCATATATTATTAAATATCCCAATGGTTGTTTTTATAAAAATAACAGTTTAGATCTGAAACATTTTCAGCATTGTACACTGAAATATAACTTTTTAAAATTACACCAAAAACTAAAGAAAAACCAAAACCGCAGTTATAGCAGAAACAGAAACTTTGAGAAAGGAAAGAAATGATAATGAAATTTTAACCTAACATTTATTTTCAGATTTAATATTCAGTTCAGAACTAGGCAGCTCTTTATATAATTAGATAGATGCCATAAACTCTCTTTCTAAGCCTATTAATTTCCAAGGATGAACACTATCTCTAGCAGACAAGCTGTTCCTGTAAAATGCTGCTCAGGTTCATGGAACATTTCTATGTAACTATAACATTTGTTCTTGTACCAGTTAAATGTTTCTTCCTAATACCCCCAGGAAATATGACAGAGTATGATGACGATTTTACAATGTCACATCTGTATCTGCAAAATGCAACAGTACGTCAGTCAAGAAAAGAAATGAATGCAGTTATGACATATAGTAGAATGCAATCCACTATTCGTGACTCCAAATTTTGTATTAATTATCCTGTATTCAGTATCAGACACATCCTCTATATATTCCGTATATTGGTATGTAGCTCCACCCTCTCAGTGATGCTTAGCCTAGGCTATGATTAGAGATGTCGCGAACCTCCGATTTTCGGGTCGCGAACCGGGTTCGCGAACTTCCGCGGAAGGTTCGGTTCGCGGAAAAGTTCGCGAACCGCAATAGACTTCAATGGGGATGCGAACTTTCAAAAATAGAAAAAATTATGCTGGCCACAAAAGTGATGGAAAAGATATTTCAAGGGGTCTAACACCTGGAGGGGGGCATGGCAGAGTGGGATACATGCCCAAAGTCCCGGGGAAAAATCTGTATTTGATGCAAAGCAGCATTTTAAGGGCAGAAATCACATTGAATGCTAAATTGCAGGCCTAAAGTGCTTTAAAACGTCTTGCATGGGTATACATCAATCAGGGAGTGTAATTAGAGTTCTGCTTCACACTGACACACCAAACTCACTGTGTAACGCAGCGCAAACAGCTGTTTGCGTAGTGACGGCTGTACTGGACTGGTGTGCACCATGGCCAGAGTGTAGGCCGTGGTGTTTTTCAAGCCCATATGGTCGCCGGGCTGTGGTAGCTCAATGATAGAACAACAGTGACTGTCCAGCTGATCAAATTCGGTCTGACCACAATGAAGCAACGACCTTATTATCTTTTGTGTGCCACCCCCACCCGAGACACTCAAATAGCCGGCGGTCATTGCTTCATTGTGATGCGCAAGCCCCTTCACCGCGGCAAGGTAATGATCATGAAGGGGGATGGGCACGTGTACATGCCTTTTGTTTTGTTGTTGCAGCCGCCCGCAGTGCAGCCAGAAAAATTAGGCAGGCATGTACATGCACCAAATAAATTAGTGTAGCGGCCGCTGCTAGCAGCGGCCTTAAAAATTCAGGAATCCGCCTAGAGTCCTGGACCCTGTTGGTGGTGGCGGAGAAGGCAGTCAAGCGGCCTGCAGGCAGAGATGCTGTGTGTGGGGACTGACTTAGTCTTCGGTCGTGCAGTAGCCCTCCGGGATCCATTCCTCATTCATCTTGATAAAGGTCAGGTACTGAACACTGTCGTGACTTAGGCGACTTCTCTTCTCAGTAACTATGCCTCCAGCTGCACTGAAGGTCCTTTCTGACAGGACGCTTGCGGCAGGGCAAGAGAGAAGTTGTATGGCAAATTGGGACAGCTCTGGCCACAGGTCAAGCCTGTGCAACCAGTAGTCCAAGGGTTCATCGTCGCTTTTTGCAGAGTCTACATCCACACTCAAGGCCAGGTAGTCGGCTACCTGCCGCTCCAGGAGTTGTTGGAGGGTGGATCCGGAAGGATTATGGCGAGGAGTTGGACTAAAGAACGTCCGCATGTCCGACATCACCCTAAGATCGCTGGAGCGTCCTGTCCTTGCCTGCGTGGACTTGGGAGGAGGAGGGTTACTGCCAGTGGTACCTTGATTGCGTTTTGCAGCCACATCACCCTTAAATGCATTGTAAAGCATCATCGACAGCTTGTTCTGCAAGTGCTGCATCCTTTCTGCCTTTTGTTGAGTTGCTAAGAGGTCCGCCACTTTGTGCCTGTACCGAGGGTCTAGTAGCGTGGCCACCCAGTACAGGTCATTCGTCTTGAGTTTTTTGATACGGGGGTCCCTCAACAGGCTGGACAATATGAAAGAGGACATCTGCACAAAACTGGATGCAGACGTACTCTTCATCTCCTCTTGCTCTTCCTCAGTGACGGGACGCAATTCCTCTTCCTCCCCCCAGCCACGAACAATACCACGGGAACGTGGAGCAGCAGAAGCCCCCTGTGACGGCTGCCGCGGTTGTTCTTCTTCCGCCGCCTCCTCCTCCTCCACAGAAACACCTTCCTCATCATCACCATCATCAGAGTCTGACTCCTCTCCTTCCCCACATGACTCCTCTTCTTCCTCCTCCTCCTCCCCCCTCTGTGCTGCCGCAGGTGTTGTGGGAACATCGGGTTCGTGTGTAAATGGCTCCCACGACTCCTACTGCCATAACTCTTCTCGTTCACGCTCCTCCACAGCTGTATCCACCACTCTACGCACGGCACGCTCCAGGAAGTAGGCGTAGGGGATCAAGTCGCTGATGGTGCCCTTATCGCGACTCACCAGTTTGGTCACCTCCTCAAAGGGCTCCATGACCCTGCATGCATTTCGCATCAGTGTCCAGTTGTTGGGCCACAACATCCCCATCCTCCCAGATTGTGTCCTTGTACTGTAATGATACAGGTACTGGGTGACGGCTTTCTCCTGGTCTAGCAGGCGAGAGAACATCAGCAGGGTGGAATTCCAGCGAGTCGGGCTATCGCAAATCAGGCGTCTCACCGGCAAGTTGTTTCTACGCTGAATGTCCGCAAAGCGTGCCATGGCCTTGTAAGAGCGCCTGAAATGCCCACATAACTTCCTGGCCTGCTTCAGGACGTCCTCTAAGCCTGGGTACTTGGACACAAATCTTTGCACGACCAGATTCAGCACATGTGCCATGCAGGGTATGTCTGTCAGCTTTCCCAAATTCAACGCAGCATTCAGATTGCTGCCGTTGTCACACACCACGTTGCCGATCTCAAGCTTGTGCGGGGTCAGCCATTGCTCCACCTGTTTGTTAAGAGCAGCCAGGAGAGCTGCTCCAGTGTGACTCTCCGCTTTCAGGCAAGACACTAACACTGCGTGACACCGTCGTACCTGGCATGCAGCATAGGCCCTGGGGTGCTGGGGCTGTGTATCTGGAGAGGAGATCGTGGCACCAGCCAAGGAGAAGGAGGAGGATGACGACAGCGAAGCGGTGGTAGCAGATGGAGAGGAGGTGGCTGGAGGCTTGCCTGCAAGCCGTGGAAGTGTGACAAGTCGGTCTGCTGCGCAGCCACATACTCCCTGCTTGCTGCCATCGGTCACCAGGTTGACCCAATGGGCTGTGTATGTAATGTAGTGGCCCTGCCCGTGCTTGGCAGACCAGGCATCCGTGGTCAGGTGGACCCTTGACCCAACGCTGTGTGCCAGAGATGACACCACTTGCCTCTCAACTGCACGGTACAGTTTGGGTATGGCCTTTTGTGAAAAATAATTGCGGCCTGGTATCTTCCACTGCGGTGTACCAATGGCCACAAACTTACGGAAAGCCTCCGACTCCACCAGCTTGTATGGTAATAGCTGGCGAGCTAATAGTTCCGCCACGCCAGCTGTCAGACACCGGGCAAGAGGGTGACTGGCAGACATTTGCTTCTTACGCTCAAATACTTCCTTCACGGACAGCTGGGTACTGCTGTTGGCAGAGGAGAAGGAACCGCTGAAGGGAAGAGGCGGTATGGAGGAGGGTGGCTGTGAAGGTGCAAGGGAGAAAGTGGATGAAGACAATGCACCTGAAGGAGGAAGAGGAGAAGGAGGGTGGCTTGTCTTTTGAGGGGTGCTGCTTTTCTTCAGGTGTTCTTGCCATAGCTGTTTGTGCCTTCTCTCCAGGTGCCTTCGTAAGGCACTTGTCCCTACGTGAGAGTTGGCCTTTCCACGGCTCAATTTTTGCTGGCAGAGACAACAGATGGCTTTGCTCCGATCTGAGACACACACGTGAAAAAATTTCCAAACCGCTGAGCCCCCCTGGGCTGATGGCGCTACGGTGGCATCAGCAGCTGACGTTGAAGGGCATGTGTGCTGGCTGGCCATAGCTGGCGATACATGGCGCCGGACACTGCCCCCAGCTGTTTCTGAGGACGAGCTCCCTCTGCTTCTATCATGGAGTCGTCTCCTCCTAATTCCTCTCTGACTCCTCCTCTGAACTGTCCCCCTGGTCATCTTCTCTACCGGGAACATATGTGGTATCCGTATAATCGTCATCATAATCCTCCTGGCCAGCTGTGCTTTCTTCAGACACCTCCTCAAGTGCACCAACTTCAGGTGGTCCACCACCATCCCCATCCACACACGTTACGTCCATATTATCGCCACCTAACTCAGACGTATGAGGTGGTGTACCTGCGCCTTGTTGTTGTTGTGGCAGTAGTGGCTGGGAATCAGTGATTTCACCACCACCACCAAATAACTCCTGCGAAGTGTCAAATGCAGCGGATGTGGTGCTTGTTGTAGCGCTGGTGGCTGCGGGAGATGAGGTGTTCTGTGTTAAAAACTCAATCACCTCCTCACGATTTTGGGAAGTGATGGCACGTGCCTTCTTCTGAGCACTGTATTTTGGGGCAGGTCCGCACGAAATCACAGCAACACTACCTCGCACAGACCTGCCGGTGCCTGGTGGCCTTCCTCTGGGCCTGCCTCTACCTCTTCCTCTACCTGGTTTGTCCATTTTGTCCATCTCGGGGGGATGCTAGCTATATGCAGTGAAGTGGGTTCTCACTCAACACAACCGGTAGTTAGATGCAGTGAGGTGGCCAGGTGGGTTCTCACTCAACACAACAGGTATTTAGATGCAGTGAGCTGGGTTCACTCAACACAACGCTAGGTATATGCAGTGATGAGGTGGGTTAAGTATACACAATAGGTACTGGGTAGTTAGATTCAGTGAGCTGGGTCCACTGAACAGTGATGGTACTTAAGATGCAGTGAGGTGGGTTCTCACTCAAGACAACCGGTAGTTAGATGCAGTGAGGTGGCCAGGTGGGTTCTCACTCAACACAACAGGTAGTTAGATGCAGTGAGCTGGGTTCACTCAACACAACGCTAGGTATATGCAGTGATGAGGTGGGTTAAGTATACACAACAGGTACTGGGTAGTTAGATGCAGTGAGCTGGGTTCACTGAACAGTGAAGGTACTTAAGATGCAGTGAGGTGGGTTCTCACTCAACACAACCGGTAGTTAGATGCAGTGAGGTGGCCAGGTGGGTTCTCACTCAACACAACAGGTATTTAGATGCAGTGAGCTGGGTTCACTCAACACAACGCTAGGTATATGCAGTGATGAGGTGGGTTAAGTATACACAATAGGTACTGGGTAGTTAGATGCAGTGAGCTGGGTCCACTAAACAGTGAAGGTACTTAAGACGCAGTGAGGTGGGTTCTCACTCAACACAACCGGTAGTTAGATGCAGTGAGGTGGCCAGGTGGGTTCTCACTCAACACAACAGGTAGTTAGATGCAGTGAGCTGGGTTCATTCAACACAACGCTAGGTATATGCAGTGATGAGGTGGGTTAAGTATACACAATAGGTACTGGGTAGTTAGATGCAGTGAGCTGGGTCCACTGAACAGTGAAGGTACTTAAGATGCAGTGAGGTGGGTTCTCACTCAACACAACCGGTAGTTAGATGCAGTGAGGTGGCCAGGTGGGTTCTCACTCAACACAACAGGTATTTAGATGCAGTAAGCTGGGTTCACTCAACACAACGCTAGGTATATGCAGTGATGAGGTGGGTTAAGTATACACAACAGGTACTGGGTAGTTAGATGCAGTGAGCTGGGTCCACTGAACAGTAAAGGTACTTAAGATGCAGTGAGGTGGGTTCTCACTCAACACAACCGGTAGTTAGATGCAGTAAGGTGGCCAGGTGGGTTCTCACTCAACACAACAGGTATTTAGATGCAGTGAGCTGGGTTCACTCAACACAACGCTAGGTATATGCAGTGATGAGGTGGGTTAAGTATACACAACAGGTACTGGGGTATATGCAGTACTGGGTAGTACAATGTGCAGCTCCCTGTCACACACACAGGTAGTCACTGAATGTACTGGGCTGCTGGCAGTGGCACACACACTATCAATTAGCAATGCTGTGCATGCAACAAAAGTGTCAGTTTGACACACAGAAAAAAAAAGTACAGGTTGAGCTCTGACAAGAGCTATTGAGGGGTGCTATAAAAGCAATAACAATCAGCCAGGAGCAAGCTAAGCAGCCAAGAACCTAACTAATCTGTCCCTAGAAAAACAAGTCTGCAGCAGCTCTCCCTAGTCTGTCTAATAGCAGGCAGACGAATGACTGTAATGACCGCCGGAGGCTGCCTTATATAAGGGGGGTGGGGCTCCAGGGCTTAGTGTAGCCTGAATGGCTACAATGTGCCTGCTGACTGTGATGCAGAGGGTCAAAGTTGACCCTCATAGTGCATTATGGGGCGAATCGAACTTCCGCAAAAGTTCGCCTGCTGCAGGCGAACGCGAACCCCCGAAGTTCGCCTGGAACCGTTCGCCGGCGAACCGTTTGCTACATCTCTAGCTATGATGTCTCTTAGCCTTCTGCCCCAGAGTACTTCGCGAGACCAGGTATTGTTTCTGCTCACTTTGGAACACATAACAAACAAACATTCTACAGTGATGCACCTGTCAGCAGTAAATGTGTTGCCACCTGTGATAAATGTAATAATGTAAATTGATTTGAGGAAAGATTTTACAATGGGAAAAATAAGCAATTTTATTAAGTGATACTGAGTTTATAAAATTCCTTTTTAAAATCCAAGCCAGTAGAATGAAAAAGCTCAGCAGGAAGTCAAATAATTGTGAATAAATACCTTAAGAACAAAACAAACAAAAAAATGAAAAACAAAAAACTAAAACTTTAACAAAAAACAAACAAACAAAACAACAACAGCAACAACAACAAAACATTCAGCTTTTTTTATACAATGCAATAGCATTCACAAAAAAATTAAGGTGTTTAAGTTATCTTTAAGTAAGTCAGAATGTGAACTTTTGAATAACCTTCATATTTTTAAATATGCCCTGCCTATTTAGCAACCGGTTGTTTTCCTCAATATCTCCACATAATATGTACTGTATTGGTATTGTGAATGTCAGAATCCATATGCTGGGTGGCAGTGCTGTTGCTCACAGTTTTCTATCTTTTACTGATTTTTTTAGAGTTTATTACTTGGTGAAAAATATATATGGAAGAAACAGAACCTCAATGTGCCGTGTTATTAACCTTCTCTGTTTTTCTGTGAATTTTATTTAATCTTTGACAGGGCACTTACAGAGCTAGTTTTCAATCCAAAAGTCAAAAGTCAAAACCAGGTCACACACCAAATGTCAAGACACTCAAATACATCTCAGAATACGGATAAGTCAGAACTGGAAAATCAGGAAGATGCATGTCAATCTATTGTACAAAACATTGAAGGTGAACACTAAGGAAAATCATATTTTCATGTGAATAGTTTGAAAAGGTCTGCCAGAATGGATGCTGAGGATATCCACTCTCACAGGACAGAGACAGCTACCGATAAACCCTTTTTTAATGATACAGAGTCATTGCAGTCTTTACATTTTTGTCCCTAAGACTACCAAGATACATACTATAGGACACATCTGAGCTCAATGAAAATAAAAAAAATCCACTTACCTGGAGCTTCCTCCAGCCCCTGTCAGCCGTCCTGTGCCCACGTTGCAGCTCCGCTCAACGCTGGTGGTCCGGGGTCCCCTCCAGCGCAGAATGTCCACTGCGTCTGTGCGAGTGGCTCTCAGAGTCGCACTGACATCATCTGGACTGTACTGCGCAGGTGCAGTAGTTCTGCGCCTGTGCAGTACAGTGTGGATGGCGCCAGCGCGATCAGTGAGCCTATGGAGGAGTCAGCTTTCCTGGCTCTCTTTGCCTGTGTGTTTTCCTGGTCCCTGCTTCCTCCTGGATGAGCACTGGTCACTAGTAAGTAGGCAGATCTACTTGTGACCTATGGCTGTGTGACTGTCCCTAAAGAGTAAGGGTTTGCGAGTCCACGGGGGTGGGGAAGAAGGTGGCACAATTTTTACACCCCCGTCCTTGGTGGAATTTAGCCTACAGACTGCCCTAGTTGAGGGAGGGCCCAAAGGGCCCTGGTGCAGTCGTAACCTCTGCAACACCTATTGCTTTGCCACTGGCTATAGAGGCATCAGGTAGCATCAGGGACAGCAGAAATGTTTGTTAATGAGTTTGGCTATACAGTAGCAAAAATCATATATCAGTGATTCGAACAAAAGCATTGGTAGCTGAACTCATACAAAGGGACTACCAGATAGTTAGTGTAAGGGGGAGAGGATATTGTAAGGAGTGGAGAGGGGCAAGGTTAGTGTTAGGAATGAAGTGTGTGGAAGTTAGTGTTAGGAGGGAAAGGTGAATAAGAGAATAGGAGATGGATGAATGACCAATTATTGGTAATATGCTGCACCATACTTCCTTGCATCTATACTAAATGTATACTTTTAAAGCCATTGGGTATCATGTCTAAAAAAAAATTTTCAATGACATATGCATGTAGAGATATGTAAATACATTTACCTTTGCTGGTTTTTGCCGCACCACTGCCCCCCGTTTGCACAATATACCCCAAAATCTGCTTGTTTATGATCCAAGATGGCTGCCGACCTTTGCTACATCTTCCGGGTCGGCAGCCACTTACTTCCTAATATCTCTAAGTCTCAAGCTCCGTTAAAATAGCGCGAGACAGTGGAGACTTGTGGTGCGCATCCCTGGGACAGTGTGCGCGCGCTCACGTCTAACGTAGAGCGCGCGCGTGCAGAACGTCACTGCACAGTATACGGAGCTGCGAGATTGAAACCACATGTGAAGGTATGATAGGACCTTCAGTAAGTGAATAAATCTTTGATGTCACCTTACCCCACTGCCCCGCTATGTGCGGTCAGCGACGCACGAACAACCTCCCTCAGCGCTGCGCGCTCTTGTAATGAACAGGGGAGCTGCTCATCAGCGGGAGCGCGACTGACAGGGCGGAGCAAAGGAGCGGAGATGACGGAGGAGTGACAGAGCAGGGCAAAGAAGCTCTGCCTCCTCTCTCTAGCCTGAATATTCGACCGAACTGGTCAAAGATTATAAATGTGGATTTTAGGGGCCAGCCTGCATCAAAAATGACAACATAGGGACAAAACTATAGAGGTTAATTAGGTAAGTGGTCCCCTATTAAGAATTAGTAGATTAAAAACTGTACACATTCACTTTAAAATCATGCCATAGAATCCAGAACCATGGAGGTCCCAGGAATAGAAAGTGAGTAAAAAAATACGCGTAATAAGGAGGCAATAAAAACAATCATATAAACACATGGAACTTCCTTAATGCAGTTACAATAAGGCATCAATGAGTGGGCTACATGAGTTGGCTGGTTTAGTGTATAGATCCAACCTGGATATAAGTTGTGTGTGATATACATGTGAAGATGCCCACAGATCAAGAACCAGAATCACTAGGACTAGGGCAGCTGGAGATAGGAGAAATGTGTGAGCTGGTTTGGATGGAATGGGGATTCTCTCAAAGCAGTAGATGCTGGAGAAAATGTCTCAGCCTGCAAAGTGAAAGATTGCAAATAAAGTCATAATGATTTTTGAAATCAGAAGAATGGCTTATTTTTTTTCCCTTTGTGTGAAGAAACGCGGAAAAGCCACCGCTAGTGTTCAGGGTGAGGCGGCTGTTTCCGCGTCCAACATGGCGGCACAATGCGAAGAAACCGCCAAATGCTGCATTGGCAGGGCGGTGGAGTCTGCGTTGGATGCGGCGGTTTGTACGCATAGCGATACCTCTGACATGGTGGTTGGATGCAGGGAGTCCGCCGCTTGCTTGGAGAGCGGTGCGGCGGCCCCCGCGCCCGAATCAGCTGATACTTTGCAAAACATGTCTGGTGTGGCTGGGACTGCTAGTCCACACAGGTTCAGAAGGACGCGCGCGCGCTGAGAGGCAGAGCTTATATGACAGCCAGAGAAGAGTCAGCTGACCAAGGTGGTCAGCTGACATTTTTACCATCCTCCATTGGTCCAGCACTTAGGGGTGGCGCTGGAGAGCGCTGTGGTATATATACTGGATGCTGGTCATTTCTCTGGTGTCTGGCGTTGCGATCACTACGTGGTAGCACTCAGACCTTGTCTGTATCTGTGTTCTAGCATAGTTTCCAAAGGTGTTGACGATCAAGGAACTCACACCTTAGCGTCAGGAATATTGAACTGTATTATTTGTTATGACCTTCTGCCTGCCTGACTATCCCTCTGAACTCTGATTCTGTACCTTGCTATTTCTGATATCCTGTTGCCAAACTCTGCTCGTTCCTGGACTCTGTATCTGCCTCCTGACTCTGTACTTTGTTATTCCTGATACTCCGTTGCCAAACACTGCCTGTTCATTGGATTCCGTATCAGTCTCCTGAATCTGTACCTTATCTGTCTGTGTGTTAACGACCTGGCTTGCCCGACCTCGAGAACTGACCTTACTGTTAGAGGCAGTTCCCAGACCTGTTAGTGACACCCTCTCACTGGTGTCACTCACACTCTGTCCTTCCTACTCTCAGTCTAGCTCCTCCCCCGGGAGAGTCTAGGCCTACGGAAGGAACATACTTCTGTGCAGTACTCAAAGTATTGCTGTTGCACTTAACGCTCACTTGTTATCTCAGGTGTCCAGAGGTTAGTAGATATATCTGATTATTGGTGATACTGCAGATCATCGATAATCGGGTATATTCTGTATTCTCGGTGATACTGCAGTTCACCGGTAATCAGACCCTCTCTGTGTTACACCGATCGTTACAGAACGCCAGACCAAAATGCAAATGGACGCACACACTGACCGTCTGGGCGCACTTGCCACTTCGGTGGAAAACATCAACCAAGTGCTGGGTAGCCACAAGACTATGATTGAAGCCTTGTCTGGTTCTTTACAAACCCTCCAGACAGCAGTGGATGAGGTGTGATCCCCTCCTAGCTCTGACATGCGTTTGCCTGTACCTGAGAAATTTTCTGGTCACAGATCGGACTTCCGAAATTTTAGAAGTAGAGTGTTATCTTACTTTGAGTTGAAACCCCGATCTTCTGGAACTATGGCCCAAAGGGTCACATTCATTAAGACTTTGTTATCGGGCGATTCTCAGACGTGGGCGTACAGTTTGTCCACCGAAGACTTAGCCCTCACTTCAGTGGATGAATTTTTTAAACCTATGGCAGTAATTTACGACGACCCAGACCTTACGGCGACTTCTGAGCGGAAGCTCAAGCTTTTGCGTCAAGGCAAGGGTCCGGTCGAGGATTACGCAGCCGAATTTAGGAGGTGGTCAGTTTCAGCCAGGTGGGACACCTATGCCCTATTAGATTGTTTCTTATCAGGGTTGTCAGACGAGATCTCAGATCTCATGTTAAGTCTACCTGAACCTAAGACAGTCGATGAGGCCATTTCATCGGCCATTCGAGTCGACCGCAGGCTGCGTTACCAGAAGCAGACCCGGGGTAGTAACCGTGTAAGAATGGTGTCCTACGCAGTGCCTCCAGTAACTCCACCTCCTCCCGTCTCGCCTCCACCCGAACCAATGCAAATTGGTCGGTCGAAACTATCCCAAGTGGAGCGAAGACGTAGGATATCTGAGCAGCTGTGCCTTTACTGCGCTGAGGGGGGTCATAGAGTACGTAATTGCCCTAACAAGTCGGGAAACACTACCGCCTAGGAGTTGTAGAGGGTAACACCCTAGGCGCTCGACTTTTACCCCTAGAAGATAAACGATTACTTCTCCCTTGTACTGTTACATGGGAAGATAAAACTGAGGTTTCTGAAGCTTTTGTTGATTCAGGCTCTGCAGCTAATTTTATGGATTTCGAATTTGCTAAGAGATTGGGTATTCCGCTCACCCCGGTAAAACCACCCATTCAGGTTACGGCAGTAGATGACTCCCCCCTGCAAATTGATCATCCACTGTCTCAGACACCAGAGGTGGAGGTCACTATAGGGGTGTTGCATACAGAGAGACTGCAGTTTTTTGTATTACACATGACTACCTCCACAGTCATCCTTGGCATGCCATGGTTGCACCTTCACTCCCCACAGATCAATTGGGCTACTGGTCAGCTAACTAGCTGGTCAAATCATTGTTTTCAGCAGTGTTTATGGAGGGTGACACTGGGCCAGGCCAGGATTCATTTAGAGGGGGTACCAGTACAATATTCTAAATATTCCGATGTGTTCTATCCCAAGGCTGCTGATAAGTTACCTCCACATCGCCCGTTTGATTGCCCCATCGATCTCCGATCTGGTTGTATGCCCCCGAGGGGTCACCTCTACAATTTATCTGGGCCAGAGAAAGTGGCCATGCAGGAGTACATTCGTGAAAACTTAGCCAAGGGATTCATTTGCCCTTCCCGGTCGCCCGCTGGTACAGGGTTCTTTTTTGTTAAGAAAAAAGACGGAGGCCTGTGGCCATGTATTGATTACCGGGGCCTGAATAAAATCACAGTGAAGAATCGCTACCCTTTGCCCCTGGTAGATGACTTGTTTACACAGGTTACCGATGCTAAGATCTTTTCGAAGTTGGATTTACGGGGTGCATACAACCTGGTGCGGATTAGAAAGGGCGATGAATGGAAGACGGCCTTTAACACGCCCGACGGGCATTACGAGTACCTGGTGATGCCCTTCGGGCTGTGTAACGCCCCGGCCGTCTTCCAGGAACTGATTAATGAGGTATTCAGGGAGGTGTTGGGCAAATTCGTGTTGGTATACCTGGATGATATACTTATTTTCTCAAACAACCTCTCTGAGCACAGGACACACGTCAGATTTGTATTGGACAAACTAAGGCAGAACATGCTTTACGCTAAATTGGAGAAGTGCATCTTCGAGGTAACATCTGTCACCTTTTTAGGGTACATAATTTCCACCTCAGGCCTGTCTATGGATCCTGCCAAGGTCTCGGCCGTGTTAGAATGGCCTCAACCAGTGGGGTTAAAATCTCTGCAGAGATTTTTAGGCTTTGCCAATTACTATAGAAGGTTCATAAAGGGGTACTCCACTGTCATTGCACCCCTCACCAGTCTCACTAAGAAAGGGGCAGATACTACCCACTGGTCTCCAGAAGCTCTGCATGCATTCTCCACTTTGAAAGACTTGTTTTGCTCTGCACCCATCTTAAGACACGTTGACACCTCCTATCCCTTTATTGTTGAGGTAGACGCCTCGGAGGTCGGGGTAGGGGCTGTGCTGTCCCAGCGGTCAGGGTTGCAGGGTAGATTGTACCCATCTGCCTATTTTTCTCGTAGGTTCTCTCCAGCAGAGAGAAACTACGATATAGGCAACAGGGAGCTCCTGGCCATCAAATTGGCCTTTGAAGAATGGCGTCATTGGTTGGAAGGCGCAGAACACACGATTACAGTTTACACTGATCACAAAAATTTAGAATACATCGAGGGAGCTAAGAGAATAAGCCCCCGTCAGGCTCGATGGTCATTGTTCTTCTCGAGGTTCAGATTTATAATTACGTACACTCCAGGTAGCAAGAACATTAAGGCAGATGCCCTGTCCAGATGCTTTGAGCCGGAGACAGCACAGCCCTCCGCCCCAGAGACCATTGTTCCACAAAAACTGGTACTATCAACAACTGAGACTTGGGAGGACTGGATAGTGACTTTAAGCCCTTTCCAGCAGGACGTCCCGGAGGGGAAGCCCGAGGGAGTTATGTTTATACCACTACCGTTCCGTCTTCAGATATTGCAAATGTTCCACTCACACAAAAACGCGGGACACCCTGGGGCCTCCAGAACACAGGATCTGGTTGCCAGTTGTGCTTGGTGGCCGTCTCTGGCAACAGACTGCAAGGAGTATGTTAGGGAATGTGGGGTGTGTGCGAAAAGTAAGCCCTCCCGGCTGGCACCTGTGGGAACGTTGCAGCCCTTGCCCACCCCGAGTGAGCCATGGACCCACTTGTCCATGGATTTTGTGGGTGAGCTTCCCAGGTCTGAGGGCATGTCGGTCATTTGGGTGGTAGTCGACCGCTTTAGTAAAATGGCCCATTTTGTGCCCTTGAAAGGACTCCCCTCGGCCCAGGAGTTGGCCGATTTGTTCATCAGCCACGTTTTCTGATTGCATGGCATTCCGGAAAACATAGTGTCAGATCGGGGAGTCCAATTTGTTGCAGTCAAAATAAATGTACCAGAGATTTATTGAACGGGGTTAACAAGCTGGAACTCTTGATAGGGCTCTGGAGAGAGTGAGAGAGCAAGACAGAGACCATTTGTTGGGGTGGGCTGGGGGTGGGGAACCCACAAAAAAGAGAACAAAGGATGGAGATAAGTTTGTCTTTGTGTTCGATTACACACCAATGTCAGAAAAAATCAAAGAAATCATTTCCAATAACTGACATATTTTGGAGCGAGATACAGGGCTAGGAGATAAAGTGCTTAACGCACCTATTATAGCCTACAGAAAGGGATTTACTATAGGTTCTATGGTCACTCAGAGCGAGCAAATTCAGCAATGTCAGGAGAATTGCTTGAGTAGTGGGAGAACAGTGGGAAGTTTCCTATGTGGTTTTTGTCCCACATGCAGCCACATGCTGAGAGTGGCAAACGTTAGGATGGGGCACCTGGATTTCCAGATCAAGCAGTTCATTACATGTAGAACGACATTTGTTGTGTATGTGCTCTTCTGCCCCTGCCTCCGATATTATATCGGTGAAACCACGCGTCCTATGCGTGAGAGACTCGTTGAACACATCAGGTCGGTTAGAAAAGGTGAAGGTGGAGTATCTAAGCTGGTCGAGCACTTTAGGGCAGTGCACGACAGTGATCCTTCACTATTGAGGATGGTAGGGTTGGTACATGTCCCAAGTCCCAGACGGGGAGGGGATAGAGAAAAAATACTGTTGCAGCGAGAAGCATACCTTATTTCTAAAACTGAGGCCATGGGTCCGTTAGGTTTCAATGATAAAAACGACCTCTGTGTGTTCCTCGAGAGATAAATATAAGGTTATCCTTCATGTATATGTCATTTATATGTCCCAATCGAATGGAAAGGGGGAGGGGGTGCATTCTGGGGATAATGGTGAGACCTGGTTTTGAATCAATTTTGGCATACCTTGTGTGTATGATAATTAACCAAATATTTAATGTTAAGTATAAAAGTAATTTCTCTCAATTGTCCTTTTTCTGGGATTACCTCTAGGCTATTCTTTCTATCTAAAGTCACGGTGACATATTCACTATGTTTTCCCTTTACCTTTTTTAGTCCTAATGATACACTGTTTAGTGTTTATATTATGCCTCCTTTTTGGAAGATCTGCTCCAGGTTTGAGACTCTGCTGCCTGGCCATTTGCTCCCCCCGGTGGATCTACAATCCTGCAGGCAATGACAACATTTGTTGTCAGGGTATGGCTGCATAATTTGCCCCACGCTTACGAATCTACGTCACTACGTATGGTTCAGCCGTGGGACGCAGCCAACCCAAAGACGCTTGAGCGCATGCGTACATTTGTCCGCATGCGGCCGCGTCATGCGTGCGGGAGTTCTGGATTGGCCGGTGGGATCACATGAGCGCACCCGGAAGTGACATATAAGGAAGCGCTGTCCTGCCGGCGTGGAGCCTCTTTCCTCGCTGCCAAGATCACTACTGGTCCTTGATGATGCATCCTTGATGTGAAACAATTGTTGACCGAGGGGTCTCTATGCGGGGTGCACCTGGATGGGGTGAAGTATTGTCTTTATTGCTACATCTGCTGGAAGAGTTTGCTGATGCAACATTAAACACAGAGGTGTGCATTTTACTGGTGCCCACATATTCTTTTTGTTTGGATGGAATAGACTGCAAGGAGTATGTTAGCGAATGTGGGGTGTGTGCGAAAATTAAGCCCTCCCGGCTGGCACCTGTGGGAACGTTGCAGCCCTTGCCCACCCCGAGTGAGCCATGGACCCACTTGTCCATGGATTTTGTGGGTGAGCTTCCCAGGTCTGAGGGCATGTCGGTCATTTGGGTGGTAGTCGACCGCTTTAGTAAAATGGCCCATTTTGTGCCCTTGAAAGGACTCCCCTCGGCCCAGGAGTTGGCCGATTTGTTCATCAGCCACGTTTTCCGATTGCATGGCATTCCGGAAAACATAGTGTCAGATCGGGGAGTCCAATTTGTTTCGAGATTTTGGAGGGCATTTTGTTACCAAATGGGCATGGAACTGTCATTTTCGTCGGGCTACCACCCACAGACCAATGGTCAGACCGAAAGAGTCAATCAATCATTGGAGCAGTTTTTGAGGTGTTACGTTGTAGAAGCACAGAATGATTGGGACAAGTTTTTGCCCTTCGCAGAATTCGCACACAATAATTTGAAAAGTTCTTCCTCTGGATTTTGTCCATTTCAGATAGTGACCGGGAAGTTGCCTAAATTCTCCCCATTGCCAGTCGCCTCCACTCCGTTTCCAGCTCTGGAGGCCTGGCAAAGGTCATTTAAAGACATGTGGTGGATCGTGAAAAATAATTTGGAGAAGGCATTTCAAAGTCAGAAAAGTCAAGCTGACAAAAAAACGTTCCTTAGAGTGGAGGTTTGAAGCAGGAGACTTAGTCTGGGTGTCCACACGTCACTTGACTTTGAAACAGCCCTCAGCCAAGTTGGGGCCCAGGTTTGTGGGTCCATTTCCAGTAACTAGAAAGATCAACAATGTTACTTATGCCATTGATCTTCCTGCCAGCATGCATGGCGTAAGATCCTTTCATGTGTCCCTGCTTAAGCCAGCAGTCCATGTGGGTCCCACTCCTCCTCCTCCTGTGATGATAGATGACCAACCTGAGTACGAATACGAGTACAAATTTTAGACTCACGTATAGTTCAGAACTCAGTACAGTATCTGGTTCATTGGAAGGGGTATGGTATTGAGGAGAGATCATGGGTACCTGAATGTCGTTCGCATGCGGACAAATTGAGAAGGGAGTTCCACGTTTTGCATCCTGAGAAGCCTGGTAGGAGCTGCCCGGAGTCCACTCCTCAGGGGGGGGGGGGGGGTACTGTGAAGAAACGCGGAAAAGCCGCCGCTAGTGTTCAGGGTGAGGCGGCTGTTTCCGCGTCCAACATGGCGGCACAACGCGAAGAAACCGCCACATGCCGCATTGGCAGGGCGGTGGAGTCCGCGTTGGATACGGCGGTTTGTATGCATAGCGATACCCCTGACATGGTGGTTGGACGCGGGGAGTCCGCCGCTTGCTTGGAGAGCGGTGCGGCGGCCCCCGCGCGCGAATCAGCTGATACTTTGCAAAACATGTCTGGTGTGGCTGGGACTGCTAGTCCACACAGGTTCAGAAGGACGCGCGCGCGCGCATAGAGGCAGAGCTTATATGACAGCCAGAGAAGAGTCAGCTGACCAAGGTGGTCAGCTGACATTTTTACCATCCTCCATTGGTCCAGCACTTAGGGGTGGCGCTGGAGAGCGCTGTGGTATATATACTGGTCATTTCTCTGGTGTCTGGCATTGCGATCACTATGTGGTAGCACTCAGACCTTGTCTGTATCTGTGTTCTAGCATAGTTTCCAAAGGTGTTGACGATCAAGGAACTCACACCTTAGCGTCAGGAATATTGAACTGTATTATTTGTTATGACCTTCTGCCTGCCTGACTATCCCTCTGAACTCTGATTCTGTACCTTGCTATTTCTGATATCCTGTTGCCAAACTCTGCTCGTTCCTGGACTCTGTATCTGCCTCCTGATTCTGTACCTTGTTATTCTGATACTCCGTTGCCAAACCCTGCCTGTTCATTGGATCCCGTATCAGTCTCCTGAATCTGTACCTTATCTGTCTGTGTGTTAACGACCTGGCTTGCCCGACCTCGAGAACTGACCTTACTGTTAGAGGCAGTTCCCAGACCTGTTAGTAACACCCTCTCACTGGTGTCACTCACACTCTGTCCTTCCTACTCTCAGTCTAGCTCCTCCCCCGGGAGAGTCTAGGCCTACGGAAGGAACATACTTCTGTGCAGTACTCAAAGTATTGCTGTTGCACTTAACACTCACTTGTTATCTCAGGTGTCCAGAGGTTAGTAGATATATCTGATTATCGGTGATACTGCAGATCATCGAAAATCGGGTATATTCTGTATTCTCGGTGATACTGCAGTTCACCGGTAATCAGACCCTCTCTGTGTTACACCGATCGTTACACTTTGTTAGTAATCCTATGCACATTTAGCGAATGGTCGCTCTCTCCTTCATAGGGGTGCATATAACTCATACACTGTAATTTAAAGAGAAAAGAAGGAAATGAAATGGATTCAGGTTGAGCCACTTGCAGTTTTTGACATTCTTTGTTGTGAATATCCAGCTCTGATACTGATTCTTCATTTATATATTCTCTGTCTGATAATTTGTATTGTTCTACCAAGTTACTAGCCTGCGCAAGGAGCCTGTGTCAGAAGGCATTTTTTCCCTTTTGGGGCAAATTGGACCATGCCTTGTAAGGGTTTTTTGCCTTCCTCTGGATCAACAGGGATATGTGAGGGAGCAGGCTGGCGTTGAACTTTGTTCTTTGGTTGAACTCGATGGACTTATGTCTTTTTTCAACCCAAATAACTATGTAACTATGTGTTTTCCAGATATTTCTTATCCTCTTTCCATACAAGAAATTTGATTTGGATTGACTACTTTTTAGGTGTATTTTCTATTTTATCTGTAGTTGAAACATTTTTTTAAGTGACTTTTAGCAATTATTTTTTGGATCACTGTTCTCTACTTTTTAGGGAAGTATTAGTCTGCAAAAGTTTTACCTGTCAGTCTTAATTTAACTTGCAAGGGATTGTTCACTTTTGAGTGAAGTTAAAATCACTAAAGCTGATAAAAGTGGTTGCGGGAGGCACAGAGGCACTTGGGAGGCACAGAGGTACTTGTGAGGCACAGAGGCACTTGGGAGGCACAGAGGCACTTGGGAGTCTTGGCTGGGTCATTATGGGTAGAGTTGAGCTGAAATTTTCGTAATTTCGCATTACTATAATTACGCATGCGAAATTTGCAATTACGATGCGAAATTAGCGTAGCGAAATTGCCATTAAAATCGTAATTGAAAATACCGTAAGCGTAATTTTCAACGCGAAATTTCGCGTTTCGGTCATGCCGTAATTTCGCATTAAACGCTACCGTAATTTCGCGTTAAACCGTAACGCTCCGTATAATATAAAAAAGCCGCCGACTTTAAGGGTTAATAGCAAAGCCCCCTTAAATGCTAAGAGCCTCAAATTTGGAGAATATATTAAGGAGATCAGGAGGAATAAGAGGAAATTTTTTTTTTTCAAAAGACCTTATAGTTTTTGAGAAAATCGATGTTAAAGTTTCAAAGTAAAAATGTATACATTTAAAAACCTGCCGACTTTAACGGTTAATAGCAAAGCCTGCTTAAAGTTTAGGAACACCAAATTCCTAGGGTATATTAAGGGGATCAGTGGGAATAAGAGGGAAAATTTTTTTTTCAAAAAGACCTTATAGTTTTTGAGAAAATCGATTTTTAAGTTTCAAGGGCAAAAATGTCTTTTCAATGCGGAAAATGTCAGTTTTTTTTGCACAGGTAACAATAGTGTATTATTTTCATAGATTCTCCCAAGTGGGAAGAGTTTTACTTACTTCGTTCTGAGTGTGGGAAATATAAAAAAAAAACGACGTGGGGTCCCCCCTCCCAGACCTCTTTAACCCCTTGTCCCCCATGCAGGCTGGGATAGCCAGAATGCGGAGCACCGGCCGCGTGGGGCTCCGCACCCTGACTATACCAGCCCGCATGGTCCATGGATTGGGGGGTCTCGGAAGGGGAGGGGCAGCCAAGCTTTCCCCTCCCTCTCCGAGCCCTTGTCCAATCCAAGGACAAGGGGCTCTTCTCCACCTCCGATGGGCGGTGGAGGTGGAGGCCGCGATTTCCTGGGTGGGGGGTTCATGGTGGAATCTGGGAGTCCCCTTTAAAAAGGGGTCCCCCAGATGCCCACCCCCCCTCCCAGGAGAAATGAGTATAGAGGTACTTGTACCCCTTACCCATTTCCTTTAAGAGTTAAAAGTAAATAAACACACAAACACACAGAAAAAGTATTTTAATTGAACAAAAAACATAACCACGAAAAAAGTCCTTTAACCACTTGAGGACCTAGGGCTTTACCCCCCTTAAGGACCGGCCACTTTTTTTCCATTCAGACCACTGCAGCTTTCACGGTTTATTGCTCGCTCATACAACCTACCACCTAAATGAATTTTGGCTCCTTTTCTTGTCACTAATAAAGCTTTCTTTTGATGCTATTTGATTGCTCCTGCGATTTTTACTTTTTATTATATTCATCAAAAAAGACATGAATTTTGGCAAAAAAATGATTTTTTTAACTTTCTGTGCTGACAGTTTTCAAATAAAGTAAAATTTCTGTATACATGCAGCGCGAAAAATGTGGACAAACATGTTTTTGATAAAAAAAAAACCATTCAGTGTATATTTATTGGTTTGGGTAAAAGTTATAGCGTTTACAAACTATGGTGCCAAAAGTGAATTTTCCCATTTTCAAGCATCTCTGACTTTTCTGACCCCCTGTCATGTTTCATGAGGGGCTAGAATTCCAGGATAGTATAAATACCCCCCAAATGACCCCATTTTGGAAAGAAGACATCCCAAAGTATTCACTGAGAGGCATAGTGAGTTCATAGAAGATATTATTTTTTGTCACAAGTAAGCGGAAAATGACACTTTGTGAGGAAAAAAAAAAAAAAAAAAAGTTTCCATTTCTTCTAACTTGCGACAAAAAAAAATGAAATCTGCCACGGACTCACCATGCCCCTCTCTGAATACCTTGAAGGGTCTACTTTCCAAAATGGGATCATTTGTGGGGTGTGTTTACTGTCCTGACATTTTGGGGGGTGCTAAATTGTAAGCACCCCTGTAAAGCCTAAAGGTGCTCATTGGACTTTGGACCCCTTAGCGCAGTTAGGCTGCAAAAAAGTGCCACACATGTGGTATTGCCGTACTCAGGAGAAGTAGTATAATGTGTTTTGGGGTGTATTTTTACACATACCCATGCTGGGTGGGAGAAATATCTCTGTAAATGACAATTTGTTAATTTTTTTTACACACAATTGTCCATTTACAGAGATATTTCTCCCACTCAGCATGGGTATGTGTAAAAATACACCACAAAACACATTATACTACTTCTCCTGAGTACGGCGATACCACATGTGTGGCACTTTTTTGCACCCTAACTGCGCTAAAGGGCCCAAAGTCCAATGAGTACCTTTAGGATTTCACAGGTCATTTTGAGAAATTTCGTTTCAAGACTACTCCTCACGGTTTAGGGCCCCTAAAATGCCAGGGCAGTATAGGAACCCCACAAATGACCCCATTTTAGAAAGAAGACACCCCAAGGTATTCCGTTAGTAGTATGGCGAGTTCATAGAAGATTTTATTTTTTGTCACAAGTTAGCGGAAAATGACACTTTGTGAAAAAACACAATTAAAATCAATTTCCGCTAACTTTTGACAAAAAATAAAATCTTCTATGAACTCACCATACTCCTAACGGAATACCTTGGGGTGTCTTCTTTCTAAAATGGGGTCATTTGTGGGGTTCCTATACTGCCCTGGCATTTTAGGGGCCCTAAACCGTGAGGAGTAGTCTTGAAACCAAATGTCGCAAAATGACCTGTGAAATCCTAAAGGTACTCATTGGACTTTGGGCCCTTTAGCGCAGTTAGGGTGCAAAAAAGTGCCACACATGTGGTATCGCCATACTCGGGAGAAGTAGTACAATGTGTTTTGGGGTGTATTTTTACACATACCCATGCTGGGTGGGAGAAATACCTCTGTAAATGGACAATTGTGTGTAAAAAAAATCAAAAGATTGTCATTTACAGAGGTATTTCTCCCACCCAGCATGGGTATGTGTAAAAATACACCCCAAAACACATTGTACTACTTCTCCCGAGTACGGCGATACCACATGTGTGGCACTTTTTTGCACCCTAACTGCACTAAGGGGCCCAAAGTCCAATGAGTACCTTTAGGATTTCACAGGTCATTTTTGTTTCAAGACTACTCCTCACGGTTTAGGGCCCCTAAAATGCCAGGGCAGTATAGGAACCCCACTAATGACCCCATTTTAGAAAGAAGACACCCCAAGGTATTCCGTTAGGAGTATGGTGAGTTCATAGAAGTTTTTATTTTTTTGTCACAAGTTAGCGGAAATTGATTTTAATAGTTTTTTTTCACAAAGTGTCATTTTCCGCTAACTTGTGACAAAAAATAAAATCTTCTATGAACTCACCATACTCCGTACGGAATACCTTTGGGTGTCTTCTTTCTAGAATGGGGTCATTTGTGGGGTTCCTATACTGCCCTGGCATTTTAGGGGCCCTAAACCGTGAGGAGTAGTCTTGAAACCAAATGTCGCAAAATGACCTGTGAAATCCTAAAGGTACTCATTGGACTTTGGGCCCCTTAGCGTACTTAGGGTGTAAAAAAGTGCCACACATGTGGTACCGCTGTACTCAGGAGAAGTAGTATAATGCGTTTTGGGGTGTATTTTTACACATACCCATGCTAAGTGGGAGAAATATCTCTGTAAATGACAATTGTTTGATTTTTTTACACACAATTGTCCATTTACATAGAAATTTCTCCCACCCAGCATGGGTATGTGTAAAAATACACCCCAAAACACATTATACTACTTTTCCTGAGTACGGCGGTACCACATGTGTGACACTTTTTTGCAGCCTAGGTGCGCTAAGGGGCCCAACGTCCTATTCACAGGTCATTTTGAAGCATTTGTTTTCTAGACTACTCCTCGCGGTTTAGGGCCCCTAAAATGCCAGGGCAGTATAGGAACCCCACAAGTGACCCCATTTTAGAAAGAAGACACCCCAAGGTATTCCGTTAGGTGTATGGCGAGTTCATAGAAGATTTTATTTTTTGTCACAAGTTAGTGAAAAATGACACTTTGTGAAAAAAAACCAATAAAAATTAATTTCCGCTAACTTTTGACAAAAAATTAAATCTTCTATGAACTCGTCATACACCTAACATAATACCTTGGGGTGTCTTTTTTTTCTAAAATGGGGTCACTTGTGGGGTTCCTATACCGCCCTGGCATTTTACAGGCCCAAAACCGTGAGTAGTCTGGAAACCAAATGTCTCAAAATGACTGTTCAGGGGTATAAGCATCTGCAAATTTTGATGACAGGTGGTCTATGAGGGGGCGAATTTTGTGGAACCGGTCATAAGCAGGGTGGCCTTTTAGATGACAGGTTGTATTAGGCCTGATCTGATGGATAGGAGTGCTAGGGGGGTGACAGGAGGTGATTGATGGGTGTCTCAGGGGGTGGTTAGAGGGGAAAATAGATGCAATCCATGCACTGGGGAGGTGATCGGAAGGGGGTCTGAGGGTTTGGCCGAGTGATCAGGAGCCCACACGGGGCAAATTGGGGCCTGATCTGATGGGTAGGTGTGCTAGGGGGTGACAGGAGGTGATTGATGGGTGTCTCAAGGTGTGATTAGAGGGGGGAATGGATGCAAGCAATGCACTGGCGAGGTGATCAGGGCTGGGGTCTGAGGGCATTCTGAGGGTGTGGGCGGGTGATTGAGTGCCCTAGGGGCAGATAGGGGTCTAATCTGATAGGTAGCAGTGACAGGGGGTGATTGATGGGTAATTAGTGGGTGTTTAGGGTAGAGAATAGATGGAAACACTGCGCTTGGGTGGTGATCTGATGTCGGATCTGCGGGCGATCTATTGGTGTGGGTGGGTGATCAGTTTGCCCGCAAGGGGCAGGTTAGGGGCTGATTGATGGGTGGCAGTGACAGGGGGTGATTGATGGGTGGCAGTGACAGGGGGTGATTGATGGGTGGCAGTGACAGGGGGTGATTGATGGGTGATTGATAGGTGATTGACAGGTAATCAGTGGGTTATTACAGGGGAGAACAGATGTAAATATTGCACTGGCGAATTGATAAGGGGGGGTCTGAGGGCAATCTGAGCGTGTAGGCGGGCGATTGGGTGCCCGCAAGGGGCAGATTAGGGTCTGATCTGATAGGTAACAGTGACAGGTGGTGATAGGGAGTGATTGATGGGTAATTAGTGGGTGTTTAGAGGAGAGAATAGATGGAAACACTGCGCTTGGGTGGTGATCTGATGTCGGATCTGCGGGCGATCTATTGGTGTGGGTGGGTGATCAGATTGCCCGCAAGGGGCAGGTTAGGGGCTGATTGTTGGGTGGCAGTGACAGGGGGTGATTGATGGGTGATAGGTGATTGGCAGGTGATTGACAGGTGATCAGTGGGTTATTACAGGGAAGGACAGATGTAATTAATGCACTGGCGAATTGATAAGGGGGGGGGGGGTCTGAGGGCAATCTGAGCGTGTGGGCGGGTGATTGGGTGCCCGCAAGGGGCAGATTAGGGTCTGATCTGATAGGTAACAGTGACAGGTGGTGATAGGGGGTGATTGATGGGTAATTAGTGGGTGTTTAGAGAAGATAACAGATGTAAACGATACATTTGGGAGGTAATCTGACGGCGGGTTTGCGGGCGATCTAATGGTGTGGGTGGGTGATCAGATTGCCCGCAAGGGGCAGGTTAGGGGCTGATTGATGGGTGGCAGTGACAGGGGGTGACAGGGGGTGATTGATGGGTGATAGGTGATTGGCAGGTGATTGACAGGTGATCAGTGGGTTATTACAGGGAAGAACAGATGTAATTAATGCACTGGTGAATTGATAAGGGGGGGTCAGAGGGCAATTTGAGCGTGTGGGCGGGTGATTGGGTGCCCGCAAGGGGCAGATTAGGGTCTGATCTGATAGGTAAAAGTGACAAGTGGTGATAGGGGGTGATTGATGGGTGATTGATGGGTAATTAGTGGGTGTTTAGAGGAGAGAATAGATGTAAACAATGGATTTGGGAGGTGATCTGATGTCGGATCTGTGGGCGATCTATTGGTGTGGGGGGGTGATCAGATTGCCCGCAAGGGGCAGGTTAGGGGCTGATTGATGGGTGGCAGTGACAGGGGGTGATTGACGGGTGATTGATGGGTGATTGACGGGTGATTGACAGGTGATTGACAGGTGATTGACAGGTGATCAGGGGGATAGATGCATACAGTAAACAGGGGGGGGTGGTCTGGGGGGGGGGGTCTGGGGAGAATCTGAGGGGTGGGGGGTGATCAGGAGGGGGCAGGGAGCAGGGGGGGGGGATAAAAAAAAAATAGCGTTGACAGATAGTGACAGGGAGTGATTGATGGGTGATTAGGGGGGTGATTGGGTGCAAACAGGGGTCTGGGGGGTGGGCAGGGGGGGGTCTGATGGGTGCTGTGGGCGATCTGGGGCAGGGGGGGGAGAAATCAGTGTGCTTGGGTGCAGACTAGGGTGGCTGCAGCCTGCCCTGGTGGTCCCTCGGACACTGGGACCACCAGGGCAGGAGGCAGCATGTATAATACACTTTGTAAACATTACAAAGTGTATTATACACTTTGTATGCGGCGATCGCGGGGTTAACATCCCGCCGGCGCTTCCGTATAGCCGGCGGGATGTTGCGGCGAGCGAACGGTGACAGGCGCCGGCGGAGGATCGCGTCACGGATGACGCGATCGCTCCGCCCATGCCCTTAAATGGACCGCCGCCTCTGTGGGTGAGGCCGTCCTGCAGGGCTCCACTTCCCCGCCGCCCCTGTGTAGTGGGCGGTCGGGAAGTGGTTAATATTCTTAATTAACCATTAATACTTACCTGTCCCTTTAAATAAATGATCCCACGCAATATCCTCGGAAATGTTCTATCAGTTACAATGTAACAAAGTTATTACAATGTTACAACTTTGTTACATTGTAACTACGCCGCACCCGACGTCACTCACCGCCGCCGCCGCGTCTGTGCTGCAGGACCCGACAGAGCTCTGAGCTATAGCTCAGAGCTCTCGAAAGCATCTTTGTATTTGGGCTCCAAGGAGCCCAATTGGTCCTTAGCAGACCAATGGGGTTCCTTCTGATTTGAAGGAACCCCATTGGTCTGCTAAGGACCAATGGGGCTCCTTGGAGCCCAAATACAAAGATGCTTCTCAGAGCTCTGAGCTATATAGCTCAGAGCTCTGTCGGGTCCGTGCAGGACGCTAAGTCCCCGCCGGCTCCGCTGCCCTCCCCGCCTCTCCCACATGTCACCCACATGTCACCCACATGTGGGTGATATGTGGGTGACAGATGTGGGCGGGGTGGACAGCGGGAGGCGGCGGGGACTTAGCGTCCTGCAAGGCCGCATAAGTGTATGCGGCGGGTGAGCGGCGAGTGACGTCGGGTGCGGCGTAGTTACAATGTAACAAAGTTGTTACATTGTAATAACTTTGTTATATTGTAACTGATAGAACATTTCCGAGGATATTGCGTGGGATCATTTATTTAAAGGGACAGGTAAGTATTAATGGTTAATTAAGAATATTAAAGGACTTTTTTCGTGGTTATGTTTTTTGTTCAATTAAAATACTTTTTCTATGTGTTTGTGTGTTTATTTACTTTTAACTCTTAAAGGAAATGGGTAAGGGGTACAAGTACCTCTATACTCATTTCTCCTGGGAGGGGGGGTGGGCATCTGGGGGACCCCTTTTTAAAGGGGACTCCCAGATTCCACCATGAACCCCCCACCCAGGAAATCGCGGCCTCCACCTCCACCGCCCATCGGAGGTGGAGAAGAGCCCCTTGTCCTTGGATTGGACAAGGGCTCGGAGGGGGAGGGGAAAGCTTGGCTGCCCCTCCCCTTCCGAGACCCCCCAATCCATGGACCATGCGGGCTGGTATAGTCAGGGTGCGGAGCCCCACGCGGCCGGTGCTCCGCATTCTGGCTATCCCAGCCTGCATGGGGGACAAGGGGTTAAAGAGGTCTGGGAGGGGGGACCCCACGTCGTTTTTTTTTTATATTTCCCACACTCAGAACGAAGTAAGTAAAACTCTTCCCACTTGGGGGAATCTATGAAAATAATACACTATTGTTACCTGTGCAAAAAAAACTGACATTTTCCGCATTGAAAAGACATTTTTGCCCTTGAAACTTAAAAATCGATTTTCTCAAAAACTATAAGGTCTTTTTGAAAAAAAAAATTTCCCTCTTATTCCCACTGATCCCCTTAATATACCCTAGGAATTTGGTGTTCCTAAACTTTAAGCAGGCTTTGCTATTAACCGTTAAAGTCGGCGGGTTTTTAAATGTATACATTTTTACTTTGAAACTTTAACATCGATTTTCTCAAAAACTATAAGGTCTTTTTGAAAATTTTTTGAGGCTCTTAGCATTTAAGGGGGCTTTGCTATTAACCCTTAAAGTCGGCGGCTTTTTTATATTATACAGAGCGTTACGGTTTAACGCGAAATTACGGTAGCGTTTAATGCGAAATTACGGCATGAACAAATAACCATTGTAATGCGAAAATTACGCGAAAATTACGCTTACGCGAAATTTCGCGAAATCCTTCATCATTACGATTATGTACTTACGGCCATAATCGTAATTACACTAATTACGCAAAATTTCGCGAAATCGTAATTAGGTCATTACGCTCATCTCTAATTATGGGTAATGTGCTTAAAATCTGACATTAAGGTAATAATGAACAAATGTAGAACAAGTAATGGATATGTATGATACGTTCTTAGCAACTTATTTAAAGAGTTAAATCCCTCAAGTACCCCCATTTAACTTGCTCCTAAAATTATTATTATAGTGAGATGAAACCTAGCATTTCTTCTTTGTTCTAAAATATTATTTACAACATAAAACATACAAATTTTTGTTTTAACAGAACAGCTTTCAAACAGTTAAACACAGCACTTTCTTCTTCAGTGGGAATCCCCCTGCCACATCAGAAATGGTGATAGTATTATCTTTTTTTTTTACATTCCTTTGTCAGCGACAATTAGTATACATCCAGCAGCGAGTTGAAACTGATATGCACACATTGTAGAACCAGAGACCTGAGAAGTGATCACTGGACACTTTAGAATATATAAATATAGCAGCTATGCAGTAAAATGCAATGTCAGCTTTCAGAGCAGATAAACTGTACTTTGGGAACTTGCAATTTGTAAATGGACAACAATACTTGTGCACAAAAGCAATTATGATAACTTTATTAGTAATAAAAAGTAAGAAAACACGGTTTTATTGAATAGTATGTCAGCAATTAATCAGAGTTTGGTCAGTTGTGTTCTTATATGTATGAAAGAAATCAATGACCCATTAACTACACTGTCAATAGATAATGATATTTTTTATTTATTTAAGTATTTATATAGCGCCGACATATTACGCAGCAATGCACAAAGTATATTGTCTTGTCCCTAACTGTCCCTCAGAGTGACTCACAGTCTAGTCCTGATAATTTCTTATTGTGTACTATGAATATTCAGAGTTGTTCACATAGATCCTCCATATCAAAGGGTATAGTGGATTGAAATAAAGGTTTTGGAAACTGACATGAGCAACAGTAACATGCAAGCAAACCTGAATTAAAAATAAATGTATGAGATAATTAATTGTATGTAAATAGAACATTAGTTACATAGAAGAGACTTAAGATCTGAATTTTATAGACTGAATTCTAAACATAAAAAATGACAGACTGATGAAAAAAAAATCTGGTTTATTTAGTTAGAAAACAGTGACCCTTTGCACTTCTGAGCACTAAAACTTTATCAGTATTGTTTCCTTGACCAAATAAAAGTATTTTGCCTTCTATTTACTTTTCTGGACGTGGGGTTACATTTCACTTTCGTGCTGCCTCATATACAAAGATTGCAGCACTAGTTGTTTAGAAACAGAAACTTTTCTTAGTAGAACTAGCACAAGATGTACCTATGTTTATCTCATCATGACACATGTCAGTTTAGGTACCCTTTAACTTTTGTAGCAATGTCTTGAACTGTTGTAAGGAGAGAAATATGTTCTGTCTCGTTGCTTTTGTGTTTCTTTTGTGTAGAAGACCAGAAGGGGTTCACTGTTTCCACCATTTATTGCCACTGACCTTAAAAATCATGTTTATGAATAATTCAATGTTTTTCGAGCATGGTTATGAGTATTTTAATTTTGGATAAGAGCACTTGTGGTCGTTATTTATTATACCTAATGCTACATTCCCCATTCACTTGCTTTAGCCCATCTCCGAAATCATAGAGACTAATTGTAACCACCTTTAAAAAAATATTTTGCTGCACTTATTGCTGCTGGTCACACATTTCAGGTCACAGGTTCTATTGCACTAGGGAGTGTGGGTGAATGACTTTAAATGCATCTCATTACAAGGTACTGACATGAGGTCTGTGGATGCTGTGCATGAGGAGATGAGGTCCGTGGATGTTCTGCTGGAGCAGGTGAGGCTTGTGGAGGCTGCAATTAAACAACTGAAGTCTGTGAAGCCTGAGATGAAGCGGCTGAAGTCTGCTCTGCCAGGGGTACCAAGTAGGTCAGGAATGGCAACGTGTATATAGATATATATATTTTTTTCTTTCTTTCCTCCACTCAATATATAAAACCCACCCTAGCTCGGGATGGCTCGCACTCTATTAGCTTACATTTTTTTATCTTCACCATTGCAGCTTTTCTACATACAGAAGAAGGTCATGTTTCTTTTACACTGTCTAAAAAAATGATTTCTCAATCAATCCTAGAATCCTGCTCTATTGACCCACTGTCTCTAGGTTCAAAAACCAAATCTATAGTTGCTTACTAGAATTGCTGATACAAACAACTGGAAGAAAAATGGATGTATACTCCAGCCATTAAGTGTACCTTGCATGGGAACAATTAAAAATTCCTCCATAACTTCCTTTAAAAGTATATGTTTCCTGGCTGTAATGCAAATTTCCTGGTAATAATACAAAGTAATTTCTCCTGAGTTTGCAGTTCAGGTAAGTGGGAGTAAAAAGAGAACAATTGATCTACATACTTTCCCCAGGTCATTTAGAAAGTATTACTTCTACAGGACCAACATTTCAGGTAGGGAATAAGCAGTGGGGATGTAAGTATGACAGCTGTTATAGATGCGCATGGCAGTTTTACCGCTGCTTCCACTCAAATTCCTGGCAGCATTCAATTATATTTCCCCTGCAAGTCATAGCAACCTGGAGGGAGAAGTAATTTGGGGTCCAGCGATTGCCGACACCTGAATAACCTTTGGCGGTACAGTAGCACCTAACTCAGAATGCCAAAACTACCTGCTTTGCCCTAAGCGATCTGAATAAACTTGGATATCTATATAAGGAAAAATGGGTGTGCCTTCAACTAAGGGAATAAAAAAATCCCTCTAGCCCTACACGCCAGTAGAAAACATGACTCGCCCACTAATTGCACCAGACACTCTTCTACACCACAGTAACAGGGTAAAGAGTCCCATACACCTAATGATTTTCCCGCCAATATACAGCAGATTCGATCACTGTGACCAAATCTGCTGTGAAATTGTTGCGCAAACGCAAATGATTGATTTCCATCCAAAATCAATTGTTCCCGTCAATTCCCGTCGAGCCATCTATGCGGAAGATTATTCTCGTTCGCCGGCGGGTCGGGAGTGCATCGATAGCGGCGTTCGAATTCCCGACGACTGACGCAATACAGCGACAATACATTACCTGATCCGGCCGGCGCGTATCCCAACTGTCACTGCTTCTCCGTCTCCGCGCTGGGCTCCGAGAGCGCCCTCTACTGTTTAAACTTCCCCAGACAGAAAGAAGTTAAGCCAGCCGGAACCCAGAGCCCAGCGAGGAAGAAGACAGTGGTGACAGTGGGAAGCAGGTCATGTATGCGGTGTGGGGGTGGGGGGCAGCAGCAGCACCACCACAGATTGTGATCGGTTTCATGCTGAAATCGATTCACAATCTATTTGCAGTAAAGGCAGCCATACGATCCCTCTCTGATCAGATTCGGTCAGAGAGGGATCTATCTGTTGGTCGAATCTGATGGCAAATCGACCAGTTTATGGCCACCTTTAGAGGATTTTTTTTCTCTCTTGCTTATCTCTTCTTTTTTTCCTGATAACACAGTCTCTTTTCCTTTGTTTTATTAAAAAAAACATTTTCTCCTTACAGTTCCTGTTTTAAGATTCATTCAGGGAGATACTATGCAGGAAAGATGGACACTTTAAAGCAAACCTGACCTGAAAATAGACTGATAAGATAAACAACTATATCTTTAGCTCTACTCCTAACTGGTGTTTTCTTGAAATCTAATTTTTTGTTTAAAAACTAAAAACATAAAGGTTCAAGTTTTGTATTGTCTCAGCTGAATAATGGAAGTTTTGAGTGTTTTACAATCCCCACCTTGAACTGTTGAGCTTGTTGTGTCTGTTCCCTTCACTCGTAATTGTCTCTCTCATCCCAAGAGCTTTTATAGCCTGTGATTATTTATCAGTGAGTTACATTACAGTCCAACTGTTGTTTCTCTCCAGTTGGAATTCAGAGCCTTGGAATTGTAACCCATGTGCTTTGCTCACCTTGGGGTTTTGAGATGCTTTGTAGCCTCTCTAGCAGTTTAAAAACCTCAGTAATTCCTCCTTTCCCTTACTAATTCTACATTCCACAGAAATACCACAATTCTGCAGAGGATTAAGAAAGTCTACAGGAATTTAGACGGAATGGTATTATTAACTGATTTTGCTCATCCATAAAATCACTTAGTTTCTCCTATTGAATATCAATGATCTGGGTTCTGGAAAACAATCAGAAGAGAGAAACTATTGGCAGAATCTCTAGATTACCATAGCTCGAGTTAAAAAATTATCTTTGGATAAACTCAGTTTCCATAAAATTAGCACTCCATTAAAATAAAAGGATGCAATTCCCATACACCGCATACCAAACAACCAGTCAGAACAAAAATGGAAAAACAGAAAGAGGATGAGTATGAGATAAGCCATGAACAAATCAAGGCCAAAGGTACCTCAAAGGAAGGCTTCGGTATTCCAGCTAATGAAAGAGAATATGAAGTCTGGCTTTGGCCTCTGGAGCTATCACTTGATCTCACAAATACTGTACTGCAGAGATGCGAGCGATAAAACTGCCCTACCAATTACTACAACTACGTGACAACAGGTCAGTTTGATCACGTACATGTGTGAGTTGATTTACTGTATACAGTGTGCTGGTATTTCAGGTCACTGATCTCTTCTACCTAAAGTTTTGATTTATTATCAGTAAAGACATAAAGCGCATATTTAGTTTCTTCCACTGAGCACACTGTGTATTGAATGTAGGAAGAAAAGTTCTCCTACAGAGACTTAACTAGCGTAGACTTGTATAACAAGCTGTCTATTTAAAGAGAACCTGTACTGAGTAAAAATATTTAAAATAAACACATGAGGTAGCTTCAAATGAACATTACATAGTTACCTTGGCATCAGTTCCTCTCAGAAGCTCATCATTTTCTTCTGACAGTAATCCCTTCCAGTTCTGACAATATTTTGTCAGATCTGAAATATATCAGTTGCTGTCAGTAAAATATCAGTTGCTGTCAGTTATAGCTGAGAGGAAAACTGATGTACCAGGTAATGTCCATGTTTCCCTATGGCTCAAGTGGGCGATGTTACAGTTTAACTGTGTGCTGACCAGAAAGCTGTTATGGGTAATGGCCATTTTCAAAATGGAGGACGGAAAATTCCCTTGATCACAGTGAACAAACAGTATGTGGGACAGGAAAAAGACACTGAGGAGTAGACTACATGGAAGGTAAGTATGACTTGTGTACGCTTATTTTGACTTTTAATTTTCAGTTCAGGTTTTCTTTAAGCTCAATTGAGCTTTTAGAATGCAAATTAACAGCCCCAGAAGAGACCATGCAATGCTTATAACTCAAACGGTAACATTGTGTACCATTGCACATTTTCCCTAATTATGTAATGTAAGCACAATACAGTTTTAATCATTATTATGTCAGTGGTGTATAGGCACTGGTTTTATTTTGTTCTTGTGAATGTCATTCTGTAATTCTTCACAGCATCCTTTTGGCCGCCTGCTGCACAAATGTAATACAACACAGCTATTTTAGGAACTATACATGCTTATATTTAAATGGCTTATCAAATATAGCTTTGAAGGCCCAACAAATATCTCTTAGGTATCTTTTAAGTGTTTTATATGCTCATACTGTATATGCATATATGTTGTCAGTTATTATAATGATAAATTGTTCTATGTGCAATGTATGCAATGTAAAGAAAGGACTTAGAGCTAGGGTCAAGCAGCCCCATCTGCTAGCTTGTGGGCATCTTAAAGCAGACGTTGACACCGCCTTTGCCAATATCCCCATTGGCTGCAAGTTATTCAGAGATACATCTGGCAGCCCCTGATGGATCGCTGACCCCGATGGTTCGGTGTCTACTGCACGCGTATGTGAGAATATGCCCACGACACTGAGAGCATACTGCGCTGACGCAGTACGCTCTTGATGTCGTTGGCGTATTTGCAATGGGTTGGCGATCCTTTATAGGCTGCCAGTGGGATCCCGGAAAAGACCAGAGCTGCGGCAAGGGACACAAATGACTTCTAGGGGCTGGAAGAAGCCCCAGGTAAGTAAAGCTACATTTATTTTGTTCACCTTGGAAATCCTTTAAGCAATTAGATTCTGATGTTTTGCAAACTCCAGTAATGATTTCAGTGTATTTTTACTGAAAATGTAAACTTGATGAACATTGGCACACAAATCATATGGGATTCTGAATTGACAATGCCATATTTTAGGATTATAGGGGGGGGGGGGGGGGGGGGAGGGGTATTTAGTTTAGTGGATGGTAAATTAACTTTTAATCTGCCATGTTTGTTTTATTGGTCCATTTGGAAAAGGAAAAAATGGCTTGCAATTTGGAAGTGAGAACTTGGCAGTAAAAGGATTAAATAAACGTTTAGTCAATACATTAATCCCTACATCTACATATAAGGCAACTCCACTGACAGCGATGGGATGAATTAGCTTTATTCTTGCACACAGTGTAAATTATGCAGCAATGAAAAGGTTGCACAACACTTCTCCAAATGTATGTAATGGAGCAACAAATAAATACCAAGGTACTCTAAGATTTAATGTAACATTTTGAATGTAGTTACTGTAAATGCACTTTCACTCACTTCTATATTTCCAATTACTTTAAAGTGCTTTTATCATACAATAGAAGAGCAGCACCTTCTGTTAGTACATTTACAAGGCTACATCTGTTTACAATCATTTATCTTTGATATATAAAAACACATCTTGATTATTATTATTTTCTCTTTTAAAACATTGAGTAATTTTAACTCTTCAAAAAGTAATGTCACAACAATGATGCATATCAGAGGAATAAAAGGTTAACTTCTGTTAAGCTAGAATATAAATGTTTTCTGTAAAGAAACCATTTAGTGGGAAACAACTGAAAGGGATCCTAAACTGATAGTATTGGGGAGGCTGCAATATTTATTTACTTTTAAACCAGTTGTGTCAAACTCAATCACGAGTGTCCAAAATCTGAAACCCAGCCAAAGTTGCTGGCAAAATCGTATAATAAAAACATACTTAACCACTTCGCATTCCTGGGTTTTTACCCCCTTCAGATTCCTGACAATTTTGATACTCAGCTGTGTTGCTTTTAATACAGTAATAACTTTTTAATTACTTATGCTATCTAATTGAAACATGTGTTGTTTTTTTCAGGACAATCTAGGCTTTCTCTAAGTAATATTGTTTCCAAGCAATTATTTTATTTCATATGCATATGACAAGGAAAAACAGATGTAAAAGCAGAAAATATACATTTTTGTCACTTTTCACCCTGCCTAATTTTCACATGACAAGTGATTTTGATATAAAACACTTCAAAAAATGTTCTTTGGCCCTTCCTGGTTAAAATGATGTGTTATAGGCCTTATTTTGTTACTAGCTGACCACGTAGTGGGCCTTTATAAGAGACCTGCGTACTTGGATTTTTGAAGGGCATTTTTTTCCTTTCCTTTTTATAGCGTCACACTTCCTTCCCAGAGTCCTATGTGTGTCAGAACAGAAAATATGTACTACAAGTGCCACCATTTTGAAAAGTAGAGATCCAGGGCTATACAAAGATGGGTATATTGTGTCCATTACATTTTTGTGGTTTTGCTGAAAATTGCACAAGTGTGACCACTTGTTTGAAAATAAATATTTTTTTGACTGTTGGTGACAGTTTGTCGCTAAGCATTTTGAAAGTGACAGGTGCCACTGAAATAAAACACTGGAAAATGTATTCTTCAGCTTCTCACGATGAAAATGATGTGCCATAGGCCTTATTTTGTTACTAGCTGACCACGTAGTGGGCCTTTATAAGAGACCTGCGTACTTGGATTTTTGAAGGGCATTTTTTCCGCTTTCCTTTTTATAGCGTCACGCTTCCTTTACAGAGTCCTATGTGTGTCAGAACAGAAAATAAGTACTACAAGTGCCACCATTTTGAAAAGTAGAGATCCAGGGCTATACAAAGATGGGTATATTGTGTCCGTTACATTTTTGTGGTTTTGCTGAAAATTGCACAAGTGTGACCACTTGTTAGAAAATAAATATTTTTTTCACTGTTGGCGACAGTTTGTCGCTAAGCATTTTGAAAGTGACAGGTGCCACTGAAATAAAACACTGGAAAATGTATTCTTCAGCTTCTCAAGATGAAAATGATGTGCCATAAGCCTTATTTTGTTACTAGATGATCATGTAGTTGACCATTATATTCAGCCTGTGCAGGAGCAGCAGAAAGAATTTGTGGCCCCTTCATCCGCCATTGTCAATATAGTATCCTATGCAGGGCAAATGGCAACATCCACCGCAGAGACTGCATAGCCACTATGTGCTGATAAATCAAATATAAAATGAAATGAAATATCCACTGCATTTTGCCAGCTTTCGCTGTTTCCACCAGGCACCACGTGGAGGTAGCAGCAATGCCTAGCTCTTTTTTTTTTTTTTTTTTTTTTTTAATTTTTTTTTTTTTACTTTTTTTGTCTTTTTACTTTTCTTTTTACACTTTTTTTATTGTTTGATATTCATTTATGTGTATAACTGCAACATAAAAAAAAAAACATGAACAAAATACAGTCATAAACAATGACCAACTGTAACAATAAGAATATAATGTGGTGGCCCGCTGGGAATGGTGGCCCTTAATTAATGGCACATGCCTTAGGCTGCCCCTGGTCTATTTTCTTTATTTTTGGAAAAGTTTTTTTTTTTTTTTTTCAAATGGAGCTGGTGGCTACAGAATTTTTTTTGGGAGATAGGCATGGTTCTAATAATTGGTGACCGTATGGTATATTTTATAACACGGAGTAAAGCAGAGGCCTGGGTGGGAGGGACAATCTGGACAGTAATATCTTGTGTCCCTTCTTATTTGATGTTTGGCACACACTTTGCACCTCTTCTGAGGATATTTTTTCAGGGGATTAGGAGGGAGTGATTCCATAAAGTGCCTGTCGCAGAGTCTGATGATGTCTTCGCACTGCGATTGGTCACTGCGTACTGGTGTTGTGCCAGATCCAAAAAGGAAAGATGCAATGATCTGTTCCTGGAACTGCAGGTATGACCCGGTATTGCCTGCTTTTCTGTATGCCACATGGGCATTGAACATTGCCATTTGTAGCAAATAAATCCCTACCTTCTTGTACCAGGATTTAGTTTTTCTAGCTACCAAATATGGGGCCAACATCTGGTCGGACAGATCCACTGCTCCCATATGCTTATTGTAGTCATCAATTGCAATAGGCTTGACAGTCTCTGATCGGCGAGACGTCACTAACACTGTGCCCTCTGTGTGCATGGTGGACAGCATAAGCACATCTTTTTTGTCCTTGTATTTTAGTGCCAGGACTTCATTGCTGCGCAGACTACAAGTCTCCCCCTTTTTCAATTTTTTTTTCAGGACTTCTTGCGGAAAGCCTTTTCGGTTTGCCCTGATGGTACCACAGGCAACGGTGTCAGCCGAAAAAAGAAATTTAAAAAGTGGCAAGCTGGTGTAGAAATTGTCTACAAATAGATGATACCCCTTATTTAGTAAGGGGGTCATGAGGTCCACCACAATTTTTCCATTGGCTCCCATATCTGCTGGGCACCCCTCTGGCTGTAGAAGGCTATCTCGCCCCTCATAGATGCGAAATGCAAAGGTGTACCCTGATCCGCTTTCGCAAAGCTTGTAGAGCTTTACCCCATACCTGGCTCGTTTACTGGGGATGAATTGTTTGAATCCAAGCCGGCCATGAAATGGCATTAGAGATTCGTCTATTGCGATTTCTCTTCCTAGCACACAAATTTCACAGAATTTTAAATTCAGGTGATTTATAAGTGGCCTTAATTTAAAAAGCCGGTCTCTGCCTGCATTGTCTGGACTCTTGTTTTGACTATTGTCATTGAAATGTAGAAATCTCATGATCATCTGATAACGCAGCTTTGGCATAGTTGATGAGTACAGAGGGGTGTGGTGTATGGGATTTGTACTCCAGTACATTGCGAGCTGCGATTTTTTTGTTAGCCCCATGTTGAAAGTTAGGCCTAGAAACACTTTCAACTCAGACAAGTTTGTTGGTGTCCATTTCCGGGTATAAGTGGACCTGGGGTGGGACTCAATGAATTGAGAGGCATACAAATTTGTCTGCTCGACAATAAATTGCAAAAAATCGTCATTGACGAATTGCTGGAAAACATCGACTGGTGACATATTCCCTGTCATGTCAACCATTAAGCCACTGTTTGCAATGAAAGGAGGGATTTGGGGTGCTTGCATGTTTGGCGGTACCCACAGTAGGTGTGACATGTCCAGTGGTACTTGCTGACTTTGCTGCTGGCTGCTAGCCCCTGGAGCACTAGTGCCATCTAAAATGTCCATGGGTTCCTGAGGACTTTGCTGCTGGCTGCCTGCCCCTAGAGCACTAGTGCCTGCTGTGCTCCCTCCTCTGCGATCTGATGACGCCTGTGTCTCAGAGTCGCTGCCACTGGGAACTGATGCAGTGACAACAGGATGCACAGTAGCAACTCTTGCCTGCTCTGATGGCCCTTCACCTTCATCAGAGCTGGAGTCGCCGCTAGACAGCGGGTCAGAATGTTCAACCGGCAGCCATTCTTCGCCGTCAGATTCGCAGTCAGATTCTTTGTCGCTGCCGCTGATTTCCATCAAGGCAACGATCTCCTGTTCTGTGTATCGCCTCTTTGCCATTTTTTATAAATAGGGTACAGAACAAGATAAAGAGATAATAGATAGAAAGATTTTTTTTTTTTTTTATATGAATGAGGATGAGGAAAAGAAGTGCTGGGAATGGAAGTAGAAGAGAGCACGGTGATGTGAGTGGGAGAGAGATGAGATCAGAAGATCAGATGATCAGACGACGATCAACTGATCAATAAGGGGTCAGCAAACTAAAACAGTAATAGGGGGGGAGGGGGGCAGTATAAAAAGGGCCTAGGACAGCTAGATCAGCTAGATTAGTACAGTGTGATCAGTACAGTGTACTGAACACACAAGGGATAGTTAGGCTGGGAAAGGGTTAGAAAACTGCAATAAAATACAATGTATTTCCACAGTGGATCACACAGCTCACACAGCTCTGCACACAAGCTGCTCCACCTCAGATCTCACACTGACGAGAGATCTGAGGCTTCAGCAGCTTTAGGTGGCAACAATGTAATGTTTACATTGTCACAGTGTGAATGAGAGCTGCCATTGGCTATGGCAGCTGTCATTCACAGTAAAAACGATCTCATTGGTTCTGTGAACTTCTGTTCACATGCACCAATGAGAGGATCGCGCGGACTCGCGGGCGCGCGCATGCGCGCACACGTGCACGCGCGCGGGCGCGCATAGCGCTGCTTACACTGCAGGACGTGAGTTTCACGTCTGGGAATGCAGGCAGGGACAGAGCATGACGTGAAACTCACGTCCAGGAATGCTAATTGGTTAACACCATTCAGCCTGATTTACATAACTGCGGAAATATTGCCGTGCACAGACAGCACATGGCAATATTACCCATACTTCCACCAGCCTCCTTACCATAGCAACAGTCACTCTACTCGAGTATAACCGTTCGAGCTAATAGCGTAACTCATGGTACTTGCTGGCTGATGTTAAGGTAATATTGCCATGTGCTGTCAATGCACAAATGTTTTATGGTTTCAGGGAGGTTAGTGTTAAGCATAGATGGTGGAAGGTTAGTGTTAGGCGATAGGTTAGTGTTATGCTTAGATGCAGGGAAGGCTAGTGTGAGAATAGGTTAAGATAAGGTGATAATACACTATTGGTAAAATTACCAATATCGTACTATTTGGAATAGTTGCTAGTAGAATAGCAGTAAAATTACTAATATTGTTCTATCTGGAATAGCTGCTAGTAGAGAGTATCAGTAAAATGACTGATATTTTTCTATCCAGAAAAATATAAGTAAAATTACAGATAATGGCCCTGATTCACAAAGCGGTGATAACTCAGTTATCACGCCTAAAAGACTTTAGGCGTGATAAGCCGTGCAAAGCTGAGTTATCACCGATTTGTGCTGCTCTTCGCGCGAAGCTTCCGCGCGCAAAGTTTTGCGCGCGTAGCGCACCGCGCTGCGCGCGCAAAGTCCCATAGGGCTCAATGGACGCTGCGCGCGAAGCACGGTACACTGCACGCGCAGCGCGGTGCGCTACGCGCGCAAAACTTTGCGCGCGGGAGATCGCGCGAGTTTCTTCTTATCACGCCTAAACTGAGTTTAGGCGTGATAAAGGGCTTTTCACAGGCGTGCAAACACTTTGCACCGCTTTGTGAATCAAGCCCATATGTACTATGCAGAATAGCTGCTACTAAAATAGCAGTAATATTGCCGATATGCTACTATGGGTAATACTAGCACCCACATACCCACATATCCTTGCAGTTTTATTAAACATATGCGCTTGTCTGATAATGTGTAGAGGGGAAATGTCTCTGGTGGGCACCCTCATGTGACAGTTAAACATAAATGGGTGAACTGCAAATAGTGTTCTGGTTGTAACGATCGGTGTCAGCACACAGAGAGAACCTGATTATTGGTGATCTGCAGTATCACCAAGAATACAGATATATACCTGATTATTGATGATCTGCAGAATGACCAATAATCCAAGTATAACTAACCTCTGGACACCTCTATAGTGTGAGTGTTTGGTGCAACAGTAATGACTTTGAGTGGAACCACCCGAGAAGCAGGTGGTCCTTGGCAGTATGAGAAATGCCTTCCTCTGGGAAGTGCAAAAACCTTCCAGCAGCCTGAGACATCCAAAGAGGTGGAGCCCCAGGCTGGATAGCAGGAAGGACCTGTGGCTGAGTGACACCTGGAAGGTGGGTGTCACCAGCAGGTCTGGAGACTAATCTCTCAATGGAGAGGGATAGCTCTCAAGGTTGGGCAAGCCAGGTCGGCAACACACAGGCAAATAAGGTACAGAGACAGAAGGCTGATTCGGTAACCAAGGGCAGGCAGGGTTGGCAACAAGTAATCAGATATGCGTAGGTACCGAATCAGAAAGCAGAGGGATAGTCAGAAATGCAATAGGTCATAACAGATATCAAACAATGCCTAGTCTTGGGTGTGAGGTCCGTGGTCTCAATACCCTGGAACTAGTCTGAAGTATAATATGATGGTACACATTATCCCTAGTCTTGGGTGTGAGGTCCGTGGTCTCGACACCCTGGAACTAGTCTGAGTATAACACAATGATAACACAGAATCCCTAGTCTTGGTTGTGAGGTCCGTGGTCTCGACACCCTGGAACTAGTTTGAAGTATAACACAAAGATAACACAGAAGTAATCTGGCTCAGTGTGAATTCCCAGGTCCTCCTGGTTCTAACACACTGTGGGATCGGACTATGGTCTGAGTGCTTTCACGTAAGTGTTCGCAACGGCAGACAACTTGAGACTGACCAGCAGTGACTATATATAGAGCGGCGCTCTCCGACGCCACCCATCACCGATCAACCAATAGCCACTTGCTCTGGGGTCAGCTGATCAACCTGGTCAGCTGATCCCTCCTCGTTTGTCATAAAGGTTCTGCCTCTCAGCGCACGCGCGCGTATTCCTCAACCTGTATGAACTAACAGACCCAGCCACACCAGACGCACGCTGCTGCGTGCAAACCGCCGCGCTGGACGTGGAATCAGCCGCCTTGCTACCAGTACACGCGGCGGCCTTTCCGCAATCTATCACAGTACCCCCCCCCTGAGGAGTGTACTCCGGACACTTCCCACCAGGCTTTCCAGAATGCGAGTCATGGAATTCCTTCTTTAATTCCCCTGCGTGCATACGACAATCTGGCACCCAAGTTCTCTCCTCAATGCCATATCCCTTCCAGTAAACCAGATACTGCATAGAGTTCTGCACAAGCCAGGAGTCCAGAATCTTTTATATCTCATACTCAGGTTGGTCATCAATCAACACAGGGGGGGGGGGGCAGAATCCACGGTCACCGTCGGCTTGAGTAAGGACACATGGAATGATCTCACACCTCGCATGCTGGTAGGGAGATCAATAGCATAAGTGACATTATTGATTTTTCTGGTCACTGGAAAGGGACCCACGAATCTAGGGCCCAGTTTGGGTGACAGTTGCTTTAGAGCCAAACGTCGTGTGGACACCCAGACCAAATCCCCTGGAGAGAATTCCCATTCTATGGAACGTCTCTTGTCAGCCTGTTTCTTCTGGTTCTGAAAAGCCCTCCCCAAATTTCTTTTAACCATTCCCCAAATTTGCTTTAAGGACCTCTGCCAATCCTCCAGGGCTTGAAATGGAGTAGAAGCCACTGGCAATGGGGCAAACTTAGGTGACCTTCCCGAGACCACCTGAAATAGGGAAAATCCTGAAGAGGAACTTTTCAGATTGTTGTGTGCAAAAATTTTGCAAACGGCAAAAATGTTACCCAGTCGGTTTGTGCATCTGCAACATAACAACTCAGAAACTGTTCCAGGGACTGGTTGACTCTTTCGGTCTGGCCATTGGTCTGTGGGTGGTAGCCTGATGAAAAGGAAAGATCCATGTCTAACTGATGGCAGAATGCCCTCCAAAACTTAGATACGAATTGGACTCCCTGATCTGACACTACATTTTCCGGAATGCCATGCAGCCGGAATATGTGCTGGATGAAGAGATCAGCCAATTCCTGGGCTGAGGGGAGTCCTTCCAGGGGGACAAAATAAGCCATCTTACTGAATCGATCAACTACCACCCAAATGACCGTCATGCCCTCAGACCTGGGGAGTTCGTCCACAAAATCCATGGACAAATGGGTCCAAGGTTCACTCGGAACTGGTAATGGCTGCAACGTTCCAACAGGTGCCTGACGGGAGGGTTTGCTCCTAGCACACACTGCACACTCTCTTACAAACTTCTTACAGTCTGTTGCCAATGACAGCCACCAAGCACATCTAGCAAGCAGATCCTGAGTTCTGGTGGCCCCAGGATGCCCAGCATTCTTGTGGGAATTAAACAGCTGCAACAGTTGTAGGCGAAAAGGCAATGGTACAAACAGGACCCCCTCAGACGTCCCCTCTGGAACATCCTGTTGGAATGGGCTCAGAGTGACAGTCCAGTCTTTCCAGGTCTCAGTGGCTGCCAGGACCACCTTCTGAGGTAGAATGGTTTCAGGGGCTGAGGGCTGTCCTGTCTCGGGCTCAAAACACCTGGATAAGACATCAGCCTTGATGTTCTTACTACCAGGGGTATACGTAATTACAAATCTGAATCTCGAAAAAAATAACGGCCACTGGGCCTGTCGGGGGCTAAGTCTCTTAGTGCCCTCAATGTACTCTAAATTTTTGTGGTCCGTGTAAACTGTAATGGTGTGTTCTGCCCCTTCTAGCCAATGTCGCCATTCCTCAAAGGCCAACTTGATGAGTAGAAGTTCCCGGTTGCCTATATCGTAGTTTTTCTCTGTGGGTGAAAACCTATGGGAAAAATAGGCACATGGGTGGAGTTTTCCCTGCAAACCAGAACGCTGAGACAGTACAGCCCCCCACCCCTACCTCTGAGGCATCAACCTCCACGATAAAGGGAAAGGTGACATCTACATGTCTCAATATGGGTGCAGAACAGAACAGTTTCTTCAGAGTGGAGAAAGCAGCATGGACCTCTGGGGACCAGTGGTGAGTATCTGCCCCTTTCTTGGTGAGACTGGTGAGAGGCGAGATCACCGTAGAGTACCCCTTTATGAACCTCCTGTAGTAGTTGGCGAACCCCAGGAATCTCTGGAGTGCCTTCAGTCCTACAGGCTGAGGCCACTCCAAGACAGCAGAAACCTTTCCAGGGTCCATAGAGAGGCTGGAGGTCGAGATTATGTACCCCAGAAAGGCGACAGAGGTTACTTCGAAAATGCATTTTTCCAATTTAGCATACAGCATATTCTGTCTCAACTTCCGTAACACAAACCCAACATGTTTCCTATGTTCTGAGAGGTTGGATGAAAAAATCAGTATATCGTCTAAATACACCAAGACGAATCTGCCCAACACCTCTCTGAACACCTCGTTAATCAGCTCTTGGAAGACGGCCGGGGCGTTACACAACCCGAAGGGCATCACTAGGTACTCGTAATGCTTGTCGGGTGTGTTAAAGGCCGTCTTCCATTCATCACCGTCCCTGATACGCACAAGGTTGTATGCACCTCTCAAATCCAGTTTCGAGAAAATCTTAGCATTGGTGACCTGGGTAAACAAATCGTCAATTAAAGGCAAAGGATAATGATTTTTTACTGTAATCTTATTTAAGCCCCGATAATCAATGCAGGGACGAAGGCCTCCATCCTTATTTTTCACGAAAAAGAATCCTGCCCCAGCTGGTGACCGAGAGGGACGAATAAAACCTTTAGCCAAATTTTCTCAAATGTATTCTTGCATAGCCAATTTCTCTGGCCCAGATAAATTATAGAGATGACCTCTAGGGGGCATACAACTAGACCTGAGATCGATGGGACAATCAAAAGGACGGTGGGGAGGAAGTTTATCTGCTGATTTGGGACTAAACACGTCAGCAAATTCTGAATACTGGCTTGGCAAACCTTCCACCTGAATCTTGGTGTTACCCAAGGTTACCTTCGCTAAACAATGATGATGGCAATGGGTAGACCAGCTCGTTAGCTGACCTGAAGCCCAATTGATCTGAGGGGAGTGAAGTTGTAACCATGGCATGCCAAGAATGATTGTGGAAGTTGTCATCCGCAAAACCAGAAATTGTAGACTCTCTTTATGTAACATCCCCACCGTGACCCTTAACTCTGGGGTCTGAGACAGAGGGTATTTACTCTGCAGAGGAGAGTCGTCCCCAGCAGTGACCAGAATCCATTGATTCAAAGGGAAAATAGGAATCCCCAATTTCTTCACAAATTCGTAATCCATAAAATTGGCTGCTGAGCCCAGAGTCTAGGGAGGCCTCAGTGGCTACTATTTGATCTTCCCAAGATATAGAACAAGGAAGGAGCAAACGTTTATCGTCTAGAGGTAAAGACTGTGCGCCTAGGGTATTACCTCCAACTACACCTAGGTGGCAGCGTTTCCCGACTTCTTGGGACAATTCAGCACTCTGTGACCCTCCTCTGACCAGTATAGACAGAGCTGTTCTGTTTTTCTGCGATTCTGCTCAACCCGGGACAATTTTGACCGACCAACTGCATTGGTTCCAGCGGAGGTGAAACGGGTGGAGGAAAGGCGTAGGAAACATATCTCACATTGTTCCTACTCCGAGTCTGTCTCTGGTAGCGTAGACGACGATCAACCCTGACTGCTAATGAAATGGCCTCATCAATAGACTTTGGCTCAGGATGACCCAGCATTAGATCAGAGACCGCGTCTGACAACCCTGACAAAAAACAGTCCAGAAGTGCGAATGACCCCCATCTAGCTGAAACTGCCCATTTCCTGAACTCAGCTGTGTAAATTTCAACCGGATCCTTGCCTTGCCGCAAAGTCTTGAGCTTCCACTCAGCGGTAGGGGCAATGTCCGGATCATCATAAATTATAGCCATAGCTTTAAAAAATTCCTCAACCGATTGGGGCGTGGCCAGCGGTCGAAGAAGATGGCGGCATAGAAGCCCTGCTCCGCACCCACCGCTCGCACAAGCCTCATTAACCCGTGCAGCAGCGGGATCCGGGTACAGGCAGAGGCACGCATGGACTCACCTGCAGCTCCTGGACCCGAATGGGACGTCGGCGGTCTCATAAACCCCACAAACACCCCTCTGCATGGCGCTTTTCTCCCAGGCAGAATACTCCCAAGATGGCGCCCGGACAACAGCGCAGCAGCTCCCCCGCTCAGGCCTCCGATGACAGCAGTGTTTCAGCCTGCTCCCAATCCACGAGGAAATCGGAGAGACATGCTCACACAACTAAAGGTACCGGGGAAGCCCAAAACAGGGACCAAAAGCTTTTAGAGCAATTTGAGCTGATCTTACAGTGCAAGTTAGATGAGACTACAAAAAAAATAACGTCTCAGTTAAAGAAGGAGATAAGGGAGCTGGGTGTGCGTACTAACTCTCTTGAGCAACGCATGGATAAAGCAGAGGTAGTACTAGCTGCACATGAAGGGGAGATGGAGTCTGTCCAGGCGGATTCGCAGTTTACACAGCTTAAGCTAGAGGACTTCGAGAACAGAGCCCGAAGGGTGAATTTAAGGGTTAGAGGGGTCCCAGAGACTGTCACCGATCTTACATCAACAATCACGGCCTTATTCCAGGAACTGGACCCAACTATCCCTATTGATAGACTGGAATATGATAGGATCCATCGGGCCCTCACACCCTTGAAACCTAACGGCCCCCCTAGAGACATAATTATCAAGCCCACATTTTACAACACCAAAGAGGCTTTATTGAAATCAGCAAGAGACAAAGGAGAACTTATGTTCCAAGTTTACACATACCAACTGTTCACAGATTTAGCCCCTGCCACGGTTCAACGTAGGCGGGCTATGAAACCTTTTGTGCAAATCCTGATTGCTCACAAGATAAAATACAGGTGGGGGTTCCCCTTTAAACTGCTCTTTTCATATCAAGATAAACAAATTGCTGTCTCAACTCTGGAAGAGGATCAACAGAAGTTTGAGAAACTGAAATTACGCCTCCCAGCAGGATCCCCCACCCATAGCCAACAATCTGCACGTTCAACTCCGCTTTGGGAAACGGTGAAACCGAGACGCACGACCTCGAGGCGCCGCAATAATCCTGACTCGCCTTCCTGATTTTCGGACCCCAGATGAACTCTCTCTCCAACTACTTTGTGTACCTTAAACCTGAAAGCTTGAGATTTTTGAGCTCATGCAAACTCTCAGCCCAAAAAAGGGAATTTATACCCCTTTTCGTTAGTCTTATATTTTTACGTTTCCTTACTTTATGGATGATTATTGCTTGAGTTTGTTGCCTTTCGCATCCATGTTTACACATTAATAAGAGGTTAACTTTTACAGGTTGAAATTTTTATTATCAGAAGATGTTATGCAAAGCATTGTTCATTACTGTTATATCTGATGTGGGCGTGTGCATGGACCAGCCCTTGCTGCACCACATTTACATGGCGTGGCCGGGCTGGGCCAGGCGCACGACATTTGCGACCCTATTTTTTCTAAGATATAGGTGAGTGGTATATCTCCCATTGCGACGGAACTTGATCATCATGTTTTCTAGATACGCTGTGCGAGCAGGGGGGGCCACTTGATCCCCTCCTGTTCCCTGGATGGCTTTACCGGCGGTAAAGCCAGGAAGGTTTTTTGGTTCCTCTGCGTCCGATCGACGCAGAGCCAGCCAATTTAATGTTTCTTATTGCACCCCTCTGTTTGGTCTCCTTCCAGGGGGATGCACACTCCTGTCCTTCTCGCTTTTTTCTCTTCTATTTTTTATTTTCTTTCTTCTCTCCCTACTCTCTTTCCTAGGTTCTGATCAGTCCATTGGGTCCAAAGAAGTTATCCTAGGTACAACCTCTGATCCCAATTCAGTCCGATATTGGACGCTACCTGAGGTAGGATGGCCACGCTAACTGATTTTGCTGATCTCTCCATTATATCCCACAACGTTCAGGGCTTTAACGCCCCTCAAAAAAGAACAAAGGCTTTTCATTTCTATAAATCTTGTGAGGCGGATATTGTCTGCCTTCAGGAAACAAGATTTTCTACCTCTTCGTGCCCCTCCTACCTCAGCTACCACTATCCTCTGGTTTATCATTCTCGGGCACGTGAGAAGGGAGTCACGGTTGCCTTTCGTAGAGGCCTTTCCTTTAAATACAACCTTCAAATATCTGACCCAACAGGTAGATATGTTTTACTGGTGCGAGATTTACATGACTCTCGTATCACGCTTGTGTCATATTATGCCCCCAACAGTTTTCAAGAAAGGTTTTTATCACATCTATTACAGGTCATACAAAGCCACAGCGAAGGCACACTGATTTTGTGTGGGGACACGAATTCTGTACTAAATGAAATGTTAGATAGATCCAAACCCCATCCCCAAAATACCCCTTCTCAATCTCCTGGGGCCCCCCGTCCGAACGCAATTAATACTCTATTTCACTCCCAAAGGTTATTTGATGTATGGAGGGAGCTCAATCCGACCACACGAGATTACACGTTCTTTTCTAACCCTCATCAAAGTTTTTGCCGTATTGACCATTTCTTTTTAAAGCAAGCACTTTTACCTAATGCCACTAAGGCCAAAATTTTATCAGTATCTTGGTCGGACCATAGTCCCCTCCTATTACAACTCTCCTCCCTGGTGCCCCGGAAGACTAGTTTCCGGTGGAGAATGAATGACTCATTGCTTTCGGACGATAGCCCCTTAGAAAAAATCCACTCCTTTTTATCAGAATTCATAGATGACAATAGTGGGTCAGTGCAATCTCCAATTACCTTATGGGAGGCTTTTAAGGCTACTGTTAGGGGTCGCCTCATTAGTTTAGCCTCTTTTAAAAAAAAGCAACGTCAAGAGGAAATTATCGACCTGTCTCACAAATTAGAGACAGCTGAATTAGCATGGAAGGCCTCTCCTTCTGCTAGCTCGAAACAAACCAGAGACCTTTTACGCACACAGTTGGATTTCAAAACGGACTAACTTAGCTGAGAAACACCTCAGATGGCAGTGCAACAAATATTACAGATGGGGTAATAAACCCCACACCCTGCTGGCCAACAAACTTAAGAATAGAGTTTACAAGCCTCCAACACTGACTGTACGGACTACACAAGGGAGAATCACCTCAGACCCTAATAAAATAACTTCCAGCTTTTATGACTTTCTCAGCAAGTTATATACACAACAGCCCCTTCCTAACGGCCGGATATTGACAATTTACTTGAGACCATCCACCTTCCTACCATCTCAACAGACTGGACAGACTTATTAAATAGAGACATCACCTCCGAGGAGGTTCAAGAGGCCATCAAATCTTTGAAGATATCCAAAACACCAGGCCCAGATGGGTTCTCAGGTCTGTTCTATAAAAAGTTCTCAGCGGTATTGACCCGTCTCTTGGTGTCTCTTTTTAATACATATAAAAAAGGCTCTCTCCCGCATGTTAGCTCTTTACAAGCAGACATCACAATGCTCCCTAAATCAGATCAAGAACCCCTCGACCCGACCCAGTTTAGGCCAATCTCCTAATTAAATATAGATAATAAGCTATTAGGCAAGATTTTGGCAACCAGAATAAACCTATTTCTAGCAGATATTGTACACAAAGACCAGGTCGGTTTTGTGCCAGGTCGTCAAGCTTCAGACGTGATTTTAAGAGCAATACAAGTTATCGAATCGTTCAGAGAAAGGAAAGTCCCAGGGCTGTGTCTTTCCTTAGACATATATAAGGCCTTTGACACAGTCTCCTGGGATTACCTATTTAAGGTTCTTACCAAATGGGGCTTTGGAGTTTCCTTCATTGAATGGATAAAAGTCTTGTATTCTCGACCGACGGCTAGTATACACTATTCTGGTTATTCCTCCCCAATTTTTACGATAGGCCGAGGGACCCGGCAAGGGTGCCCGTTATCGCCCATTTTATTTATACTGGCAATCGAACCTTTAGCTCAAGCAATCAGACAAAACTCCAGCATCTCAGGACTTGAGTGCGCAGGAGTACATCATAAATTAAATTTATTTGCGGACAACTTGCTACTGTTTATATCCCTTCCTGAAAGCTCCATACCAGAATTATTGGCATTACTGGAAGGTTTTTCTAGTATTTCTGGTTTGCAAATCAATGTGGGAAAGTCCAAGGCCCTAAATATAACTTTATCTACCCAAACATTCCAATCTCTTAAATCTACTTTTTCGTTTGCCTGGCCAATGCTGACCCTGGAATACCTAGGCATAAACCTGACCCCATCCTATCAAACTCTATTCCAGCATAAATACTACCCTCTGGTCAAGACTATGGCCTCGATTCATCATTCTCTTTGAGATAACTTTTTCCAGTTTGTTAAATTACCGAATTCGAAGTTTAGCGATTTCTAGTTGTATTCATCAAGGTTTTTCCTCATTCGGTGTGAATTCGATAACAATTCGGTAACCATTCGGTAACGTGTCGATATTTCCATTTTACAGTGGTACTTTAACACAAGGCCATAAGATTCCCATGGAATTGTGGGTAAAAGGCAGTCCTTTGAGCACTACGTAGCAACATTCTGAATGGGGCTTTACACCTGGACCAGGATTCTGAAAGTGGTTGGGACAATCCCACAATTTGATAGGAGCCTTTTCTAAAAAATTATAGTGCAGCTAGCATATTAGTTAACCCTGACACTGTCTGTGTTCTCTTACAAGATGATTCAAGAGAAATGCAGATGTCGTGTTATAGCAAATAAATCTATTCTCTTACAAATTTATATGGTTGCAGACCTTATTCTTGCCCTTCTGCGCCTTTGAATCACTCTCAGCTGATACATAACCACTTCAAATGGCTCCATCTTCTCTGTCAGCAATGATCTGACAGGAATAACGACAGAGCAGTGAAGGAGATAACTAATCCTAAATGTAACGCTAAACCACGCCCACTTTCAGTTTCATGAATTGCACTTTCTTCCGTTTTAGCGAATCGTTACCGAATGTTCGCTAACAGCTGTAGATAACTTTGATGAATCCTGAAATGAAGTTAACAAATTCGGTATTTTACCAAACTGTTGTTAACAAATTTGCTAAGTGTTGATGAATCAAGGCCTATATCCCAGTTGCTGCAGCAATGGTCTACTTATAACCTCTCTTGGCTGGGCCGGATAAATTCCATAAAGATGACCTTATTGCCAAAGGTTCTTTATTATTTTAGGATGCTTCCTGTGCGTGTTCCTCCCCATTTTCTTAGGATGCTTCAGGGCAGATTATCTAAGTTTATCTGGGCCGGATCACGCCCTCGAATCCCTAGGTCAACTTTATATGCACATAAACGAGACGGGGGTCTGGGTGTTCCAAATTTATGTAATTATTACTATGCAGCTCAATTAGTGCATTTGATTGATCTCTATAAGGGAACTAGAATGCCGACATGGATTATCTTTGATATACTGGCCTCAGCCCCCCAATCGGTTCAGACCCCAATGTGGCTTCATAAACTTTTGCGTCCATGAAATTTAAGTAAAATATTGCAGCACTGCTTGACCATATGGGACAATGTTAGGTACTCCCGAAAATTGATGTCACCTACTTTACCACTCCTATCATTTATCAATAATCCTAAATTTCCCCCAGGGCATGAAAACCCACTCAGCTTTAAATAGTGGAGAAATAATGGCCTGGAACAAGTACAATCTTTGGTAGGAGGGACTAGGATTCTAATGTGGGAAGATCTTCAAACAAAATATCATATCCCGGCGGGAGAATGGTTCCGATACACACAACTGAGACATTGGTTGCAAACCAATCTCCCTGCTCAAACACAATTTCCCCTCCCTCTCACTGGTTTTGAACGTCTCTGTGACAAGAATCCCTTCTCAAAGGGTATAATTTCTGAATTATACGCTTTGCTGAATGATCCGCCACAATCCTTTCAGCATAAATGTGTGACTAGATGGGAACTAGACCTGAAAAATAACAAAACCAAAGAGGAATGGGGAAAAGTGTGGGCTATCGTCCTAAAACTTTCTCTAAATTTGATGATGATTGAATCAGCCTACAAAGTCCTATTTAGGTGGTATTGGGTCCCTGCCAGGCTTTCACATTTAGCCACCTCAAACCCAGGCAGGTGCTTCCGAGGATGTGAGGCGAGAGGAGATATGCTGCACACTTTTTGGTCGTGCCTCATGTTATCTAGATTCTGGGGAAGGGTGTACAGACTTTTATCTGCACTGTTTGGCAAAACAATCTCCAGGGACCCCTGGTCAGCTTTATTGCATCACAAAGTAGACTCCCTTACCAAAACTCAGAACAATCTAGCCCATTTTATTTTTGTAGCAGCTTCCCAGACGATTGCTAAAGCATGGAGGACGCAATTTGTGTCCTTCGAGGAAGTCAAGAATAGGGTGACAGCCTTTCTGATTCAAGAACAGATGGCTAGTCAACTCGAAGACAAGGCCAAACAATTTTCTAAAATATGGGACCCCTGGAGATTGTTTATTGGTCTACCCTGAACAGATAATTATCAAAGATAGACTATAGACCTCAATGGATGATCAGATTATCTCCTTCCTTTTTTCTTCTTTCTTTCTTTCTTTCTTTCTTCCTTCTTCGTTCTTTTCCCTATCTTCTTGATTCCTCTTTATCTATGGGCCAGTCCTACTCTTCACAAAAGTGAAAACTGGGCTCTGGCCCACCAAGAGCTGACAAGAATCTTGAGATAAAGGCGGTATTGGATTATGGGTTCATTTGCTGATATAGCGTGTTATTTGTGAAGCCACTGGCAAGACTACTTGAATCTATACTGTAATTATTCTTGCTTTTACTGTTAATACCCCACTTGTCTCACTGTCTGATGATTTGCACCGAAAATGCAATCCTGCTTGTTTTATGACAAAATTCAATAAAAATATTGAAACAGAAAAAAAAAAATTCCTCAACCGAGGTTAGGGTCTCATGCCCTGTCTGGAGACTATATGCCCAGGTCTGGGAATCCCCTGACAGCAGAGTCTAAATAAACGTAATTCTCTGTGCCATGGTTCCTGATGAATTAGGCCTCAACTCAAAGTACGACAACACTCGATTTCTAAAATTCTGAAAGTCAGATCTGTGACCAGAAAACCTTTCGGGTACAGGCATACGTAAGTCTGTACTTGGAGGAGATCGCACTGTATTCACAGCCGTCTGAAAGACTTGTACAGACGCAGACAAAGCGTTGATCTGGGTCTGATGACTGTCCAGCACTCGGGTGTAATTCTCCACCGAGGTGGTGAGTGCATCAAGGCGGCTGTTAAGTGTGTCCATTTGGTTTTGGTCTGCCGTTTTGTAATGATCGGTGTCAGCACACAGAGAGAATCTGATTATTGGTGATCTGCAGAATCACCAATAATCCAAGTATAACTAACCTATGGACACCTCTATAGTGTGAGTGTTTGGTGCAACAGTAATGACTTTGAGTGGGACCACCCGAGAAGCAGGTGGTCCTTGGCAGTATGAGAAATGCCTTCCTCTGGGAAGTGCAAAAACCTTCCAGCAGCCTGAGACATCAAAAGGGGTGGAGCCCAAGGCTGGATAGCAGGAAGGACCTGTGGCTGAGTGACACCTGGAAGGTGGGTGTCACCAGCAGGTGTGAAGACTAATCTCTCAATGGAGAGGGATAGCTCTCAAGGTCAGGCAAACCAGGTCGGCAACACACAGGCAGATAAGGTACAGAGACAGAAGGCTGATTCGGTAACCAAGGGCAGGCAGGGTTGGCAACAGGTAATCAGATATGCGTAGGTACCGATTCAGAAAGCAGAGGGATAGTCAGAAATGCAATAGGTCATAAGGATGCTCATTCGGATTCCGCGGAAATGCAAATTCCGAAATTCCGATCGGAAATTGCATTTCCGCATCGGAATGCGGAAATCGGCAATGCAAGTGCTGTAGGCGGATTTCCGCCGGAAATCGCGGAAATTTCCGCCGGAAATCGCGGAAATTCCACCCGACTTTAACATCGATTTTCTCAAAAACTATAAGGTCTTTTTGAAAACTTTTTTTTGCATCTTGTTCACAAGATTCGGTTTAATAAACCCTGAAAATTTGGTGTTTCTAGGACATAAGGGGGCTTTGCTATTAACTGCTAAAATCGGCAGATTTTTACTGTAATGTAAAATGCAGAAAATCTGCATCTGCCTATTTTCTGCATTTTACATTACAGTAAAAATCCGCCGAATTTAGCAGTTGATAGCAAAGCCCCCGTAAGTCCTAGAAACACCAAATTTTCAGGGTTTATTATTCTGAATCTTCTGAACAAGATGCAAAAAAAAGTTTTCAAAAAGACGTTATAGTTTTTGAGAAAATCGATGTTAAAGTCGGGCGGAATTTCCGCGATTTCCGGCGGAAATTCCGCATTGGAATGCGGAAATTGGTAGCGGTATGCGGAATCGGTAATCTGTACATGACGGAATGCGGATTTACCGCGGAATCGGAAATTATCATTCCGACCATCCCTAATAGGTCATAACAGATATCAAACAATGCCTAGTCTTGGGTGTGAGGTCCATGGTCTAAACACCCTGGAACTAGTCTGAAGTATAATATGATGGTACACAGTATCCCTAGTCTTGGGTGTGTGGTCCGTGGTCTCGACACCCTGGAACTAGTCTGAGTATAACACGATGATAACACAGAATCCCTAGTCTTGGGTGTGAGGTCCGTGGTCTCAACACCCTGAAACTAGTCTGAAGTATAACACAATGATAACACAGAATCCCTAGTCTTGGGTGTGAGGTCCGTGGTCTCAACACCCTGGAACTAGTCTGAAGTATAACACAAAGATAACACAGAAGTAATCTGGCTCAGTGTGAATTCCCAGGTCCTCCTGGTTCTAACACACTGTGGGATCTGACTATGGTCTGAGTGCTTTCACGTAAGTGTTCGCAACAGCAGACAACTTGAGACTGACCAGCAGTGACTATATATAGAGCGGCGCTCTCCGGCGCCACCCATCACCGATCAACCAATAGCCAATCGCTCTGGGGTCAGCTGACCAACCTGGTCAGCTGATCCCTCCTCATTTGTCATAAAGGTTCTGCCTCTCAGCACGCGCGCGTATACCTCAACCTGTGTGAACTAACAGACCCAGCCACGCCAGACGCACGCTGCTGAGTGCAAACCGCCGCGCTGGACGCGGCATCAGCCACCTTGCTACCAGTACACGCGGCAGCTTTTCCGCGATCTTTCACACTGGTAAAATATTTTTAAACTTCAGTGGGAAAACCCTAACATGACCAGTAGTTGCGGATAATATGGCTTATACGTCAAAAGCAGTGCTCACAGGTACATAATACAGCCACCTGTAGAGAGCTTTTTAATAGAGCCCTCCCCTCCCTACCTGACCAATCAAGAGACTGTACAGGCACTGGCCTACAAAGCCTACAAAGATTAGCTTCAGCTACAGATGCCATCTTCCTGGCAATGCTGAACACTATTGGGACCAGCGTGCTGCTTGAAGAACTGTCCCCTACCCTCTCCAACCTGCATGTACATTGTGTCTGAATGTATCTACTATAGCTCTCAGCAACTCTGGAAACGCTAGTGACCAGCACTGAAGTTTCTTCTTCTCTTGTAGGCCATTTTACACTATCAGGTAGGCTAGACTTTGTCCGCTTAATTTGTGCTTTACACATGTGCTTTAAACAACTGAAATTGCCTGGATGTCCTGGTGTTCCTCTGCCTCTAATGCTTTTAGACATAGACCATGAACAAGCATGCAGGTCAAATGTTTCTGATGGGAGTCTGAGTAGATTAGGCACATGCTTGATTTAGATCAGCAGAACTGCCAGTCAACTGTTATTATTTATATGGAATCTATCTAATATGGCAACCTCCATATCCCCATCATTTGAGGTTTCCTTTCAAATCAAAAATGGACATTAATGTGGACTTCCTACAATGTGGATCAGACCATGTTTTGTGGTCATATGTGGAACAATCTAAACACTCCATCTATCTTAAAAATGTGTTAAAACCCTCAGTACAAATTAATTGAAGCAATATGCAGATTTAATTTAAGCTCAACTTAATCAGACGGTAAAGCTGTATCTTAAAAGCTTTACTGTACTTCCTCAGAAAAATAATTTCTCACTCAAGCCATTCTGAAATAACAAAATCGTCTTTATTGGAAAAACAAAAAAGTAAAGCTTACCTGTCTCAGACAGCCACCCCTAGGTCTGAATCATAGTACAAATATATACAACTGGTACAACCGCCTATAAAATTTGAAATCCACTAATTAGTTACTTAATTAAATCCAAAAAATTTAAACAGACAAATAAAAAAAATATATATACATATTACAATATAATTACATATAATTACATCTAGTGAATTGTTACATAAACACTTACACTCAATAAAACATTGTATCCATTCCAACATCATAACCTTTGCCAAAGGTTAAATGTACCTCTTAAGTACCTTGATTTACTACTCTCTGTGGTCCGTGTAGTTGTGTAATATGTACAACATCTAGGGGTACCACATGTGCGTATGTGAATTATGGGCGCCAGGGAAAAATGGAAGGCCGGAAATTGCAGATAACAGAATATTGGTACATTTACCGATATTCTACGATTTACAGTGTTAATTTTCCTATAGCTAAACCTAACCCTACTCTCACACAGAACCCATCCCCCCCCCCCAGTACCAAGCCGTAACTCCCCCCTCCGAAAAACACCTTTCACCTAACCCATAACCCTCCCTCCCCTTGGCACAAACCCTGATCCTGACACCGAACACTTAACCCTCTCCCCTGCACAAACCCTGGGCAAGAGGCCTAACACTTAACCCTCCCCCTGCACAAATCCTGGTCCTGACGCCTAACACTTCACCCTACCCCCACACAAACCCTATTCCTGACGACTAACACTGAACCCTCCCCCGCTGCAAAAACCCTGGTCCAGTTGTCTAACCCTTAGTCCTCCCCAAGGGTATAGCAATAGCCATATCAGGAATAGAAACTGCTATGGGGCCCTGGAGAGGAGGGGGCCCAGGTGGTACTTGATGTCATATATCTATGTATGTATTGTGTAGTGCATGTATCATAGTCTAGGGCCAATTTTATGGGGAAGCCAATTAACACTACAAAATAATGCTAGAGTGTTCACTAGAAGGGTTGGTACTTCTATTAAAACTCAAATAATTTGGACACAGAGGGCCATATCCTATTCAAGGTGATAAGTAGCTTGCAGATGCGAGCTACTTATCACCTTGCCATCGCGCGAGGATTACCGGCAAATCCTATTGCCCATATCCTTCGCGCAATGGGCGATCGTTAGGGAGCATTACTCAGGCGAAAGCCTGAGCGATGCTCCCTGTTACCGAGCGATGGGGAGTGAGGTTTACGCTGTGGTGCTGTCCATCAGCACCACGGCCTCACTCCCCACACATGCGCACTCGTCCGCCGAACATCGCCGACATCTTCCGCCGCAGCATCTGGGGGTCTCCTTTAATAAGGAGACCCCCAGAGCTCCCCGTCGGGTCGCCGCACAGTTTAGAAGCCAGCGCGCAGCTCTGCCCGGCTCCTCTGTCATACGTACCGCCGCCAATCACCCGCCGCCTCTCGCCGCCAAATCCGTCACGTAATTACAGTGTATCTAACACTGTAATTACTGTGCGCATAGAAGGAGCCCGGGCAAAGCATCTTTGAATCTGCAGCCGGGCTCCCCATTGGTCTGCTGTCTGAACCAATAAAATGGCTCACACAGCAGACCAATGGGGAGCCCGGCTGCAGATTCAAAGATGCTTTGCCCGGGCTCCTTCTATGCGCACAGTAATTACAGTGTTAGATACACAGTAATTACGTGACGGATTTTGCGGCGAGAGGCGGCGGGTGATCGGCGGCGGTACGTATGACAGAGGAGCCGGGCAGAGCTGCGCGCTGGCTTCTAAACTGTGCGGCGACCCGACGGGGAGCTCTGGGGGTCTCCTTATTAAAGGAGACCCCCAGATGCTGCGGCGACGACGTGCGTTAGCTAGTTTAGACCTGCTTTTGGCAGGTCTAAGCTAACGCTCATGTCTGCCGGGAAGCATCGCTTCCCGGAGACATGATAAGGGTAATTGGATTCCGTGTTAAGAACTCGCTGGGCGATTATATCGCCCAAGCGAGTTCTTTTCCGCCTGGGGGGGTCTAAAGTTTAATTAGATTAGGCGATGCCCCCATCGCCTAAGTTAAGAACTCGCCAGTGCTTAGCGCTGGCGAGTTCAGCAATAGAATATGGCCCATAATGAGATTGCATTCTTTGGAGAAATCCTTGATGCTTTGAAAAATTGAAGGTAAGAGAGAAAGAGGATGGCAGACGTGAAGATAGATAGACAGCATATGTAAAGCTATGAACATGCCTATGCTGAAAGAAGCAGTGCTTGACAGAGACATCTGGGCCCATATAAAGGGCATTTTATGACAAGATGAGAAAATGTCACCTAAGGAGAAAACTCAGGAGAAAAATTAAATTGCATATGGGCCCTGGGCCCATATGCAAATTACTTTTTCTCTTACGTTTTCTCCTAGGCGATATTTTCACACCTTGTCAATAAAATGCCTTTTAAGCCACCAGCAAGCAATAAAATACTCAGAATAATTTTGACAATACTTTTTCACCTACATTTTGGTATTTTTTCAATGGAAGAGTGCTACAAAGCTGTGTTATACAGAGGATGAAAAATTATCTCCTTGGAGAAAACTTTTTAAAAAAAGTGAATTGCATATGGCCCCTGGTGTGAAGTCAAGTGTCGATATTGACTAAACGAAGGAGAGCAAGTTAGTAGTACAGGCAGTCTTCAAACAACTCGCGTTACAACATTTCATACATACAAACAAAGCTGCCTTCATGTACAAAATGTAAACTACTATTGTAATTATTTTTAATTTTTTTTAAAACATATTTTTAAAGAAAACAACGAAAAACATTCTTTATGCTATATTTCCAAATCCAGAGATGTCCGAACGGAAATCATGTATCCAGGTTTCACTATAACACGTGATTTAACTTACAAACAATTTCAACTTATAAAATACCTCCCAGAACAGGACCTGTTTGTAAGTAGGGGACCGCCTGTATCATCCTTTGAGCATTTATTGTAATAGTCATTTGTCACAGATGCTGTGGATAAGGTAAAATTAATATTACAGAAGCTATGGAGAAAGCAAATTCAATGTCACACATGTTGTTCACATGAGCATTCCTTCTGGTGCATGTTACGATGATATGCTAAGACATGAAAACCAAAAAATAAGCCAGTAAACAATCCTTCAGTGTGAAATATGCAATCAGTTTCCCAGCCAGTGTTCTTCACAGGTTTTCATTCTCACCTCTGTCTTGCTCAGTACCATCATCCGGGACAAGTTTGTGAAATAATGTTATCAATATCATACTTGAACGCTCTGAGGAACATACATTGCAAGACAAATTGAGAGCTTTTTTCTTTTAGCTAAGCTATTACAGCTGCCGACTCTTCATAAAATGCTTCCGAGAAGCAAGATTTTTCAATTTCTAATAGATTAGACACTTGCTTACCCATGCATTTTTTCACAAAATTAGTACATGAATGGATTGGAAGATTGAAAATCTTTATATTAAGAGCCACTCCGAGTTTGGTGGACCTTACATATAAGTTGTCAGCTTTTCTGAGGCTCCAAAGATACTTCAATTTTGGATGGACGCCACCAGGTTTAATCAACCGTCAGTATCTTCTGTCAGTAACGTACCAGCAGCAATTAGACTACAATATACCATATGGAGCTTATGACAGATTAATTTTAGGCAGTAGTACTAACAACATTAATTCCATTTACACATTCCGTAAGATGCAATCTGGGATATCTAAGCTCTTCAGGAATTCTAGAAGCCTGAATTGCAACATTCAACATAAGGCTTAATTCACTAGAACAGTTTAAACAAACAGCTGGGAAAGCACATACAGTAGGTGAATGCATCTTTCGGAAGAGCTGATTTGAATATTTTTTTCCCGTGTTTAAAGGTAAAACATGAGAAAGTCTATTTAACAAACATGATCAGAGATTTTTAGCGTGATTTCATTGTGTTTCTTGTTTTGCTATACACTTGCAGGTATGTTAAGATTATTTCACTGAGCCTTAACCTCCTGAGCGATAATCCCGAGCTGAGCTCGGGGTATGTCGCGCAGGAGGATTTCTCAGGCCCCGCTGGGCCGATTTGCATAATTTTTTTTTTGTTACACGCAGCTAGCACTTTGCTAGCTGCGTGTAACTTCCGATCGCCGCCGCTCGCCGCCGATCCGCCGCTACCCGCCGTTCCGCGCAGCCCCCCCCCTCCCCAACCCCTTGCGCAGCCTGGCCAATCAGTGCCAGGCAGCGCTGAGGGGTGGATCGGAACTCCCTATGACGTCACGACGTCCATGACGTCGGTGACGTCATCCCGCCCCGTCGCCATGGCGACCAGGGAAGCCCAGCAGGAAATCCCGTTCTGAACGGGATTTCCTGCTTACTCTGATCGCCGAAGGCGATCGGAGTGGGTGGGGGGATGCCGCTGCGCTGCGGCTATCATGTAGCGAGCCCTGGGCTCGCTACATGATTTAAAAAATAAAAAAAATTAAAAAATAGTGCTGCGCCACCTCTTGGGCGATATAATTGTATCGCCCAGAGGGTTAAAGGACAACTGAAGCGAGAGGACTATGGGGGATCCCGTATATTTTTCCTTTCAAACAATACTAGTTGCAATGGATGTCTTGCTGATCCAGTGCCTTAAAGAAAAACCGTAACCAAGAATTGAACTTCATTCCAATCAGTAGCTGATTCCCTCTTTCCCATGAAAAATCTATTCCTTTTCTCAAACAGATCATCAGGGGCTCTTTATGGCTGATTTTGTGGTGAAACCCCTCCCACAGTGTGATGTCAGTACCTCACAGCTCTGAGGTCCTGACATCACACTGTGGGAGCCTTGTTGCATTGTGGGAAATATTAGCTGTTTCCAACTGCCAAAAAAAAAAGCAAGCAGCATCTCCTTCCAGTGACATCACCTGCCAGCAGTAAAATGCCACCATGTGATAAATGTCTGAATGTAAATCAGGGAGAGGAAAGATTTTACAACAGGCAAACACTGCCTAAATCATTTATACATAATTATTGTAAAAATTAAGCACTTTTTTATTACATTATTTTCACTGGAGTTCCTCTTTAATACTGATAGCCATAGACCCTGAACAAGCATGCAGCAGATCAGGTGTTTCTGACATTATTGTAAGACCTGACAAGGTTAGCTGCATGCTTGTTTCTGAGTGTTATTCAGACATTACTGCAGCCAAATAAATCAGCAGAGCTGCCAAGCAACTTGAATTGTTTAAAATGAAATAAATATGGCAGCCGCCATATCCCTCTCACTTCAGTTGTCCTTTAACTCTGCATGTCAATGTCTGCTTTGCCAGGAAAAAAACATGATAGGTCAAAACATTTTCCTGTGTATTGCCACATTGTCAAACAGCCACATTCACTTCAATGCTGATTTTACACAAGAGATTGTTTTATCAAACTGCCACATTCACTTCAATGCTGATTTTACACAAGAGAGTGTTTTATCGCTATTTGTGTTACACTGCGCTGCATTACAATGTGAAAATGCACTGACCATACAATTGTATGGACATGTTCATATCCTTGCATTGTAATTGATCACATGATCCTAACATGCTGGCTACAGTGAGTTACTGGATGACATCTGCCAAAACTTGTGCATTACATAGCAGTTGACTATGCTATGAAATAAAAGATCTGTTTTTTTATGGTCAAAGTGTTTGTTATGTTACAGCTGCAAAAGCAAATGGGGTATCTTAAAACACAAAAGGTGCCAGAGTGAAGCAGTTTTATGCGTCTTGTATTATATTAATTTCTATATTTTATTGTAAATCAAGAAGCAGAAACAAGTAACAAGCAGAATAAATTCCAGAATCAAGAGACTTCAAGTATACATCCTATAGATACTATCAACAGTGCAGGACTTCAAACTCTCCTGCATATACCACCACAGAAGGTTCTGCCACAAAGAGTAACAAATAAAGAATAATTAACAATATTAATAATCATCAATCAGTGTAACACATTTGGAAAAACAAACCATTACATCCAAGTGATTTAAGTAAACTGTTGTATTTGACAGACCAGACTTCTAGGACTGGTCTATGGAACTGTTGCATCCTAGACAGACAATCTATGACTTGCTAATGCCCCTAACCCCCCCCCCCCCTCCCCCCAAAAAAGGATATATCAAGAAAGAAATGAAAAAGGAAATATTGAGCAGGGAGACAAATTATTCAGGACCCGGAATGTTAAGCAACCCATCTACTCAGGTCAACTTACTGACATGGCTTTCTTATGTTTGTCACTAGTACCTCTGAAATCCTCCCAGCCTGGAGTCCCAGGCAACCCACATTACTATGAATTTATCAAGTTATTATTTTTTGGTTGCAAAAAGTTCCTCAAGCGCCTCAATTTGATTAATGTGTTCAGACCATATTTCGACTGATTGAGGTTATAGTACTTATATGGATTTTGCCCCAGTAATTTGGGTGCCAGAGCTGCATATCAGGCTATTCTCAGCTCATGGTATCAAGGCCAAATCATGCGTCAGTATTGAGATTTTGTTTCATTAGCAATTTTGGTGTTTTTCCTGCTCCTCCCCCATTTGTCAACCCATCTTTCCCGAAGAAAAAATGCTTCCTGGCTCTTAATTGTAACTTCCAAATCCCTTCCTGAAGTATAATGTTTACCCTCCCCCTACCCACAATGAAAAATAAACCCCTCCTGAATTGAATCACAACCTGAAGACCTTTACCCTTAAATCCTAAATAATGAGGCTTACCCCGGTGCCCAATATTTTATGGGGCGACTCCAGTGCCCAAATTTACTGTTATAGCAACTATTAGCAGCGTTTTAGATTAATGCCTATGGCGGTGTCCATCAGTGTTAGGTATAGATTGGGGAGGATTAGTGTTAGGAGTCTGTGTGGGGCAATTTGGTCTGCCACCAGAAATCTGTAGAAGCTGGAGAGGAGATGCCTCTATGAAACACCTTGTAAGCACATACAGGTATTCTCAAATTCAGTAGGAGTTGTACTTGCCACAAGCTTGTTAAGTTTGTGCTAAATAACTATATAGTTGCAAATATCACCAAACTATTGTAGAGATTTAGTGATTGGTGTTTATTTGGTACTGTTGGCTTTACCATATTCAATGTCACAAAATCTGAGATTAAAAAGTGATCCCCTCTTGGACATTGTCTAAGAAAGAAGGCAGATTGATGTCTGCAAATCTGCTCTATAGCCAACACTGGACTATACTTCAGCTGCAGTGGAGTCATTAAAAGCTTTCAGGTAGATTTACAAATAGAGATAGCTCGAACCTCCGATTTTAGGTTCGCGAACCTCTAACGCGAACTTCCGCAAATGTTCGGTTCACGCGAACTTTCGCGAACCTCAATAGACTTCAATGGGGAGGCGAACACTAGAAGCATTTATGCTGGCCACAAAAGTGATGGAAAAGATGTTTCAAGGGGTCAGCATGGATGAGTGGGATAGACGCCAAAAGTCCCGGGGAAAAATCTGGATTTGACGCACAGCAGTGTTTTAAGGGCAGAAATCACATTGCATGCTAAATTGGAGGCCTAAAGTGTTTTAAAACATCTTGCATGTGTATACATCAATCAGGTAGTGTAATTAGTGTACTGCTTCACAATGACAGACCAAACTCACTGTGTAACGCACCGCAAACAGCTGTTTGTGTAGTGACGGTCATGCTGGACTGGTGCGCACCATGGCCAGAGTGCAGGCGATAGCGGTTTTCAAGCCCATATGGTCGCCGGGCTGAGCTCAATGACAGAACAACAGTGACTGTCCAGCTGATCGAATTTGGTCTGTCCACAATGAAGCAACAAACTTATTATCTTGGGTGTGCCCCCCACAACACACTCATGTAGCCGGCGGTCATTGCTTCATTGTGATATGCAAGCCGCTTCACTGCGCCAAGGTAACATTCACGAAGGGGAATTGACACATGTACATGCCTTTTGTTTTGTTGTTGCAGCTGCAGTGCAGCCAGAAAAATTAGGCAGGCATGTACACGCATCAGAAAAATTATTATAGCGGCCGCTGCTAGCACCGGCCTTAAAAAGTCAGGAATCCGCCTGGAGTCCTGGACCCTGTTGGTGTTGGTGGAGAAGGCAGTCAAGTGGCCTGCAGGCAGAGATGCCATGTGGGGCGCGACTTAGTCTTGGGGCAGGCAGTCACACGGCGTGCAGGCAGAGATGCTGTGTGTGGGGACTGACTTGGTCTTCGGGCGGGCAGTAGCCCTCTGGGATCCATGCCTCATTCATTTTGATAAAGGTGAGGTACTAAACACTTTTGTGACCTAGGCGACTTCTCTTCTAAGTGACAATGCCTCCAGCTGCGCTGAAGGTCCTTTCTGACAGGACGCTTGAGGCAGGGCAAGACAGAAGTTGGATGGCAAATTGGGACAGCTCTGGTCACAGGTCAAGCCTGCGCACCCAGTAGTCCAGGGGTTAATCGCTGCTCATAGTGTCTACATCCAGACGTTAGGCCAGATAGTCGGCTACCTGCCGGTCGTGGCGTTGGTGGAGGGTGAATCCGGAAGGGCTAAGGTGAGGCTTTGGACTAAAGAATGTCCGGATGTCCGACATCACCATGAGATCGCTGGAGCGTCCTGTCCTTGTCTGCGTGGACATGGGAGAAGGATTACTGGCAGTGGTACCTTTATTCCGTTGTGCTGTGACATCACCCTTAAACGCACTGTAAAGCATAGTTGGCAGCTTGTTCTTCAAGTGCTGCATTCTTTCTGCCTTCAAGTGAGTTGGTAACATCTCCGTCACTTTGTGCTTATACCGAGGGTCTAGTAGCGTGGTTACCCAGTACAGGTCATTCCCCTTGAGTTTTTTATATGGGGATCCCTCAACAGGCTGGACAGCATGAAAGACACCATCTGCACAAATTTGGATGCAGATGTACTATCCATCTCCTCTTTCTCTTCCTCAGTGATGTCAGGTAAGTTCTCCTCCTCCCCCCAGCTACGAACAATACCACGGGAAAGTTGAGCAGCCCCCTGCAATGCCTGATGCGGTTGTTCTTCTGCCTCCTCCTCAAAAAACCACCTTCCTCATCATCTGGCTCCTCTTCCCCACACAACTCTTCCTCCTCCTCCTCCCCCCTCTGTGCTGCCGCAGGTGTTGAGGAAACATCTGGTTCTGCTGAGAATTGATCCCACAACTCTTCCTCCTGTTCCTGTAACTGTTCCTGTTCACGCTCCTCCACAGCTTGATCCACCACTCTACGCACGGCACGCTCCAGGAAGAAAGCATATGGGATCAAGTCGCTGATGGCGCCTTCACTTCAACTCACGTTTGTCACCTCCTCAAACTGCCACATGAGCCTGTGGGCATGAGTGTCCAGTACTTTGGCCAGAACATCCCCATCTCCCCAGAGCATGTCCTTTCACTGTAGTTGTAGAGATACTGGTTGACAGCTTTCTCCTGTTATAGCAAGCGGTTAAACATCAGGAGCGTTGAATTCCAGCGAGTCAGGCTATCACAAATCAAGTGCCTCACCGGCAAGTTGTTTCTGAATATCGACCAAGCGTGCCATGGCCGTGTAAGACTGCCTGAAATGGCCACACACCTTCCTAGACTGCTTCAGGATGTCCTGTAAGCCTGGTACTTACACAGAAATCTCTGAATTATTAGATTCAGGACATGTGCAATGCAGGGTACATGTGTCAAATTTCCCAAATCCAAAGCCGAAATTAGATTGCTGCAATTGTCACACACCACGTTGCCGATCTCCAGTTGGTCCGAGGTCGGCCACTGATCCACCTGTTTGTTAAGAGCAGCCAGGAGAGCTGCACCAGTGTGACTCTCCGCTTTGAGGCAAGACATGTCTAAGATGGCGTGACACCGTCGTACCTGGCATGCAGCATAGGCCCTGGGTAGCTGGGGCTGTGTAGCTGGAGAGGAGAGGAGATTGCAGCACCAGTAGAGTTGTACTGCCACTCAGCCAAGGAGGAGGAAGACGACAGCGAAGAGGATGTAGTAGGAGGAGTAGGAGGAGAAGGAGAGGAAGTGGCAGGAGGCCTGCCTGCAAAGCCATGGATTTGTCACAACTAGGTCCACTGCACAGCCACGTACTCCCTGCTTGCCAGCGGTCACCAGGTTGACCCAATGGGCTGTGTAAGTAATGTAGCGGCTTTGACCATGCTTGCCGTGGTCAGATGGACCGTTTACCCAACGCTGTGTGCCAAAGATGACACCACTTGCCTTTCAACTTCACGGTACAGTTTGGTTATCGCCTTTTTTGAGAAATAATTGTGGCCTGGTATCTTCCACTGCGGTGTCCCAATGGCCACACATTTTTGGAAGGCCTCAGAGTCCGCCAGCTGGTATGGTAACAGCTGGTGAGCTAACAGTTCCGCCAATCCTGCTGTCAGACGCCGGGCAAGGGGGTGACTGGCAGACATTGGCTTCTTCTGCTCAAAGATTTCCCTCATGGACACCTGGCTTCTGCTGTGGGCAGAGGAGCAGGAACCACTCAAGGTGAGAGGCGGAGTGGAGGAGGGTGGCTGTGATTGTGAAGGTGCAAGGGAGAAAGCGGCTGAAGATGATGCACCTGAAGGAGGAAAAGGAGAAGGAGGGTGGCTTTGCTTTTGTGTGCTGCTTTTCCTCAGGTGGTCTTCCCATTGCAGTTTGTGCCTTTTCTCCATGTGCCTTCATAAGGCAGTTGTCCCTATGCAGGTGTTGGCCTTTCCACGGCTCAAGGTTTGGTGGCAGAGAGAGCAGATGGCATTGCTCTCATCTGAGGCAGACACACAAAAAAATGTCCACACCGCTGAGCCCTGCGGTGATGGCACTATGGTGGCATCAGCAGCTGACGTTGAAGGGCATGTTGGCTGGCTGTCCATAGGTGGCGATACATGGCGCCGGACACTGCCACCAGCTGTTTCTGACAATGAGCTCCCCTTACTTCTTTCAGGAACTCATCTCCTCCTACTCCTCTCTGACTCCCCCTCTGAGAGCTGTCCCCCTGTTCATCTCCTCTATTGGGAACCCACGTGACATCTGTATCATCATAACCATCATCATCATAATCATCCTCCCCAGATTTGCTTGTATCAGACACCTCCAAAACTGCACCAACAGCAGGTACTTCATCATCCTCCTCCTCACACCTTACGTCCATAGTGTAGCCTAACAGACCTGCCGGGTGGCCTGCCTCTGGGTCTGCCTCCAGCTCTGCCTCTGCCTGTTGTTTTGTCCATATCCCGGGGGGGGGGGGTGAAGTGAAATGAAAGGTATGCACTGACTTGACTAATACAATGTGCAGGCACACAGGTGCAGTTGACAGGTATGCACGGACTGGAATATAAAATAGCGTACGGTCACACATGTGCAGTGAACAGGTATGCACGGACTGGTATTACAAATGTGCAGCTGTCACGCACACACAGGTACCCTGAACAGGTATGCAGTGACTGGTATATAATATAACACTGCATGCGGTCACGTAGTTGGACTGAACAGGTATGCAGTGACTGGTATCAGTACAATGTGCAGCTGTCACACACACAGATACCGTGAACAGGTGCAGTGACTGGTATATAACACTGCGTGCTTCTGTCACGCAGGTGCAGTAAACATGAACAGGTATGCAGTGATTGGTATTACAAATTTGCAGCTGCCTGTCACACACGTGCAGTGAAAAGGTAGGCACTGAATTTGCTGGGCCTGGCAGTGACACAGTAGGAATTAGCAAGGGGCCAAGGGCCAGCTGCGACTGACTGACAGGGCTGTATATGTAAGTGTCAGTGTGACACACACACAAAAAAAAAATAGATCACAAGAACAACATTAGCTCTCAAAAGAGCTGTTGAGGGGTGCTTTTTAGCAATAAGTATCAGCAGGAGCAAGCTAGCAAGCCTAACAAGAGCCTAACTAAGCTTTCCCTATGTCTCTGCAGAAACTCTCCCTTCTCGAATTACTGCAACCACACGAGTGAGGGAAATGGCCGACGCTGCCTGCCTTTTATAAGGGGGGGGGGGAGCTCCAGGAGGGAGTGTAGCCTGATTGGCTACCATGTGTCTGCTGACTGTGATGTAGAGGGTCAAAGTTGAGCCTAATGATGTAGTATAGGGGGTGGGTCAAACTCGCATATAGTTTGCGGTTCACCGCAAATGCGAACCACCGAAGTTCGCGTGTTCATGTTCGCATGCGAACCGTTCAGGCCATCTCTATTTACAAAGTCTGGATTTTTTTAATGTACAGATTCTCTCTCTCTCTCTCTTTGAGAAGTTTTCTAAAGTGTAATAGAACTGTCTGTTTTATGTAATAAAGTCAATACACAACACATATAAAAAAGCTCCCTTCCTAAAGTGGAAATTATAAAATGAAGGGCTTCATTTTCTAAGGTTCACTGGCCTGGCTGCCTGGTTCTCTGAGAGCATCAGTGCCAGATACCTGGTGAAGTGGATGCATTAAGAGCAGATTTAATACATTCAGGGCTGTCTGGAAATAAGGCTTACAGAATATACAGTAGAAATAGAAAGAAATGGAAATACATGATTTCTTTTACTAGCTAACTAAATAGATTAATGTTGTCAGTTTTGAGATCATGTTTGTATCATGTTTGTTAAAAAAGACCCAGACTGCCTTGAAAGCCTACAATTATAATAATGTATTTAGCTAGCTAGCTAGGAAATGTACATTTTTTTTCTGCTTCTACTAATGGCTTACATGATGCTATGCTGCTCTCTATACTCTACTGCTATGGTTACTGTACTAAGAGAGTAATATTAAGCCTGAACTGTAAATGACCTTCTTAAATAATTAATGGTATGTGTAGTATATTCATGGTACATCAATCTTTCCTGAAGTCTCATATTCTTATTATCAGTTTGAAGTCAGAAATGTACATGTCCCCCAAGTCAATGCAACATACAATCTGGCTCATTCAGCTCCTGCAAAACATTAATATTTTACCTTTTGAAATCTGCACTATCCTGTTATCATGGATATTTGTTCAGCAAGATAAAACGGTTTTAGTTTCTATATACTTTTCAGGAGAGATGCTGCTGCATTCAAATGCAACTTTAGTGTGCCATTTGCAAAGAGGAAGCAATGATGTACAGTATTAACCCTTGCAATAGAAAAAAAAGATAAATAAAAAAAGAAACACATGCAAGTACTTGGTAATAGTGTTGGGCGAACACCTAGATGTTCGGGTTCGCGAACGTTCGCCGAACATCGCCGCGATGTTCGGGTGTTCGCGCCGAACTCCGAACATAATGGAAGTCAATGGGGACCCGAACTTTCGTGCTTTGTAAAGCTTCCTTACATGCTACATACCCCAAATTAGCAGTGTATGTGCACCTTGGGAGTGGGTACAAGAGGAAAAAAAATATTTGAAAAAGAGCTTATAGTTTTTGAGAAAATTGATTGTAAAGTTTCAAAGGAAAAACTGTCTTTTAAATGTGGAAAATGTCATGTTTCTTTGCACAGGTAACATGCTTTTTGTCGCCATGCAGTCATAAATGTAATACAGAGAAGAGGTTCCAGGAAAAGGGACCGGTAACGGTAACCCAGCAGCAGCAGCACACGTGATGGAACAGGAGCAGGCGCAGGAGGAGAAGGCCATGCTTTTTGAGACACAACAACCCAGGCCTTGCATGAGGACAAGAAGCGTGCGGATAGCATGCTTTTTACCGCCATGCAGTCATAAATGTAATAAAGATAAGAGGTTCAATAAACAGGGACCGGGCGTCAACGCTAACCCTGCAGCAGCAGTCGTGATGGAACAGGAGGAGGCGCAGGAGGAGAAGGCCACGCTTTCAGGTGCAACTCAGGCCTTGCATGAGGACAAAAAAATGTGTGCGCAAAGCAATGCAATGAGTAGTTTTCAGGACACAATGGGCTATTCGGAGGAGCTATTCCCACCCCCACAATCTTCTACCTGTGAAAGGTCAATGGAACAGCCACAAATGTTGTGCCCGGATTCACAACCTTTTTCTGTGGAAAATGCACCTCGCACTGAAATGCAAGGCGAGGCCGAGGATGAACATGACGTCAACAACTCAACATGACGCAAAATGGGGGCGAAACAGAAAGCTGCTTTCAATGTTTTGAAGGCCTTAATTGCCTCCGGTGGCCAGTTAGATGCATCATTCATCACACCCAAATCCCAGAGCAATGTGTGCAGGAATTTGAATCTCAGGAGGTGTACCGAGATCATCTGGACAAGTGACCAAGTGACAAGTGACAAAGTGACCAGTGACAAAGTGACAAAGTGACAAAATGACAAAGTGACAAAATGACAAAGTGACAAGTGACAAAATGACAAAGTGACAAAATGACAAAGTGACAAGTGACAAAGTGACAAGTGACAAAATGACAAAGTGACAAGTGACAAAGTGAGAAGTGACAAGTAACAAAGTGACAAGTGACAAAATGACAAAGTGACAAGTGACAAAGTGAGAAGTGACAAAGTGATAAGTGACAAAATGACAAAGTGACAAGTGACAAAGTGACCAGTGACAAAGTGACAACTGACAAAGTGACAAAATGACAAAGTGACAAAGTGACAAAGTGACCAGTGACAAAGTGACAACTGAGAGGTTGTTCTGGGGAGCTCCACTGCACTCAGTCGCATATGAGGAGAGGTCTCGTCGGGACTGCTGATCCTCCTCAGCTTGCTCAAAGCCTTGAGGGTTCCTGAAGATCCTCTGCTTGGAGTTCGCCGGGGTTCAGCTTGGTGTCGGGGTCGGCGGCGTCCTCCTCACTCCAACGTGGCAGATCTTCTGCTGAAGGAAAAAAAACAAACATTGTTAAAAGTCCAGTACAGCTTCTGAAGGACTCACCAAGAGATGCAGGAGCGCTTCAATCTAGCACACCATCGCTCGCTGGGTGATGTCCCTGCCTACGCGCTGGAATTCTACGCTGCACATGCTAGCACGCTTTTGCGCAGTGCCGAGGCGCATTCCAGCAGCTAGTAGCTACCAAGCTTCTGTGGATCTGATTGGGCCACCATGTTGGATCTCTGCCAAGTCCTCCAAAATTTTGAGCAATTCACGTTGCGTGACTGAGCAGTGACAACTCTACAGTCAGCATTACAATACCACTGCTGTGTTTACTGAAGAAATCAATGTTGAAGATGGAAACCGCTGGCATGATGCAAGTGGGGGATTCTGAAGATGAAAACGATCAGCGTGATGATACCAACATCAGGCAACCTGCCTCAGGAAACGCTGGTCCCAGCTATGACAAAGAACAGGACGAGGAACAGCTGGAGTTGGAGCAGGAATTGGATGCCCCCACTGCCGAGGGACAGAAGAGCGGTGCACGTTGGACTTCCACAATTTAGCGGGAAAGGACAGCAGAAGAGGAAGAAAGTGATGCTGGTGACGAATATGGTGCATCACAACAATCACAACGCTTACAAGAACATGAAGATAGAGGAGTCTGGCAGGACTCTCTGGCACACATGGCTCAATTCATGCTAGACTGCATTGAACGCGGCCCGCGCATTATTCACTATTCATTATTATTCATTATTCTGGAATCTGGACAACACCAATTACTGGGTTTATACCCAGTTTATACAAACACAATGTTAAAAAACTGATTGAAGAAAGTGTCAGACAGGTCAAAAATGGAACAATTCCAGCAGGCCCTTGAGGATGGAGACTTTAGAGAGGAGATTGACATCCTCCTCCTTCTCTAGCCAGTTGTACGCCGACAGACTGACTTCAGCAAACCCAGGAGGACCAGGAGGGCAGCAAAGAACACAAGCTGCTGCTAGTGCCCAAAAGGGAATGGTATTGGCAGTGTCCTTGGAGTGGGAACATTTTCTGACACCCATGCAGCAGCCCACAGAACAGCAATCGGGCAGTTCCACGTCCTCCAACACCAATCGCCTGGAGAAGATGGTCAAGGTCCAGGACTACATGTCAGATGGCGTAGCTGTGTTGAACAATCCATCTGCAGACAGACAGTGAGTGTGACAGGCAGCACAGAAGGACCATGGCAACTCACTCATAGTACCACAGTTTGATAGTGCTGCCCAAAAAATTATATGGATCCGTGGACCCGGGCACTGCGGGCAGTACTGGGAAGTGGGAACGCAGATTTTAGTACCTAAACACACGATACAACATGTTTTCCGGGGTCGGACTCTGAGGCACATACAGATGGTCCCGATCATCATCTTCATCATACAACTCTTCTCCTGAGTCTGACCCAGCCACCACCTCTGCCACCCCAACATCCCCAGACACAGACCCCTCATCGTCCTCAACATTAACTTGGGATGCTGGCCTGAGCCCGACCTCCTCCTCCACATCAGGCCCCATCATCTCCTCAATGGCAGCCCTCATTAATCGTTCTGGCGACGGACCGATGGACACAACATTCTCCTCCGGAGAGGGCTGCTGCTGACCACTGGCTGCTGGGGTGGATGTTATAGCTTGCTTGGGGCGTTGGCTGTTGCTGTTGTTGGGAGTGCTGCTCACAGCGGAGGTCTCTGAGGAACTCATGGTGAGCTCATATAGTGGTTGGCGGTGAGTGGAGTATTACTGATCCCAGCAATATACACACTGACTGGCAGAGTACGCAATGCTATATAGTCTGGCTGAGCGGTGTACACAGAGTGGCAGTACACACAATGCTATATAGTCTGGCTGAGCCGTGTACACAGAGTGGCAGTACACACAATGCTATATAGTCTGGCTGAGCGGTGTACACAGAGTGGCAGTACACACAATGCTATATAGTCTGGCTGAGCCGTGTACACAGAGTGGCAGTAAACACAATGCTATATATAGCGTGGCTGAGCGAGGTACACAGTGGCAGTACACACAATGCTATATAGTCAGGCTAAGCCGTGTACACAGAGTGTCAGAAAACACAATGCTATATATAGCGTGGCTGAGCGGTGCACAGTGGCAGTACACACAATGCTATATAGCCAGGCTAAGCCGTGTACACAGAGTGTCAGAAAACACAATGCTATATATAGCGTGGCTGAGCGAGGTGCACAGTGGCAGTACACACAATGCTATATAGCCAGACTAAGCCGTGTACACAGAGTGTCAGAAAACACAATGCTATATATAGCGTGGCTGAGCGAGGTACACAGTGGCAGTAAACAATGCTATATATAGTGTGGCTGAGCGAGCGGTGTACTACTGTTCCCAGCAGCGACACACAATGACTGGGGGGGACCCTGGCTAGCGTGGCTGGAGAGCGAACTACCCTGCCTGCCTACCCAAAGCTAAACCCACAGACAAATGGAGGAGATATGACGTGGTTCGGGTATTTATTTACCCGAACCACGTGACCGTTCGGCCAATCAGAGCGCGTTCGGGCCCGAACCACGTGACCCGTTCGGCCAATCACAGCGCTAGCCGAACGTTCGGGGAACGTTCGGCCATGCGCTCTTAGTTCGGCCATGTGGCCGAACGGTTTGGCCGAGCACCGTCAGGTGTTCGGCCGAACTCGAACATCACCCGAATAGGGTGATGTTCTGCAGAACCCGAACAGTGGCGAACACTGTTCGCCCAACACTACTTGGTAAGATATGCGATATGTATGTACCGTATGTATGCTTATCTTATCATGTAACATGTCATTGCAGGAGGTACATTTTAGGTATTATTGTATACAATCTATATTGGCAGACAGTAAGATCTCTGTCTCTATTAATGGTTAGCAAATACTACAAACCCCCACACCCTAAACCCCAATCTACTGAGAAAAAAAACCTCTGTCACCAAAAACAAAGATAGCCATTGTTTCCCCCCTAAGAAAACATAATTAGCACATTCCCCAAGCGTATTTAGGCAGCACATTAAACAGCATTTTTTATCAATAGGCAGGGTTTCTCTGGCCTAAACTAGCAAACATAAGTAGACCGAGCTGTTAAAGGTGCGAAGCGTACACATGCCCTATGGCAATGAATGACGGGTCCGTCAGACCCTCCCGCTGTGCGGGCGTTCCAGCGACAGTAGTGAGCGTGTACAGTCTGTCAGGCAGACTGATAAGGCTGTTTCTGAACGATCTGCTGAGCGGATCATTCAGAAACAGCCTTATCAGTCTGCTGACAGACTGTACACACGCACTAATGTCGCTGGAATGCCTGCCCAGTGGGAGGGTCTGACCGACCCGTCGTTCATTGCTGTAGTGCGTGTGTACGCACCTTTAGGCAGAATACCCGTTTAGATCCCCAGGCATAATGCCCTTTGATTTGCAGCCCAGCCTTCTAGTGATCCCAAATCTGTGTCCCTTACCTTACTTTTTCCTGGTACTCTAGAAGTCAATCTCTTCCTTACAGTATTCACTGTTTGTCTAGTGGTCCCCCTCAAAATAGATTTTCCTGGTAATCTAATGGTTCACGACCCCCCCCCCCTCATATAGCTTTCCCTGGTAATCTAATAGTTATTCCTCCCTCTTACACTATTCCCTGGTGATCTAGTTGTCGCTCCGTTCATCCACAGTATTCCTTGGTGGTCTACTGGACCTCCTCCCACTTACAGTATGCCCTAGTGGCCCGTTGTCCCTCATCCCCATAAAGCTTTTCCTGGTAGTATAGTGATCCCTTCACCTCCCTTACAGTACTCTCACAGTATTCCCTGGTGGCCATGTGATCCCCCTCCTGTGCTCCCCATGTAAATGCAGAGCTACGTATAGCAATAGGGCTTAAGAAATAGACCCACCACCTCCAGAACTGGATTTCACATCCATCCTCTGTAGCATATGCAAGCTCCCTGCCACTCTGATTTCTTGTAGTTACACTCAACATGAAAGAGAATTAGCAGGTTGAGATCATGGGTAGTGCTGGAGAGGTCAGTGTGGGTGCTACTGGGGGTGATAGGTGAGGCAAAGATCATTTTGGGTGCTGTAGAGGGATTACAAGGGGCAAAGGTCACCATACATGCTGCTAGGGGTGGCGAGGGAGAGGGCAGTGTCGGTTATGCTGCAGGATGCAGGGCATGGGTCACTGAAGGTGTATTTGTGGGTGCAGGGGAAAATAAGTCCCTATTCTGAGGGTGCTTCTGGGGAGGAGAAGTCATTGTGGGTGCTTTTTGCAGAGAGGCACAATACAATAATGCAGAACCCCCCCCCCCCCCCTTTTCACTCAGCAGTGTCCACCCAGGTGGGAGCAGGGCTTTGTCTGGCCTTCCAAGGCTAGTATCTCCTCTCTGCTCTGTGTGCCAGGTGTGGGGCAACCCTGGGAAAAGGCAGGGCTTCTTCCTACCGATGCAGGTCAGTCCCAGACTCCCCTTGGGCCCCATATAGCAGTACTAGATATACTGCCCTTATGGCAGCCCTGACTACAAAGCTGAGAACATAGTGAGGATACACTCTGGGGATAAACTAGAATGATGTAATACATTCTGGGAGGGGGGGGGGAGTGGGTTCAGACACAATAGGACACTGAACAGCAGAAAACACACTGGTGAGCATTGAAAGCTGGGGCATGGGAACTTTGTAATGCTATAATTGACACTTGTAGCACCACCTACTTTTTTCAGCACTCCACCTTCCTCTCCACCCTTCTACAGGGACCATTTGTTTGTCTTTGCCCCCCAAGCAAAATAGTCTTAGTCCTCCCATGAACTAATCATTTCAATATATAGAACTCAAATGAAAAAACTTCAGTCAACAAAAGTGTATTTTTCCTTTTACACTTTTACAGTGAATAAAAGAAATGCTTATTTTGAAAGATTTGTCTACTGGGAATCAGAATGTAGAGTTTTCAAAGGAGGATTTAGAGTGAGACTTTTGACTTTAAACTTCTGACCGGGTTATGGAAAAATTACAAGAAATAATTTAAAAAATAAATCCAGATTGATCCATTCTTCCTACAACAGTGGCTACAACCTATAGAAGAAAAATAAATAGTTCAATCGCTGGGTTCAAAAGGCAATTGCTGTACAACCTCCCCTGTCCAGAGACATCACTTCTTGTGTGCAGTAACACAAAAAATAACAGTAGCAGAATAATTAAAAAGGGATTTAACTTCTAGGTTTATTCATACACAATGCCAAGTTTTTTTTTTTAATGGCACAGATAATTTTCCCTTGTCTACATGTTAAAGATAATGTTTTATGCAAATGCAAACTGAATTGTGCCCTTGTGACCATTTTATGAAGTATGCCATTGTGACCATTTAAGTATTTGCTTCATATGAAAAAAATATACAGTCATACAATCTATTCTTTGCTTATATTTTTATGCAAGAGTATTTCTATGGAGAAATATGTTTGTTCTAAAGCTAAGCCTTCACAAACAGAAGTTTGACTTCCATTTTGGTCATTGTTTTGAAAAAAAAAAACAACAAAACCAAAACATTAATAGATGGATAGATTGACAGATGATTAAAAATAAATCAATAATTTATTTCTTAATCTGGAACAAGTAGATAGGGATTCTCATTCGGATTACGCGGAAATTACATTTCTGCATTTCCGGTAAGAACTCGGAAATCAAAATCAGATTTCTGCAGAAATACCACATTTAGCCCAATTTTAGCCCAATCACAGAACTCCGTAGAATTGGAGCAATCAGGGAATGCAGCCAACTCGGATGTATTTGGCCAATCAGAGAATGCAAAAGATAACCATAAAAAAAGTCTACCCGGAAATCGGAATCTGAAATCGATAAACAGAAATAAGAAATCCGTGGAACTAGTAATAGGCATCAGTGATGGGCAGGTTTTTTTGTGATCACGGATTAGCAGTGATTCACAAGCATTTTTTCACTATTCGGCTTTGGTATTCGACGCCGTGATCGATTCTGGATCACGGAAATTGGCCACAAAAATTCCGTGATTAAAAATATTCGGAATGCAATCACGGTCGTGATCACAGGGATCACGGTAAAAATGAATTTGTGATTATCTCCTGCCGACTTTATCAGTTATTAGCAAAGCCCCCTGACATGGTAGGAACATCAAATTTGCCAGATATGTTAAGAAGAACAGTCAGAACAAGAAGAAAAAATAAACTGTTAATAGACCAATAGGGAGCCTTGGAGCCAAAATTCTAAGATTTTTTTTTAGCTCTAGCTATACTAAGTATAGCTAGAGCTGTGCGCTCGCAGGGACCAGCGGTGTGTGGTGGCAGTTGCGTGGGATGTCGGAGATCTTCAATCAAGGTCGCAAGTTAGAGGATATTGGCGGGGGACCTTTTCCGAGGATATTGGCGTTAGGCCCGGTTCACATTAGCGGCTGCTATCCGGAATCGCCGTGCCGGAGCCGTGCCGGAGCCGGACCGCATGCGGACCGGACGAAACGGACGCACGGCATAGCAATGAAAGTCTATGCGACCGTTCACATGCGTCCGTTTCGTCCGGACCGGAGCCGGACCGGATCCGGACTCCGGCGTCCGTTCCAACATGCGCTATTTTTTGGTCCGGCTGGTCCGGCTGACGTATCCGGACCGGAGCCGGAATGTTGCATCCGGCCAATGGAAACCAATGAGAACCGGAGAGCGCACAACACACTGGCTATAAAAACCGGATGTTGTACCACACTTCCTATGCTGACTCTATGGTATGGTGGCCATTTTGGATGGGGACCACATGGCACCAGCGTTCACAGAGTGGAGCAGCAGTGACTTCATGCTGGAGCTCTTTGGCAGCAATATGGAGCAGGATCTGTCTGATAGCGAGGGGGTGAGGCCCTACACATCAGAAGACCTCATCCTACAGGTGCAGCAGGTACCAGCCCTGTGGGACAAGGGGGATGCGGACCACAGCAACATCAAAAAATGCAGAGGCCTGTGGAAAAAAATTGCCAAGCTGTATGTGGAGGACTTTGAGCACTTGAGCAAGAGACAGCAAGGCACAGAGGGTATGTTGACTAGAAGTTTTTTGGGGGGGGCTTGTGGTTTAAGCTTGTGATGTATTCCACTTTTGCTATGGATTTGTGTCACCCACGTGTTGCCCACCCACCCGTGGCCCACCCACCTGTTCCCCACCCACCTGTACCCCACCTGTGATGTATCCCACCCACCTGTACCCCACCTGTGATGTACCCCACCTGTGCTGTATCCCACCCACCTGTGATGTATCCCACCCACCTGTACCCCACCTGTGATGTATCCCACCCACCTGTACCCCACCTGTGATGTATCCCACCCACCTGTACCCCACCTGTGATGTATCCCACCCACCTGTACCCCACCTGTGATGTACCCCACCTGTGCTGTATCCCACCCACCTGTGATGTATCCCACCCACCTGTACCCCACCTGTGATGTATCCCACCCACCTGTACCCCACCTGTGATGTATCCCACCCACCTGTACCCCACCTGTGATGTATCCCACCTGTGATGTATCCCACCCACCTGTACCCCACCTGTGATGTATCCCACCCACCTGTACCCCACCTGTGATGTATCCCACCTGTGCTGTATCCCACCCACCTGTGATGTATCCCACCCACCTGCGATGTACCCCACCTGTGCACATAAAACATACACAATGACCAATTATTAAACATCAATTTATTGTAAAAAATTAAGACATTTAAAATCACTTAAAAACTTGAAACTCCAAAATAAACACATTTCAACAAAACATATTAAAAACCAAACATTCACCCTCGTCCTGGTGGTGTGGTAAAATAAAGTCTCAGTTGGTCCCTGTTCCGCAGTGACACTACCCTTGGCCTGGTTGCATACCTCCGCAGGGGCATTAGTGGAAGCACATTCGGGGGTTCCGGAGTCTCTCTTTCCTCCTGCAGCACAAAGTTGTGGAGGATGCATGCTGCCTTCACCACGACAACTGCGTTGCCCGGTTTCAGCAGCATGGGCGTGTGGAACACCCTCCACTTTGACACCAGGATCCCAAATGTGCACTCCACCATTCTCCTTGCACGGCTCAACCGAGCATTGAAGTGTAGCTGGCTGGCATCAAGTCCCCTGTCTGGGTACGGACGCAGTACATGGTCGGACAGGGCGAAGGCCTCGTCCCCCACAAACACATAGGGGTAGGCCGGTGCCCTTGTCCCAGGCCAGGGTCTGTCACGGGGGAGACGCAGTCTGCCTTCCTCCATCAGCCGGCAAAGGGTCGTACGCTGGAAAATTCCAGAGTCATTGGAACTACCGTACGACCCCACATCCACGTACACAAACTTGTAGTCCGCATCTGCCACTGCCATTAGAACAATGCTGAAGTATTTTTTATAGTTGAAATAATGGCTGCCACTCCCCACGGGTTTCTGAATCCGGATGTGTTTCCCATCCAGTGCGCCAACACAATTAGGAAACTTGCACTCGGTCCAGAAGCCCTGGGCGATCTCCTCCCATTTCGTGGTGTCCGGCACAGGCATGTATCTGGCCCTCAGTCGCGTCCAAAGGATCCTCGAAGTCCTCACGACGATGCCTGCCACCGTGCTCTTCCCAATACGAAATGTGACATGTAGCGATGTATATGTTTGTCCAGTTGCGATGTACCTACAAGAGAAATAATCGAAATCAATTTTTCATGTCGTTACAGGAGAAAGGTTCAAGACAAGGTGGCGCAATATACGGGATGCATACGTGAAATGGCTACGGAAGAAAAAACTTGCCGAACGAAGTGGCAGTGGCGGGGGAAGGCGACAAAAAGACTACCAATTTGCCAAGCAATTGTCTTTCATCAATGCAAGCCTGGAACCTAGACTGTAAGTACCACTACTGTGGGCAGGAACTGAGAGCTCATTTACCATGACTTCGGCCATGTATTGCTATGGCCTCAATTCCCATGGCTAGCGAACTTTTCTCACAAGCTTTATCAAATGTTGGGTAGAAACGGTTGATAAAGTGTTTGCTAGTGTTTGCTAGCTCTGTGAATTGACGCCACATGCTGTTTGGCACACCAATAAATATTGTTTTTATCTACAGGACTGAAGACAATTTGGAGCAAGAGGAACCGACCCAGGAGGCACGGTTCAGCAGTGAGGAGAGCTTGGTGGATGATGACGTCGCCGATGTAACCTATTGCCCCGAGGAGAGGAGTAGGAGGAGGGAGTCCTTAATCCCAACTCTCTCCTTTGATGATGACTTGGCAGAAGAGAGCTTGGATGTTGAGGTTGCAGGACCGAGTGTGGAAGAAGCTGCACCTCCACAATCGACCGCTATGGAAGCTCCAGGGGAACAAGAACAAAGTGAGGAGCACCGAGAGACTGCAGCACAACCAGCGCGCAGGGCAACCCCGACACAGGCCAGAGGACGGGAAGATGCTGCCACACCACCAGTGAGGACCACCACACCAGTGAGGCGTCGAGGTACCCTCCCCCCAACAAGGAGAGAGACAGAGTCCGAGATGTCCGGGGCTGTCTCCGGACTTCTCGGGATTCTTCAGAGCCACCAAACTCTCATAACCCGGCAGTTGCAAGATGAGGACAGGGGCCATATCATGGAGCAGTACAAGTCCCACATCACTTCACTGCAATGTGAGCTCGACGCTGTACATGGGCACTACAGGGACGAGCTTAAAATGATTCATGAGATGCACAGAGGAGAAATCGACCAACTGCGTGCGCAGCATCATCAGTCGGTGGGCCAGCTGCAGAACATGATGCAGCAAATGCATCAACAAAGCAAGGAACTACTGAAATTGCAGGCACACCCGTGTTTTCACACTGTGATGTCTCTAATACCATATTTGGAAAAGGTGCCTTCCCAAAACCTGATGGCGTGCCATTCCAATTTGCTGGAGGTGATTAAACAGCACATGGACACGCCATTATTGCAACCACCAATTTTTAGACCCCCACAACCAACAGCGGTGCCCACCTGGCAATCATCACAGATGTACACCGGCTACAGAGGCAGTCAATATGGGCCACCGCTGTCAGGGTCCAGCTCATCCACGACCAGCACCCAAGAGAGTCCAGATTTCCAGGCAGCAACTCCCACCTTTTCTAGTAGTGGTGCCGATACAATTTGAAAAAAAAAGTCAAATTGTTCCTGGACATGCTCCTCTGAATACCTCCGATCCTCGGAGGAAGGATACCATCACAGGGCTTTTTAGCCCAACCTTTTCCCTGCCCCATCTCCTTCAACCAAGGTTCAGAGGTGTTCAGATGACCATGTCAGGGAACTTTTGGTTTTGCTGGACTTGAACTTTAGGGCCTGGTGTCCCCGAAAGACACTACCTGGGTCACAACCTTGTGCCTGTTGCACTGCACCTGTAGTCCTGCACCTGTGCCTTTGATTCCTCTTGTTCCTTACTTTGTTGTTCCTAATCACTTGCACAAGACCCTTGGAGCCATGGGTGAAGGACACCTTCACTGGTCGGTGAGAGGCCTAGCCTTTTCACTGACCTGTGTCCTTCATCCATGGCTCAGAGGGTCCTGTGCCAGTGGTTAGGTTTTAGAAGCACTAATAATTTAGGGCCTGGTGTCCCCGAAAGACACTACCTGGGTCACAACCTTGTGCCTGTTGCACTGCACCTGTAGTCCTGCACCTGTGCCTTTGATTCCTCTTGTTCCTTACTTTGTTGTTCCTAACCACTTGCACAAGACCCTTTGAACCATGGATGAAGGACACCTTGACTGGTCGGTGAGAGGCCTAGCCTTTTCACTGACCTGTGTCCTTCACCCATGGCTCAGAGGGTCCTGTGCCAGTGGTTAGGTTTTTAAAGCACTTCAATTTTAGGGCCTGGTGTCCCCGAAAGACACTGCCTGGGTCACAACCTTGTGCCTGTTGCACTGCACCTGTAGTCATACACCTCTGCCATCGGTTCCTCTTGCTCCTCACTTTGTTCTTGTTCCTAACCACTTGCACAAGACCCTTTGAACCATGGATGAAGGACACCTTGACTGGTCGGTGAGAGGCCTAGCCTTTTCACTGACCTGTGTCCTTCACCCATGGCTCAGAGGGTCCTGTGCCAGTGGTTAGGTTTTTGAAGCACTTCAATTTATTAGGGCCTGGTGTCCCCGAAAGACACTACCTGGGTCACAACCTTGTGCCTGTTGCACTGCACCTGTAGTCATGCACCTCTGCCATCGGTTCCTCTTGCTCCTCACTTTGTTCTTGTTCCTAACCACTTGCACAAGACCCTTTGAACCATGGATGAAGGACACCTTGACTGGTCGGTGAGAGGCCTAGCCTTTTCACTGACCTGTGTCCTTCACCCATGGCTCAGAGGGTCCTGTGCCAGTGGTTAGGTTTTTGAAGCACTTCAATTTATTAGGGCCTGGTGTCCCCGAAAGACACTACCTGGGTCACAACCTTGTGCCTGTTGCACTGCACCTGTAGTCATGCACCTCTGCCATCGGTTCCTCTTGCTCCTCACTTTGTTCTTGTTCCTAACCACTTGCACAAGACCCTTTGAACCATGGATGAAGGACACCTTGACTGGTCGGTGAGAGGCCTAGCCTTTTCACTGACCTGTGTCCTTCACCCATGGCTCAGAGGGTCCTGTGCCAGTGGTTAGGTTTTTGAAGCACTTCAATTTATTAGGGCCTGGTGTCCCCGAAAGACACTACCTGGGTCACAACCTTGTGCCTGTTGCACTGCACCTGTAGTCATGCACCTCTGCCATCGGTTCCTCTTGCTCCTCACTTTGTTCTTGTTCCTAATCACTTGCACAAGACCCTTGAAACCATGGATGAAGGACACCTACACTGGTCGGTGAGAGGCCTAGCCTTTTCACTGACCTGTGTCCTTCATCCTTGGCTCAGAGGGTCCTGTGCCAGTGGTTAGGTTTTTGAAGCACTAATAATTTAGGGCCTGGTGTCCCCGAAAGACACTACCTGTAGTCCTGCTCCTCTGCCATCGGTTCCTCTTGCTCCTCACTTTGTTCTTGTTCCTAATCACTTGCACAAGACCCTTGAAACCATGGATGAAGGACACCTACACTGGTCGGTGAGAGGCCTAGCCTTTTCACTGACCTGTGTCCTTCATCCATGGCTCAGAGGGTCCTGTGCCAGTGGTTAGGTTTTTCAAGCACTAATAATTTAGGGCCTTTTGTCCCCAAAACACACTACCTGTAGTCCTGCTCCTCTGCCATCGGTTCCTCTTGCTCCTCACTTTGTTCTTGTTCCTAATCACTTGCACAAGACCCTTGAAACCATGGATGAAGGACACCTACACTGGTCGGTGAGAGGCCTAGCCTTTTCACTGACCTGTGTCCTTCATCCATGGCTCAGAGGGTCCTGTGCCAGTGGTTAGGTTTTTGAAGCACTTCAATTTATTAGGGCCTGGTGTCCCCGAAAGACACTTGGGCAGCTATGCCCTGCAACTCTTCCAGCACAAAGTTGGTGGTTGGTGTTCCTTAAAACTGACCGGGCTATACCATAGATATGTTATTTTTTTGTCTTCCATGTTGGAAGAATGTTTCCATGTTGGAAAGTGGTTGTTTTTGCAATAAAAAAAATTTGTTTTTACATACCTCAGTGTGATGAGTAGTTGTTCTTGTGGTGTGACTGCTCTCCTGAACGTGGTATCCTTCTTCCTAAGGTCATCCTTCACCATCTCCAAAAGGGTATCAAACCTGTCAGGAGATGTAAAGGAAGAAGCTGTAAAGTATGTTGTGGGACAAGGTGTTGGGTGGAGGATGGGGGAGGTGTGTTTACAGAGGTTTGGGAGTGTTGTGGAGGGTGGGGGTGTAGTGTATAGCTAGGTATACAGGGGTGTGGGGGTCAGGGTGGTGTGTTTAGCTAGGTATACAGGGATGAGGTGTTGTGGGGGTGAGGGTGGGGTGTTTAGGAATGGTGGGGGTTGGTGTATTTAGGCCTATATACTTACAGGGGAATAGACATCCGAGTGTAGCTGTAGAACTTCTGTGGGTGTCGTCTGAGGTCCCGGTAGAGGGCCTGGAACTCTCCCTTCCTCTGCCTCCTGGCTAGTAGAGGGTGCACCCACCATCTCCTGCGAGGAGCACGCCTTCTCCCCACATAGTAGTAGGTAAACAACAGGAAGGAGAGAATTCCCAGGTAATAAGCGTAAAAAATGACTGGATCCATGGTCCCAACTGCTGTCTCTGTATCCAAGGATGGTCTCCACACGTCCAGCTGTCTCCAACAATGACCCCAGAGCTTCTGCTGACCTCCCAGAACCCCAGGTATTTATACAGGTTGTTATCTCTTTAAGAATCCGGATCCGGACCGCAACCGTGTTCATACCGCACGGAAACCGTATGCAACCGGACCGGATCCGGACCGGATCCGGACAGGAACCGTACGGTTCAGGTCCGATCCGGCTCCGGTGCGGTCCGGACATCCGGTGCGGTTTTCGCAAAACCGCAAGTGTGAACGGGGCCTAAGACATTTTCTTAAAGGTACCGGTGAGTATTTTTGAAGATTGCAAGATAGAGGATACTGTCGTCGTGAGACATAACAGAGGATATTGGCGTGGGACATTATCGAGGATATTAACATGGGAACATTTTCTTGAAGGTACAGGTAAGTGTTTCTGGTTAATTAAGACAAATAATTTTTTTTTCTCTTTGCTGTGTTTTTATTTGTTTTAACCCTTTATGGAAATGGGTATTTTCATTTCTCCTGGGAGGGGGGCGCGCATCTGGGGTCCCCTTCTTAAAGGGGACTCCCATATGCCACCATGAACCCCCCCGGGAGTCGGTGCCCCCACCTCCTCCTGGGGCACTGGAGGTGGGGAAGAGCCCCTTGTCCATGGATTGGACAAGGGCTCTGGGGGAGATTGGAAGGCTTGGGCGCCCCTCTGCCCCGGAGTCCCCCCATACCATGGACCATGCGGTTTGGTATAGCTCAGGGTGTGAAGCCCCAGTCGGCTGGGGCTCCGCATTCTGGCTATCCTAGCCTACATGGGGGACAAGGGGCTACAGAAGGTTGGGAAGGGGGGACCACACATCTTTTTTTTACAAAATTTCCCACTATCTGAACAAATTTTTTTTAAATATTGTTTCCCACTATCTTTTTAAAATATCCTCCAAATTTGGTGTTGCTAGGATGTAAGGTGGCTTTGCTATAAACTGCTAAAGTCGGCTAAAGTTCTTGTTTTACTAAGAACTGTTATTTGCCACATTTAAATATATACTTTTTTCCTCTGAAATTTTAAAATCGATTTTCTCAAAAACTATAGAGTCTTTTTTGAAAAAAAGATTTCCCTCTTGTCCCCACTGTTCTTCTTAACATATCTGGCAAATTTGGTGTTCCTACCATGTAAGGGAGCTTTGCTATTAACTGCTAAAGCCGATGGGTTTTGGCGGCTTTTTAATCACGAATACTTTTTTGTTGGAAATTTTAAAATCGTTTTTCTGAAGAACTAAAAGCTCTTTTTGTATTTTTTTTAAGTTGTAGCCACATCTCACCTTTATAATCCATGCAATTTTGGTGATTGTAGCATGTATGGGGGCTTTGCTATTAGCTAAAACGCTTTTCTGTGATCACGGGCGTGGATTTCCATGATTGCCTCATTCACGGGAAGAATCCGGGTCAAATTTGTGAGAAATGAATCACACCATTTCCGTTTTTTTTGTCAACCACGGCAAAATAGTCGAATCCGCGATTGGGGGGTATCCGAGCATCACTAATAGGCATTGGCAGAAATCGTAATTTCAGTGGAATGAGAAATCTGCATGTCCAACCATCCCTATTGGTAGATATCTTGATGTTCACTAATGATATAGCACTCTATCAACTGCACATGGTTACTAATGAAAAAAAAAATCAATATATCAATAGCCTGTCTGCGATGGAGGACTGTCTGTTTTAGATGGCTCTTATGCTATTCATCAGATGATGGCTTAGATGATTTCATATTCAACTTATTTTGATTTGTATTAAGATTTGTACACATGTACGAGGCATGTCACCTGGCGGGGATCGGGACGTGCTCCCTCGGGCGTCATTGAAGGGCTGGGACTGTAAAGACACATCACACTACTGACATGTTAAGAGAGTGGATCAATGCTCATGGCTGTCACTCGGCCAAAGTGACATGCCAGGCAGTTTGCAGGCTGAGGGGAGTTGGGGGCTGCTTTATGCCTGGTACACATGATGAGATTTCCTGTCAGATTTACTGCTAGATCGATTATTTTAAACATGTCTGATCCGATTTCCGAATGATTTTCCATTCACTTCTATGGAAAATCGAACAGAAAATCAGCCGTAACTGTATACCTGGCTACCTATACTGGGAGCACCAATTCCTGGCACCTATAATGGGGGCACTTATACCAGGCTACCTACCTACACCGAGGGTGTTTTTTTTTGGCCGCACTGCGATTATAAGGCACCATGCAAATTGTGCTGTGCGATCATTTAAAATGGGGGGTGTGATTGGTGCAACCTCGCAAATTTGCCTAGACTAGAACCAGCACTGTGCTTACCGCAATGGATCTCCCAGATCCGTTGTACACTGACAAGTGTGAACAGTGCCTATTAATGACATAGTAACTTTCATTGTCAGTTTAGTGATGAGCGGAGAGTGGACAAAAATGTCTGTTTTCAGCTCAAGTGGGAACACAGTCTGAGGAGAGCTAATGCATATGATAAACAAATAAGGAGAGACAATTCATAAGATAAAGCAATAAGGAGAGATAAACCATTAAGTCAGTTAGGGAGATATAAATCATGAGTTAAGTCATTTAAGGAAATAAATAGTGACTGAGTTAATAAGTAAGGGGAGATTATTTAACAGAAAAGCCCTCATGTTCTTTAAATGTTATGGTTTGCATCAAACCTATTTTTTACTGTCATACTTAATCCTCGACAGATTTCAACTAACAGTATTAGTTTTATGCTAATAGTAGAGAACAGACCTGGAGTGAGCAGATCTAATTAACAGTTTAATCGCTTTGCCAATCTTAAAGCTTTTGAAAATCTCTTTATTTGATTATAGCATACTGTTTCTATTTAGTTTGCGCAAATCCAACATGTGTATGTACCTTAAAGGTAGCCATACACTGGTCGATTTGCCATCAGATTTGACCAACAGATAGATCCCTCTCTGATCGAATCTGATCAGAGAGGGATCGTATGGCTACCTTTACTGCAAACAGATTGTGAACTGATTCTAGCCTGAAACCGTTCACAATCTGTTGTGGTGGTGGTGCTGCTGCCGCCGCTCCCCTCCCCCGCCGCATACATTACCTGCTCCGCCAGCGCGAGTCCTCCCGGTCACATCTGCTCTGTCTGCGCTCTGGTCTCCAGGTCCGGCATGCTTTGTTTCTTCCTGCCCGGCAGGAAGTTTAAACAGTAGAGCGCCCTCTACTGTTTAAACTTCCTGCCGGGCAGGAGGAACTGATGCATGCCGGAGACCAGCGCGGACACGGAGCAGCGGTGACCGGGGGTAGTCGCGCCGGCGGAGCAGGTAATGTATTGCCGCTCAATTGCGTCGGTCGTCGGGCAATCGAACACCGCTAGCGACGCGCTCCCTACCCGCGGGCGATCGACGGTAATTTTCCGCACGGAGCGATCGACGGGATCGGACGAAATGGATCGAAATTCGGCGTGTAGCGCGAACGATTGGCAGCAGATTCGATCCCAGTGATCGAATCTGCTGTCGAAACGGCGGCAAATCGGGCCAGTGTATGACCAGCTTAAGAGTTTTAGTCTGTGCAGGTTCAAGAACAGTTATAGAACACAAATCCTAAAAATACACCTTCTAATTCTAACATGAAAACCTATATTTTTTCATATATTCAGCTTTGTACCAAGGCAACTGTAAAACCTTGAATGTATTTTTAGTGCTTGTAAACAGAAGTTATTTTACTGTACATTAATGTATTAAAGACTGTTTTATTGTAATGATCTCAAACAGTGGGCTTGATTCACTAAACCGTGATAACTCATAGCACGGCCACGCTAGCGGTTTCACGCGCAATTGCGAATTTTCACGTGAAAATTCTCAATTGCATGGGAGAATTTTACGATTGCACGTGAAACTGCAAAAACACGCGCAAAAATGCTAGTGTGGCCGTGCTATGAGTTATCACGGTTTAGGGAATCAAACCCAATAGGCAGTACAAAGATGATTTGCTTTTTTCTAAATCATCAATCTTTGCAGGCTCAATCCCTCCCAGTAATTGTGCGTGTGTATACTCCTTATAGGAAGGTGGACAGTGTTTTGTTGTTACTATTATGCAACTGATCACACCATTACTATAGATATTAAGGTACTGTACTGTGATAAGAAGTACTGAATATGTACTGATTTATACTGATCCTGCGCAGGTGCAGTATATATATATATATATATATATACAGGGGTTGGACAAAATAATGGAACCACCTAACATTTTGGCATCATAATCTTTGAACATGTTTTAAGCAATCAAAATTTGACATATGTTAAATCTTTTTGTTTATTATTTTTGTTATTTGATATGTTTAATTAAAAGAATTGTTTTTTTTACAGATATTTAAACCAAAGTTGGTTATAATTTATAAAAATGGCAGAGGCCAAATTGTTGGTGCTCGTATGGCAGGCGCTACTGTAACAGAAACTGCCTGTTACAGAGGTACTGTCTTAAAAGTAATGACTACCTTTGAAAGAGAAGGAAAAACGTCCTCAGCAAAGCACAGTTGTGGCCGAAAGTTGAAGTTGTCTGAGAGAGACCATCGGACTCTAAATCGAATTGTTAGAAAAGCTTGCAAGAACACGGCTCCTAAAATCACTGCAGAGCTGAATGAACACTTACAGAACCCAGTTTCCACAAAAACTGTTTGTCGGGAGCTGCACAAATCTGGATTTCACAGAAGAACTGGAATTACAAAACCTCTGCTCTCAAAGACAAATGTTTCAAAGGGTTTAGAGTGGTGGAGAAACCACCAGAATGGGTCTCTCGAGCAGTGAAAAATTGTGATTTTCTCTGCCGAATCATCGTTTACCTTATTTACGACCTCCGGCCGAGTGTACGTTTGAAAGAAGCATTTCATCCAGACTGCCTTCTTCCAACCTTAAAACATGGCGGGGGGTTCTGTGATGATCTGGGGTGCTATTTCTTGGAAATCTGCTGGGCCAAGGATTTCCCTTAATAGAAGAATTAACAGCCGAGACTATTTAGGAATTTTGGGCGACCAAGTTCATCCTATGGTTCAAGAACTGTTTCCGGAAGGGAATGCCATCTTTCAAGATAATAATGCCCCAATCCATACAGCTAGAATTGTGAAAGAATGGCATGAGGTACATTCCAATGAAGTTGAGCATCTCATCTGGCCACAATCCCCATACCTCAAAATTATTGAGCATTTATGGTCATTATTAGAGATTCAAGTAAGAAGTGGAGGGTGTTTTAACTGAAGAATGGGCTAAAATTCCTTTGGAAACAATTCACAATTTGTATGAATCAATACCTCTGAGAATTGAGGCTGTAATTGCTGCAAAAGGTGGACCTACACCATATTAAAATATATTATGTTGATTTTCAAGGTGTTTTCATTCTTTTGTCCAACCCCTATATATATATATATATATATATATATATATATATATATATATATATATATATATATATATATATATATATATGTATATATATATATATATATATATATATATATATATATCTGCACGCAAACTTTACTGATGAACATCACAACACATGTATGTGAAACACAGCGGCGAAGTTTAGTCTGTGGAACAGTGTCTTTAGGGCTTCAGTAAACAAATCTCTGAAATTTCAAAATTCAACTGCCTTGCCTTTTATTAATATAATTAAACTTGCAAACACCAATGTCAATATGACATCCCTATTAGTACTAGGTCAGGTTCTATTTACCTGCTAATATCTTAATTAGTCAATCTAAAAATGGCAGCACGCTATAAGTGTTGCTCATGCAGTGTGAGCCATAAATATGTCTGAACAGTCATATACTGCAGGGGTCCTTGCTGATCCCCCTCCACTCTTCCACTATATATATGAGTGGGGTGTAGCTATCCCACAGATCGACTGAAGTGATCACTGCTGAGGGTGGTACGGACCGGAGTGTGGTCGCTTGCTGTGAAACTGTAAATCACCCCAGCTAACCCCTCAGTAGTACTGGTCCTAAGTACCACCCTTATAGGGGGGGCTATTTACAAAGTGCTAGAGAATGTGCATTGTGCTGTACATAAAGACCCTAATGAGATCACATTTCACCACAAAGGCTTCTTCAGAAGGTGCTATACATATGTTACATAGTGCTATACATCATACACATCACCACAGAATTAAAATCAAAATATGCCCCCCATATATCAAAGCCCAAGTCAGAGCTAGCTGCGCCATGTTCAGCGACTGTATTTATACTAAGAAGGCAGGAAGGGGAGGGATTCATCCCCATAGGCCACGCCCATAGGCCTCGGTGCAATTCCGATCCTATATATATATATTATAAAGCACATATTGTGGGTGGGGGACCTTACTCCCCGATCTCGCTTACCTCCTCCCATATTGTGTCCAAGTGGGGGACTCGTATTATGCCCCTAAACCATTTAATCTGTACGGTGGACGCCGCACTGCGTTCCACCCATGGTAAAAGGGGCGGAGTATGCGTGTCACTGGTCGTGCGCATCACTTCCGCAGTCAAAGGTCCGCATGTCGCGTGGGCGGATACGTCAAGTGCGGCACTACCCGTTCTGTCATCACATAGTCTACCAGTGACGGGGGAAGGGGGGAGGCGGCCAAGCGCATCAACTCCTCAAGTTCCGCCCCCATCGCCATGGTAATCCATGTATATAAACATCTCCTGTTAAGAGATGCAACAGATAGGGTATATTTAAAGGACACCTCGGGGAATTGAGGGAGGGAGGAAGGGGGCAATAAAGCATGAGACCCTCTATGGATACATATCGTATATGGGCGCCGCACTAAAGAGTACATACAAATATATAGATAGATCCATCAAGGGAGACAAAATTTTCCCCTCTGTACCACACAGAGCGTGGGGACCGGGGGAATAAAGAGGGAAAGATTTTCCCAATTCTACAGCATGATCTTCATATATATAAGGGAACACTCAAAATAGACTAATGACATAGACACATTTGATCCAGTAGAAGCAGGAAGCCGTATAATTACCCATTTTATAAAAAACATGCAAGATTAAAATCCTCATTCAATCCTTTTGGTGAGATCGTATCCAAACGAAAAATCCACTGGGATTCTATCTGCGTTAGTTTCTGATCGAAATTGCCCCCTCTAAAGTCCCTTCTCCATGTCTGTATCCCCCAAAACTGTATGTCAAAACGTCTAGGGGAATGGAACTCATTCATGTGTCTTGCGATGGATGTATCTCTCCTGTGTTTGATGTCCCCCACGTGCTCCAAAACACGGTCTTTGAGTTGCCTAGTAGTCTTGCCCACATACCACAGGTTACAGGGGCACTTGGCCCCATATATAACTCCCCTACTTTCACAATTGATAAATGATAGTATATTGAAAGTTCTGCCGTTGGTTGGTACTGTAAATTGTTTCAAGGTAGGCATATATTTACAAGCCTTACAGCGGCCACACCTAAAGGACCCCAATGGTTTTTGTGGAAGCCAAGTTTCTCTTGGGGCAGAATATGTGGTGTGGGTACTATGGACTAGTATGTCTCGTAGGTTAGATGACCGTCTATAGGTTATGGCTGGAGTGTCAGGTAGATGTCTTGATAAGTCCTTGTCCTTCTGAAGGATAGGCCAATAATGTCGTATTATCTCAAAAACTTTGTGTGAGTCATCAGTAAAGGTCCCAATAAGACGGGGCACTCTCAATGTCTCCTTGGGGGTAGCTCTAAACTTCCAATCGGCTCTCTCATTTGGGTTTCTCAGGGTCACTTCACGGGGGGTCTCATAGGCGCGTTTGTATGCATGTTCAATGACATGGTCCGGGAAACCTCTTTGTCTGAAGCGTTGTTTGAGGAGTATACACTCTCTGTCAAATGATTCAGATGTTGAACAGTTTCTCCTAGCTCGGAGAAACTGTCCAATTGGAATGCTCTTACGCAGAGAGCTGGGGTGGGAGCTTTCCCACCTCAGCAGGGAGTTAGTAGATGTTGGTTTCCGAAATATCTCAGTCTGTATTTTTCCCTTCTCGACCGTTATTTTAAGATCTAAAAAATTGATCGTACTGTTATCGATCTCATATGTGAAGTGCATACCGATCTGGTTTGAGTTCAAGATTTCCACAAAGTCAGTGAATACATCTTTGTCACCATCCCACAGTATGATGATATCGTCTATAAATCTCCCCCAGTATAGAATGTGGGATGTAAAAAAGACGAGATCCTCAGAGAACACATGAACATCCTCCCACCAGCCCAGGAACAGATTTGCATATGAGGGGGCGCAAGCCGTCCCCATAGCACTGCCCCTGAGCTGGTGGTAAAACGCCCCCCAAACAGGAACACATTGTGTGTCAAGATGAAATTAAGAAGACTGTATAATTAAACTTGCTTGTTCATTACTGACTGAAATTGATGGCATTAAAACAGGTGGTTATGTAGTGGAGGGTCTCTGTAACCGAGGGCTTTAAAATAGAGAGAACTATAATGGGCTCTATGGTGGAGGAAACTATTGGAGGGCACTATGACTGGGGACACTATTATTGAGGGGGCGAAATAATGGAGGGGCACTATAAATGGAGGTATTATAATAGAGTGACACTGTAACTGCAGGCATTATTAGAGAAGGCGCTAAAACAGAGGCATAATAATTGAGGCACACATTATACATAGGAGTACAGTAAGGAAGATACTGTATATCTGGTCTATACTGTTATGGAAAGGGGACATAAGCGTAAGCGCTGCACATGTGATAAAGGGAGACCCAATTATTATTATTTATTATTGTTATTTATTTATAAAGCGCCAACATATTCCGTGGCGCTGTACAATGTAAGCAAAAACAAACAAGGGATACATAATGATACAGGCAATGATATACATCAAATATGAACACTGGTACAAAATACAGAACAGGTGATTACAATAGCAAATTTAACATGATGACTAAAATGTATAAATGTCTAACAGAGTGCAAGCAATTAAATTAATAACATTCCATGACACAAAAGGGTGAGAGCCCTGCCCTTGCGAGCTTACAATCTAAAGGAATGGGGTGGAAACAAGAAGTGGGGGAAGTATACAGTATATGTACAGGCAGTGCGTGATTAGGTTATTTAGTGAGGAGTAAATGTAGATGCGAGGTTGAAGGGTGCATGGCCTAAGCTAGAGAATATGCTTGTTGGAAAAGGTGGGTTTTGAGGAAGCGTTTAACCTCCTGAGCGATAATCCCGAGCTGAGCTCGGGGTATATCGCGCAGGAGGATTTCTCAGGCCCTGGTGGGCCGATTTGCATAATTTTCTTTTTGTTACACGCAGCTAGCACTTTGCTAGCTGTGTGTAACTTCCGATCGCCGCCGATCCGCTGCTACCCGCCGTGCCGCGCAGCCCCCCCGACCCCTTGCGCAGCCTGGTCAATCAGTGCCAGGCAGCGCTGAGGGGTGGATCAGGACTCCCTCTGACGTCATGACGTCCATGACGTTGGTGACGTCATCCCGCCCCGTCGCCATGGCGACCGGGGAAGCCCAGCAGGAAATCCCGTTTTGAACGGGATTTCCTGCTTACTCTGATCGCCGAAGGCGATCGGAGTGGGTGGGGGGATGCCGCTGCGCTGCGGCTATCATGTAGCGAGCCCTGGGCTCGCTACATGATTTAAAAAATAAAAAATTTACAAAAATAGTGCTGCGCCACCTCCTGGGTGATATAATTGTATCGCCCAGAGGGTTAAAGATTTCAAAGGTGGCAGAGTGGCGGATGTGCTGTGGAAGGGCAATGGCTGTACTTGTTATTTAAGTCATTGTTATTATATATTATTTTTGTGAAAAAAATGATTTCAGAGCTTTTTTTATTACTCAGTGATAGAGACCAAGATCAGCCTTTTCCCACTGTATATAAAGGGATTGTAATGATTACAACCACCCAGAGGCGCTTGATGCACCAGGCCATACAGGCAGTCATCTGGAGCACTGTGCGGGGAGGGGGGAGGATGAAGGCACAGTCATTGGGCCACAGCCACCCCCACCAGATGGTGTGTAACTCCAGGTGGTGAATTGGCTTGCGGCGTCTAATAATTCACCAGCCGCAGCCCGCAGCTCACCTCCAGCCTGAGGTGTCTGTGGGTTTTGGCAGGCAGAGCAGGGGTATGGGAAAATGGCATTCGAAGCACTGCACTGGAGACTATTTGTGTCCTCAGTTTAGGGCTTCAGGTGCCATTTTCCTGTAGCCCTGCTCCTCCTGTCAGCACAAGACTTGTTGCACTGAAGATCATCAAGGGAACTACGCATCAGAGTCCTGGAGAGGAGACTTCTGTCAGGTGAGTAAAAATGTGTCTTTACAGGTGCCTCACTAGCACCAGGTGATTAGGGGGCACTAATGCAAGGGGGGGGGAGACAAAAAAGAGGAGCCTAGAAGCATAATTTTTTGCTTAAATGCTGCAACAATAAAGGTATTTTCTGGAGAAACACTGCCGCATTATGATTATTTTCTGGTGAAACCCTGCTGCATTATGATTGTTTTTTGGGTGAAACACTGCCTCAATACCTGTATTTTCTGATGAAACGCTGCCGCATTATGATTGTTTTCTGTTGAAACCCTGCCACAATATGTTTGTTTTCTGGTGAAACACTGCCGCAATATGTGCATTTTCTGGTGAAATGCTGCCGCATTACGATGGTTTTCTGGTGAAACGCTGCCACAATAAGTGTATTTTCTGATGAAACTCTGCAGCAATAATTGTATTTTCTGGTGAAACACTGCCGCATTGTATGTATTTTCTGGTGAAAGGCTGCCGCATTATGATTGTTTTTGAGTGAAATGCTGCCGCAATATGTGTATTTTATGGTGAAACGCTGCCACAATAAGTGTATTTTTTGATGAAACACTGCTGCCTGCAATAAGTGTATTTTCTGGTGAAACGCTGCTGCATTACACCACAGGTTTTCTCGCCTGGAGTGACAAAATGGCTATAGGCACCCCTGCAACCACCCTTCTTTCTTCACTGTAGGGATGGTGTTCTTTGTCCTGCAAGCCTCACCCTATGTCTTTCAAATATATGGACAGTCATTATGGTCAGAAAGTTCAATGTTGGATTCATCAGTAGAGATGTAGCAAACGGTTCGCCGGCGAACGGTTCCAGGTGAACTTTGGTGGTTCGCGTTCGCCTACACCAGGCAAACCTTTGCGGAAGTTCGATTCACCCCATAATGCACTATGAGGGTCAACTTTGACCCTCTGCATCACAGTCAGCAGGCGCATTGTAGCCAGTCAGGCTACACTAAGCCCTGGAGCCCCCCCCCCCCCCTTATACAAGGCAGCCTCCGGCGGCCATTACACTCACTCGTGCCTGCTGCTAGGGACAGACTAGGGAGAGCTGCTACAGATTGTTCTCCTAGGGAAAGATTAGTTAGGTTCTTGGCTGCTTAGCTTGCTCCTGGCTGATTATTATTGCTTTTATAGCACCCCTCAACAGCTCTTTTCAGAGCTAATCCTGTACTTATTTTTTCTGTTTGTCAAACTGACACTTTTGTTGCATGCACAGCCTTGCTAATTCATAGTGTGTGTGCCACTGCCAGCAGCCCAGCACATTCAGTGACTACCTGTGTGTGTGACAGGGAGCTGCACATTGTACTACCCAGTACTGCATATACACAGTACCTGTTGTAGGGTTAAGGACCACCCAGGACGGTTAGGTTTAGACAACACCAGGGGGTAGTTAGGGTTAGGCACCACCAGGGGGGTTAGGCACCACTGAGGGGGGTTTAAGGTTAGGCACCACCGGAGGAGTGGTTAGTTTTAGGCACCACCAGGGGAGGGTTCTGTGTGAGGGTAGGGTTGGGTTAACCTCTTGAGGACCACAGTGTTAAACCTCCCTAAATACCAGGCCATTTTTTTTAAAATAGGTCACTGCAGCTTTAAGGCCAAGCTGCAGGGCCGCATAATACAACAAACAAATGATTCCCCCCCTTTTTCTCCCCACCAACAGAGCTCTCTGTTGGTGGGGTCTGATCGCTCCCCCAATGTTTTTTATTTAAATATTTATATGTTTTGTTTTTAATAAAAATTGTGTATTTTCCTTACCCTGCGGCCCCGCCCTCCCTCCGCCGCCCACTTTATCACTGTGATAGGATGTCATAGGCTTCAGCCTATGAGAGCTGATCACCGCCGAGACTCTGGAAGGGATAGCCGAGTCACACAGCTGTCCCTAGTACAGCACTGCTGTAGATCACAGCGCTGTACATGCTAATTAGATGGCGAATTTGCCACCTAAAAGTCTCAGAGTGGAGTTTGCCGCTGTGAGACTGAAGGCGGCGCTCCGCCTACTAAGCGGAGATTCGTGCGCAGTGTGCGCACTATCTCCTGCAAAACGAAGCCCCAGGACTTTACCCCGATCAGCGTTAGGCAGTCCTGGGGCTGCCGCCGTGGCCACGCCCATCGGCGTGACGCGGTCAGCAGGTAGTTAAGCTGCATTTTTTAACGTTAATATATTTTTGTGATCAACTCCTGACTGTTTTAAAACAGTATTTATCTTTAACCAATTTAGTTAATAATGTTTCTCGTTATTGAGATTTTGTTATCCACCGGCGCGATTTCATTATCCAGCTGAGCCCTTTTTTCCTGGTTCCCATTTTTCATGCACACGTATAAAAAGAGAGTAAAATGCTCCTATGCAGGTTAGTCAAAAGAGTAAGGAAAAGTTGTAGGTTAGAGAGTTCATGCTGTTTGCACAAAGCTATAAGCCAACATTTTCCATGGTAGACCTTTACCGTTCTCACAGCCATGTTGTTACAAATTTTGGATTTTCAGGACTGAGCCGGTGTTAACTTCAGTCCATGCCGGGATGCCTTAATATTTTGAAAGCTTGCAAATAAATCTTGTACAGTTAGTCAGTAAAGGTATCACCTAAATAACTTTTGTTGTTATGTCTTCTAATTCTCTCCATGACTAATACCGGACCATATGCAACTAGAAATCCTCTTGCGTAGACTAAGGACTATACAGTATGTTGTAACTGAATGCATGGTACTGTTTGTTGTTTTTATCATTCTGTAAACCATCGCTGTTTGTTTACATTACTGTCTTTCATTTTCCAGAACTTAAATTAGTTTGCACCAGAAGGGAGTTGATGTTTTCAAATCAGCAATCTGTAGATATAACTATTACATTAGCTACATTGTTTTTTTGGAGTTCTAGATTGTGTGGTTTGAGCATTATGTGTGTGTACAGCAATTCCATTGTGGCTTGAGCCTGCAGGGATTTTGTGACTACTATACACAACAAAAAAATACTTTTTAATTTTTATTAAATAATGTCAATGAACTTTTTCTCTGGAGTTTTCTCCTAGGTGAATTTGCCTTTTATGCCACCAGCCAGCAAGAAGATACTCAAAATTATTTTGACACAACTTTTTTTTACTTATTTTTTGTGTTTTTTCAATTGCAAAGTGCTGAAAATTTATTCTTTTCATCAATAAAGTTTTTATTGAACACATTGCAGATATACAAATAAAGCTAGTGTATATAACAACATCAATTGTTCATAAACAGTTAGGTAATCTCCAGTTTGGGTGTTGTACATTGGAATTTACATAACCTTGTAGGTATCCAACGTCATCTCCGTTTCATAAATAAGTCTCTGACGTCATCAGGTGGCCGAAGCCGACATCACAGATATAGGCTATACGAACTGTCTTCCATGCATTCAGTGTGGCATCATAGATTATCACAGAGTTATAATATGCATTAAATAAGTTCGCCTGAGTATCATTGCGGGTAGGTCCAAGAGGGGTAGAGTACTGAGGATAGTGCTCATGGACCTAGCTCAGCTTATCTCCACTAACTATAACTTTGGCTATAGCTATACTTATAGCTATAGCTATTATTATGACTATTCTTAAAACTATGACTGACTAACTATAACTAAAAACTAACTATCTATTCTCCTCTCACTTATGGGATGTGGCAGTCTATTAATTGGAGTTAAAGTGGTCACTTGTCATGTGGGTGTAGTCTGACCAGGGGGGCAGGTCAAATTAACATGTTATGTTCTGTGGATATACAATCACTTGGATGTTGCCAAGCTGCGGGAATAGAGTAATATTCTTTATTTATACCTAGCCTGCTTCTGATCCTGAGTTCCATATTTAAGTTGAGTTTAGTATTGTTTAGCAGATGGGAGAGGGATATCTCTTCTGTTGATTTCCAATTTAGGAGGATTAGGTGTTGGGCACTAAATATAAGGTGACATATAATATATCTATATTTCTCAGGCAACTCACCAGCACCTATGAAGAGTAGAGCTAGCTTCGGAGTGAGTGAGAACCTATGCCATACCGTCTGCTTAATTAGAGCTTCTACGCTGGACCAAAGGCGAGTCACTATGGGGCAGTCCCACAGCATGTGCTTGTATGTGCCAATGTCAGTATTGCATTTCCAGCACAGATGGGAGGAATCGGATGAAAAGGCGGCTACTTGTCTGGGGGTCAAGTGCCACCTAAATAGAATTTTTCTTGAGGTTTCCCAATGTGTATTGCATTTGGAAATAGACAGTGTGGTCCTGTTGGCTAAGAGTAATTGTTCAGTTGTTATGTTGCAGCCCAGGTCTAGTGCCCAAACCGCAGAGTAGCGTTGGAGTGGAGAAAGTTGCGTTGTGGTCAGTGTTTTATACCAAACAGCCGTATTGCTTTTAGATAGGTCCTTACCATTTAGCATAGTGGCGATTTTAGCTTGTAGCCTGGGGGTAGCTAGGCCCTTTGTTTTGACTAGATGAAAAAGTCTATGATATGTGAATAATTGGAAATAAGGCAAAGGGAACTGTTTGGTAAGGCTTTGGAATGTTTTGAGGTGGTTATTGTCGAAGAGGTTGTGTAGATGGACTATCCCTGCTTTTTCCCACATCTTAAGATCTAAATCTTGTGTAAAGTGTTCGAGAACTGAAATTGGGGTATTAATGGGGATTGATTCTCCCGGGGGGGGGGAGGGTGTTTAACAAATTGCTCCCAAGATTTGAGTGTGGCTTGTATGGTTGGGTAGGAGGAAGGAGGAGCTTTTGCTCCCATTAGAATACTGGTTAAGAGGGGTCTGAATGCGGTGTTTAGTGCATGGGCTTCAAAGATCACCCAAGGTTTCAGCGATGTCAGTGTCCACCAATGTCTTATGGTGTCCAAGATTGAGGCCCTATGGTACGCTTCTAAATTAGGGAGACCCATCCCTCCTGCTGTCTTAGCTAAAGTGATTATCTGGAATGAAGTACGAATTTTCTTCCCTTTCCAAAGGTGTTGATACATTTCCTTATATCCGTAAACCAGGAATTGGGGATCAGCAGATGTACCGTGCGGAATACATAAAGTATCTTAGGTAAAAGAAATTGCTTAAAGGCTGCAATCCGTCATGACCAGGACAGCCAAAGATTGGACATAGCTGTGCATTCTTTCCGTATTGCCTCCAATAGAGGTACATAGTTTAGTTTAAACAAATTAGTTGCTTGTCTGGCTAGTTGTATGCCCAAATAAGTTACCGCTTCATCCGCCCAAGGGAATGGGAAAGACTGTAAGAGGGACGTTTTTAACTGGTGGGAAATATTTAGGCCCAAAACAAAGGATTTTGTTTGATTTAGTTTGTATAGCGAGGCCGCGGAAAAACTTTGAAGGTCCTGTAGGAGGGCGGGTAGAGATGAGATTGGGTTTGTTAGGATTAAAGCAACGTCGTCTGCAAACATGCTAATTACATGTTTGAGACCTCCAGTCTCTATGCCTGAAATAGCTGGGTTGGATCTAATTTTTTGAGCAATTGTCTCCATTAATAAAACGAATAATATCGGGGATAGTGGGCAGCCCTGTCTTGTTCCATTGGTTATGGTGAAGGATTTGGAGATAAAGCCTGCTGCATTAACTCGGGCGGATGGAGCGGTATACAGAGCCATAATTGCTGATCTGACAGTTCCCGTAAAACCAAATTTGTCTAGCGTGGCTTTGAGAAAACGCCAGTGAACTCTGTCGAACGCCTTCTCCGCGTCCAATGTCAGTAGCAGTGAAGGCGTCCGACAGAGCTCAATGTGTCTCAGTACATTCAACATGCGCCTAGTGGCGTCAGAAGCCTGACGACCTCTGGTGAAGCCCACCTGGTCCTGCGCAAGCAATGTCGGGGTGATTTCCATGAGCCTATTAGCTATTAATTTCGCGTATAATTTAACATCAGAGTTCAATAGGGAAATGGGTCTATAGTTAGACGTAATGGTTGGATCCTTCCCTTGTTTAGGAATCACAGTAATCGTGGCTTCCAGATATTCTGCAGGAATTGAGCCTGTATGCGCGAATTCATAAAAAAGATCCGCCAGAAGAGGGGAGATGGTGTGATTCAAGGCCAGGAAAAACTCTCCGCTAAACCCATCAGGCCCCGGAGCCTTGTTTCGTTTCAAGGACCTAATTGTTTTGGTAATTTCCTCCACAGTGAATGGCAGATTTAACCGGTCTAGTTCAGATGTGTTCAGCGATGGTAAGTTAATAGAGTCCAGAAAGGATGTAATAGTTTCCTCTGTGGGCTGGGGGGTATTAATATCATCTTTAAGATTGTATAACTTGGAGTAATAGTCGCAGAAAAGATCTGCTATCTGCTTGGGATTGTATACCATCTGTTTCGTCGCTGGATTCAATAGCGAGTGTATTTTGGCTTTGACTTGTTTTTGCTTTATGTATTTAGCTAGGTAGGCCCCGGCTTTGTTGCCTTGAAAGTATGAATTTAGTTTGGCTTTGTGAATGTTAGACTCGTATTTAGCCTGCATCAATACCTGAAGGTCGTATCGTAATTGGAAGAGCTGTCTTTCTATCTGGCAAGAAGGGTTCTGCTTATGTAGCTTCTCCTGGCTTCGAATCAACTCAAGTAACTTAGTAATTTTAGAGAGTCTCTCCCTCTTCTGGAACGAACCCTGCCTAATCAAAATACCTCTCGTGAAGGCTTTGTATGCTGCCCATATTGTTGAGGATTTCAACATGGGGTTGCGGTTGGTGTCTATGAATTCTTGGCTCATTTTGGTCAAGTAGTCTAGAAATTCCGGGTTAGAGAGGAGAGATGCATTGCATCTCCACATAAAGGGCTTCGGCGTTGTTGAGTTGTCACTTAACACAGTATGGATAGGGGCGTGGTCGGACCATAGCTTATTGCCAATGGATGCATCTACTACTGATTGTAATAAGAGCTTATCTGTAAGGAACAGATCTATTCTCGTATGTGTTTTATGAACACTCGAGAAGTATGTATAGTCACGCTCTGAAGCATGTAGTATGCGCCACGGGTCGTAGAGATCGTTCCAATTCAATAATTTGGCGATAGTTTGTTGGGGAGATTTACGTGAGTGATCTATTATATCTGGGCAGGCGTTGAAATCTCCACCCATTAATAACCGGCCAACTTGGCAGGCTTTGGTTTTAGTGCATAATTTTTGCAAGAATGTTTTTTGGCCAGCGTTTGGGGCGTAAAGTGCGACTAGTGTAATAGGTTCATCATTGACATAGCCAGTAAAAATGACGTATCTACCGTTTGGGTCCGTAATTACTGTATCTGGGGTGACCTTAAGATCTCGATGGAACGCCAACATGACTCCTCTCTTTTTTTTTGTAAATGAGCTATGGTAAATTAGGGGAAAGTTGATGTTTGTACATAGGTGGGTGTCCTTCTCAAGAAGGTGTGTCTCATGTATAAAAAGGATCTGAGATTTTTGTGTCTTAGCCTCGTTTCACAGGAGATGTCGTCTATAGGGGGTGTTCAGTCCCCGAACATTTAATGACAGGATCTTTAGCGGCATGGCTTCAGAAACAGGCAAGCTATTAATCTCTGATTGACGTCTATCCACTTACATAACATATATCGCATAATTGACCACATATACAACAACATGCAGAGGTTGAGCGGAGAAATAGTAAACAGGTAAACCATAATATAACATAAACTCTTAATAGAACCGGAGGGTGAGACCCTCATGATGCGGAAGCATCAAAACCTTTGTGATAGTGTGACACTGTTCACTGTCCACTATCAGTGGTAGGGGGGAAAAGAGAGCAAGAAGAAGCGCTCAATTTTGGCAAGACGGCAAAAATATCCATCGCGCACCCATGCGCCGGGGGGCTATGAAACTCAGCGGTAAGATTGTTTGTTCCAGTCGGGTAGCACCTTGGCGGATTTAAGAGGTGGCCTGAATGGCGGTGTGGCCTGTTGGACTTGTATATGTAGCTGTTTGAAGAGGGACAGTCCAGCTTCTGTGTCAGCAATTGCATATTTCTTATTTTTATATGAGAATCTCAACTTTGTAGGGAAGCCCCAATTGTAAGGGATCTGGAGTTGCTGGAGGGCTTTTGTAAACGGCTGAAGATCTTTCCTGAGTTTCAGCGTGGCAGCAGAAAGATCTGCATAAATCTGAATGTTCTTATATTGCTCTGGCAGAGAAGCTTCCTTCCTTGTTGCTTGCACTATGCCTTCTTTAACGTGGTAGAACATAAAACGTGCAATTACATCCCTGGGTACAGAGTCCGCCAGAAAGGGTGGTTTGGGGAGACGGTGTGCCCTGTCTATGGTTAACTCTATCTCTGATGTACCTGGTACGAGGGCTTTGGTGAGGTTATGTAGGAAGTGTTTTAGCTCCTGTTCTTGCACTTGTTCTGGGATGCCTCGGAACTTTAAATTGTTCCGGCGATTCCTATCCTCTAAATCAGCAGACTTTGCCTTTAACCATCTAATATCTTCTGTAGAGGTTGTGGTTGTGTCAACCATAACGTTAAATTCTTTCACCACCTCGCTCACTTTATCCTCAACTGCATTGATTCTATTGCCCAAAGATGCTATTTCTGTATGTATCCCCGCGTTTTGTGACGATATTTCCGCCATTAAGGATGAGCGGAATGACAGGAGAATGTCCTTAATGAAGGTTTGTGTGGCATTGATATCGGTAGCAGGGAAAGCCTCTATAGAGAGCGACATGCTGTCTGGGTATGCTGTCGTGGGGTTTTGGCTGCTTACCGAGGCTCCGGAGTCCATCCTCGGTCTAGATTTGGCTGGGCTGCCCGTAGGTGAAGGGTTGCCGTTCTGCTGCGGGCACTCGTCCTGCTCAGGCTGCTGCGTGCTTTCTTCATCGCGCGAGGAGACTGCCTGTGATGGAGAGGCGTCTCCTACTAGCGCGGCGCCATCTTGGGCCTGGTCTGCTCGCCTGGACTGAAAAAAGTCCGTTAGTTTGCGAGGTGCTAGCGGGGCCTGCTTCCTCTTCTTCGAGACATCTGTCTCCAGCGGCATCTCCTCCACACTCTGCATATCTACCCCGGCTGGGCTGAAGTCGCTGTGAGCTGCTAAGTCGGCCGTCTTGCGGGAGCCTCTCTACAGCGCGTCCGTTCCTTCCACAGCGGAAGCCACGCCCCCTGAAAATTTATTCTAAAGAGAAGATGAATACGTATCTCCAAAAAGAAAACTCAGGAGAAAATAATACTGTATTTTTCGGACTATAAGATGCACTTTTTCTCCCCCAAAAGTGGTGAAACAAGTTACTCTGTCTTATAGTCTGAATGTAACAGTCCTACCTCCCCTTGAGTTGCAAATTAAGTAGCGAGCGGCAGCAGCAGTGTGATCTGGAGTGTTGAGTGGATTAGCAGCATCCGCTGTAATTATGCACATTGCTGGTCCTTTGATCTTAATCTCTTTAACGTGACCCGCAGCACGATCCACAATGTTTCTATGCGGCCGTTATCCCCAATGCTGGTCCTTTGATTTTAATCTCTATAACGGGCCCCGCAGCAGTGCAATCCACAATGTTTCTTTGCGGCCGTTATCCCCAATGCTGGTCCTTTGATCTCATCCAGCATCAGCCTTGTAGTAGTGCGATCCAGGCAGACAAGCAATTCAGCCGCTATAGCAGCAGAGTCCTCATAGGCTTCCGTACTACCTTGTTTACGTGCACCACCCCATGAGCCAGCGCAAGTTTGCCGCAGGTCATAAGAGGGCGCCAGTAAACAGGGCAGTACGGAAGCCTCTGAGGACTCTGCCGCTATAGCTGCTGAATTGGATGTCTGCCAGGATCGCACTGCTGCAGGGCTGATGCTGGATGAGATCAAAGGACCAGCATTGGGGATAACGGCCGCATAGAAACATTGTGGATCACACTGCTTCAGGGCACATTAAAGAGATTAAGATCAAAGGACCAGCATTGGGGATATTGGCAGCTTCAACGATGCCGCATAGAAACATTGTGGATCTCGCTGCTGCAGGGCATGATGGGGAGATAAAGATGGGCCAGCCATGTGCATAATTACAGCGGCTGCTGCTATGCCCCTTAGAAACATTGTGGATCATGCTGGTGCTGCTGCTGCCACCCCACTGTGTATCTTATTAGGATCATTTCCACAGCATGGGCATCCATTCTGGTGAGATCTCCTTTAATGTAATTGTATTGGTTAGTTAGTGTAGCTGGGGAAAGGGGGGAGGGGGGTTGTGTAGTGTAGTGCAGTGTAGCTGGGAAGGGGAGGTGGGGGGAAGCAGGGGTTTGTGTAGTGTACTGCAATGTAGCTGGGGGGGGGGGGGGGGCAGCAGGAATTAGGGAAGTAGTTTAGTATAGTTTGTGGGGCAGCAAGGTTTAGTGTAGCTTGGCAGTGTAACAGAGACATCTTGGGGGGGAGAAAAGGTCCATAAAACACTCCTGGACCATGGATGCACCGAGATTTAGTATATATTTTTTCCCCTGTTTTTTCCCCTCTAAATCTAGGTCCGTCTTATAGTCCAGAGTGTCTTATAGTCCGAAAATATGGTTATTGAATAAGGGCCTATGGGGATATTTACTAACCTGCGGAAAGCAGAATAACGTGTGTAAAGTCTTACTGCAGAATGAGTAGAGTGTAATGCAATACTTTACATGCTTTACGCACGTTATTCTGCTTACCGCAGTTTAGTGAACACACCCCTACACGTCTTATGGAGCAGCATTGAAACTAGTGATAGGTGAAGAGAATAACATCATCAATTCATAATCACATCAGTTAAGTGGGGGGAGTAGGAAATACATAAGGTGGCAACTGAATAGTCAGTTGTGTGTTTATAGCAAACATCAATTTTGAATGAAAAGTTGAAAAGTAACTGAAGTTTTTCAGTTACCAATAAGAATCCTCACTAGAGGATTCCTATTTGGTCTTTTTCAATCCAATAGGAGCCTGATGCTTCTGCCGGGGATTCTATTTACATACCGGTGCTCCTGTGGAGTGGAGCCGAGTGGGGCAGCGTCAGCGGCGGCGGATGACCCAAGATAACTCGAGGACACAGAAGACAGAAGAATAGAGAACTAGTAAGGGATTGGGAAAATGAGTACATGGCTGTAACGATTGTGGAATTCTCTCCGTGATCAGTGCACAAGACGTGCGCTGACACTGCGGAAATCCTCCACAAGCGTATAATTTGCGGGAACCCAGCAAAAGGTGCAATGTACCTGTAGAGGGAAATTCCTGTCGACAGGGGGAGCTGTGGAGTGCAGAGGAACAGCTCCTCTGCCCTACCACACACGCCAGACAGGAATTGCACGAAGGGACGGAACGCAGGGCAAGATAGCCCTGAAGGAGAGAGAGCAAAGCGACAGATTGTATGTGTGTGCACCAAACTAGTCGCCAACCCGCGACGGTGCATACACAACAGCAAATAGGAAGCAGGAACGCAATCGCGAGAGAGGCGCTTGCCAGAGGTGACACAAGGCTACAGCAAGGCAGAGCACGAGAGTAGCAAAGGCACAGCAAATCATACAATGAGGAGATAAGGAAAATAACAAACGCTAGCTAAACGCGAACACCGCACTCATTCACAACAGTGCACGCGTTTATGCGTGGTCCCCACGTGATAAGCACAACAGAGACAAGCACGCCTAACTAACCACCGACAGACAAACATGAAACAGAGGACGCGAGCGCTTGCTTAACGGTTACCTCACCGAGCCTCCAGCAAGCGTTCGTAGCAGACAAGACAGACACATGAAAACAGGAATAAGCGAGCGATAGGATCCACAGCACTAGCGCAAGTGGCTAGTGCGATCAAGGAAGACAGAACAGAAGGATCCACAGCGCTAGCGCAAGATGCTAGTGCGATCCAAGTACAGAGTAGCAGACCAGAAGGATCCACAGCACTAGCGCAAGTGGCTAGTGCGATCCAGGAAGACAGATCAGAAGGGGCTACCAGTAACAACCGCTGTTCCGGTTAGCACCCAGACATACAGAACGATTTCCTGTCGACCACCGCTGGGACAGGACAATCGCAACAGACAAACAAAACAGATATGCAATCCTAACTGCACTAGGGAAACCTGAATAGTGCAGTCCCAGGAATTACTCTAGGCTAATCTTCAAACAAAGAGCAAGGCTGACACTCCAGGCGAGTGTTCCACAGGACTAACTCTTATGACCAGCCACTTACTGTGGGAAACATAGCTCTTTATAGAGCAAGCCCACAAAGGATGTGGCTAGGCAATCTGCATGACAAACGTATGCAAATTCCTCAGCAGCAAGCTGCACAACTGACAAAAGGTCTCTCTTCCAGAGACCTGCAGAATGCAGACCTGAACAGTGGTCAAAAGGCTGCCTGCCTGCGCAGGCAGCCCAGCGGATCCTCACAATGTCATCTCGACACCAGTCAGTTCAGCACAGGGAGAGCCGAATGACAGTTCTTCCTGCTGCCGCTGAACCCAGGGGGTGGTGTTAAACACTATTCCCCCTCCGAGTTGTCGCAACTAATTACCGATACGCGGGGTGTGCATAATAGCATTGCTGCTTCGGGAAAAAACAACCTAGTGGGAACCTGATTCGGGGGAACACAGCTTAGTAAGAATGGAACCTGGCTGTTTGTTCCCATAGTCTGGCATTGATTCTGTGGGCATCTAGGTCCAGTTGGACTAAACAATGAAATGGAGCTTTATGCCTTTTTGGAAGGCGAATCTTGCAAATCTGTTTGAAATTGATTGAGTGGAAGTCCCCCTTTACAGTCCCCCTGATGGCAGTATCAACAGAAGTAATGTAAACTGCAGTATAGTAAATCAACCACAAGATGTCATTGTCTGTAAAATGAAGTGATGATCTCTATGGTATTGTGTTTTCCTGTATTCATTCTCTGTGTTCCTCTCTGTTGTATGTAAGCTGAATTTCCTGATGGTGGTGTATGTTTTATCTGTTTTATCTCTGCATGTTTTTCTTCAGTAAATTGTTCTAACTAGTTATACTAGGTGCCTATCTGTACAGATTACTCTGCTCCATTACCCCCCTTATGAGAAAATGAAGATGTTCCAGCTCAAGTATGTGTGCTTTGTATTATAATCTATTGAAGCCTGAGGAAATGGAAACTGCAACTAAATGGATTAAGATTGCACAGAACAAGCAAACTGCACCCTAAGGAATGTAGCTGATTGCTGCGGAAACCTGTGGAGGCAGTACCTACTGACTAGTGGTCATGGTTTTATCACCTGTGCTAAAAGACATTGCACATGGTTGGCACTAATCCACACCCGAGCAAAACTGACAAGTGAGCTCTCACCACATGCAACAAACTGTCAGGCAGTTACACATACATACATACAACTAAGAACATAATAATAATAATAATAATATTAATAATAATAATAATAATAATAATAATAATAATAATAATAATAATACAATAATTATTATTAATACCTTTTTGGCTCTTTTACATCCAATTGTAAATTTTCCACATGTCCTGACTGAGTGCCTCTCCAAGTGCAATACCTGAAATTCATAAAAGTCACAATGTGAGGTTGGCACTAATGGATACAATATGGAGCGTGTTCCCAAAAGTGCCATGAAATTCAGATGACGAGTAGCATGTAGGGTTATGTGAGGATACACCTTCATCAGCAGACACCCACGCTACTCTCACCAGGAGTAACTACTTCAAGACTTCAAGGGCTTATTATTCCACACAAATGTTCCACAACCCAAGTTCAGGCTCAAACTTCATAGCAAACTATCCTCAATTCCTCTTTTTTGGCAATATTGCCAAGAGACAGAGATCAAAAATTTATAATGTAAAAAAGCAATTTATTTCTCGTACGCAGTTAAACTCTACTTACAAAGCAGTCTCTGGTAAACAGCGTAACACCACACACTCGGGGGTCAATGTCCAAGTCAGCCTGGGTCTTCCACTCCTCCCCTCATTAGCAGATGATTAGAGCTGAATACACTGTGTTTTCTCCACAGGGAATGTAATCCTCCTTTCTGGTATGATCGAGCTCACACCTTTCATTATAAATGTAATCATCAGAGGTCTGGAGCTTGTGGGCTAAGTGGGCTAATTTATATGTTTGATTCTGTCCTTAGATACACCTCTAACTGCATCATAGCCGGTGGAAGGTGTTCTCATTAGTGCTGTCTCATTATCAAATAAATGACGAGCTAGCAGGAATACCCATCCCAGTACACATTTCTCAAAGTACAAAATCATTCTGTAGTAAAACTGTACTAAAATACATTGCTATTTGCTTAACCACTTTGCCTCCAAGGGCTTTTCCCCTTAAAAAAACAGCAATTTTTACCTGTCAGCGCTTCTTGCATTCATTCGCCTATAACTTTATTACTATGTATCACAACAAAACAATCTATATCTTGTATTTTTCGCCATCAATTAGGCTTTCTTTGTGGGGTCCTTTTTGATAAAAATGATTTTATTCTAACAGCATTTTAACAGGAAAAAGAAGAAAAAAAGTGAAAAAAATTATTTCTCAGTTTTCAGCCATTATAGTTTTAAAATAATACATGCTACCGTAAATAAACCTACACATTTTATTTGCCCATTTGTCTCTGTTATTGCAATATTTGACATTTTCCCTAGTACAATGTATGGCGCCAATATTTTATTTGGAAATAAAGGTGCATTTTTTTCAGTTTTGCCTCGATCACTAATTATAAGCCCATAATTTATAAAGGAACAGTAATATACCCTCTTTACATACATATGAAAAATGTTCAGTCCTTCGAGTAGAGATGACTCGAACCTCCGATTTTAGGTTCACAAACCTCGAACGCGAACTTCTGCAAAAGTTTGGGTTCGCATGAACTTTGCGAACTGCAATGAACTTCAATGGGCAGGCGAACTTCCAAAACTACAAACACTGTTTCTGGCCACAAAAGTGATGGAAAAGATGTTTCAAGGGGTCTATCACCTGGAGGGGGTCAGTGACTGCAAGAGGATTTTTTTTCCCCAAAAAAACCTTATACTTTTTGAGAAAATCAATTTTAAAGATCTCGTACTGAGTGTGGGAAATGTTCCCACCGCTGCCGACTTTAATGGTTAATAGCAAAGCCCCTTTAAATGCCAGAAGCGCCAAATTTGCATGGGAATGTTAACAAGAACAGTGGGAACAAAAGGAATTTTTTTTTCAAAAATACCTTATACTTTTTTGAGAAAATCAATTTTAAAAGTCAAAGGAAAAAAATGTTTTACATTTAAATGCCGGTAAATGACAGATTGTGGGAAACAATTCTTGCCGACTTTAGCAGTTAATAGCAAAGGCCCATAACAACCTAGCAACACCAAATTTGCAAGATATGTTAAAAAGATAGTGGGAAACGATATTTAAAAAAAATTAAAACATTTTATTTATTTATTTTTTTAATTTAATTTTTTTGTTATGTCCAGAGTGGGAAATTTCAAAAACAAAATGACGTGGGCCCCCTGCCGAGCTCTCTGTAACCCCTTGTCCCCCATGCAGGCTGAGCTATACCAGCCCACATGGTCCATGATATGGGGGTCTCTGGCCAAGCCTTCCCCTCTCCCCCTGAGCTCTTGTCTAATTCATGGACAAGGGGATCTTCCCCACCTCCAGTGCCCCAGGAGGAGGTGGGGGCGACGACTCCCTGGGGGGAGAAGGTTCATGGTGGCATCTGGGAGTCCCCTTTAAGAAGGGGACTCCAGATGCCCACCCCCCATTTCCACAAAGGGTTAAATGACATAAAAACACAACCATGAAAAAGTCCTTTAATGTTCTTAATTAACCAGAAATACTTACCTAAACCTCTAAAAAAAAGTTCCCAAGCCAATATCCTCGGAAATGTCCCACACCAATATCCTCCATCTTGTGATCTTCAATTAAGTTGATTGAAGATATCCCACATAGCGCCAGCTCCCGCTGTCTTCCCCACCTCCTCACCTGTCACCCTCACTTAGGCTGGCACCTGGTGCACCCATGGGTGCACCAGGTGCCAGCTTAGGTGAAGGTGACAGGTGAGGTGAAGGCAGGTGGTGAGAGCCAGCGGGAGCCAGCAGCTTTGCGTCAGCACAGGACACATTCTAAGCTACAGTATACTAACCGGTTCATGAATGATCCAGTTCTTTTTAGTGAATTGAATCGAATGAAATAGTTCAGAGCTGATTCATTCGATTCAAGTCAGTAAAAAGAACTGGATCATTCATAAACTGGTTAGTATAGCTTAGAATGCATCCTGTGTGGATGCATAGCTGCTGGCTCCTGCTGTCTCCCCCCACTTGACTTCACCTGTCACCCCCACCTAGGCTGGCACCCGGTGCCCTCTGGACATAACAAAAAAAATTAAATAAAAAAAAAAATACAATTTAATTTTTTTTTTAAATATCGTTTCCCACTATCTTTTTAACATATCCTGCAAATTTTGTGTTGCTAGGGTGTAAGGGGCCTTTGCTATTAACTGCTAAATTTGGCAGGAATTGTTTCCCATGATCTGTCATTTAAATAAGTTTTTTCCTTCAAACTTTTAAAATTGATTTTCTCAAAAAGTACAAGGTCTTTTTGCATTTTTTTCCTTTTGTTCCCACTGGTCTTGTTAACATTCTCATGGAATTGTGGTGTTTCTGGCATTTAAGGGGGCTTCGTTATTAACCGTTAAAGTCGGCGGCGGTGGGAACATTACCCACACTCAGTACGAGATCTTTAAAATTGTTTTTCTCAAAAAGTATAAGGTCTTCTTGAAAATGTTTTTTCCCTCTTGTAGTCAGTGACTCCCCCCCCCCCACCCAACCCCACGTACCCTGGAAATTTGGTGTTTCTACTATGTAAGGGGGCTTTGCTATTAACAGTTAACCCTTTCCACTCGGAGTTCTTTCCTAACGGAAGTCGTTTCTGCTCTGAGTTTTCTTTTAAAGAAACATGATATATCTTATTTTAAAGAATGCATTATAACGTTTAATTTGATACCTTATTTGGACAGTTTGGCATCTTCCATTGGCTGGTAGCAGAGGAGAAAATCAAGGTATGGTGAATTGTAAAACAGTTTCCTGGGTGTAATCCGGGCCTGCGTGAACAAGTTTCGCAATAATAGGTGGTTTTATGCCCGCCACCCGGGGTCTTACTGTCCCTACACACAATTGTTGGTATTTCGATTGGGCAGATTAGCAATAAAATACTGGCTACTATTTACACCCTGCCCCAGTCCATCCCATAGGATGCCATTCATTCTCTTTATAACTTTGCAAGCAATCTGCATGAAAAATAAAATTTAATCTGCAATGATTTTTTTTTTTTTTTTTGCAGAATAGAATCTGCAAAAACGAATCGGCAGCTATTTTTTATTTAAAAAAAAGTGGAAAGGGTTAAGTCAGCGCCATTAAAGCCTGTGGGAAAAATGCGAACCCAAACTTTTTTGGAAAAAATTTGCGGTTCATGTGGAACGCTGAGGTTCATGCAACAAGTCCACCGGCGAACCATTCACGCCATCTCTACCCTTGGGTAACTATTTATGTCTTTTTAAAAAATTGTTTATATATATATATATATATATATATATATATATATATCAAGGGGTGAGCAGCACACACCAACAGTATGACCCTTGCTTGACACATTTTGGCAAGTTACAGGGGAAAAAAGGTTATGAAAATTAATTGGATCACTTTTTGCACAAAAATCCTGGAGAAATTGAACGCCAGGGAGGTTAATGCAATTTTTTTTGCAAAGCATGTACGCAGCAATGGAGATCCCCAATCTCCACAAGAAATATATATAAATACAGAGGGGCTGCAGCACACAACAGGAAAACAGTGACAGGGGCTCTTGGTTACGCTTTAACGCGCTTAAGCTCACCAACTGCGCCAAAGTGTCCCCAATCTGGTGAGTCCTACTCTAACCATGCAATGCTAGTTTTTTTTTATCAGCAGTCTAGTGGGAACTAATCCAAAAACCCAAGAGTCAACTAAATAGGAGAAAAGGAAATTAAAAACACCTCACCTTTCACTAGCTACCAAAATAAACTCTCTGAACATGTGCAATCCACTCATTTATATGCTTAACTGTGCTAGAGGTGGGCGTGGTTATGCAGGCTCACAGAGGGAAATTATAAACAAATACCAAGGGGTGAGAAGCACAAACCAACTTTAATGCAATAGTTTTTTGCAAAGCATGCACGTAGCAATGGAGACCCCCAATCTCCACAAGAAATATATATAAATACAGAGGGGCTGCAGCACACAACAAGAAAACAGTGACACACAGGGGCTCTTGGTTATGCTTTAACGCACTTGGAGACACTTTGGCGCGGTTGGTGCAAGAGCTTATAGCGAAAAGGTTCCACCATAAGCACCTATTAGAAAAGCTGTGAATAGCGCCAAAGAAAATAAATTTGGGCTCATGGTGGTGGCTGCAATCGAGAGCCGAAATGTACCTTCTTTGCAGCAAACCGTGGCTTTGCTAATGGCTGCAATATGCAACATCGCAAATTTCTGAATCTGGAGGTGCCTGATTAGTGGTAGTGAATTACAATATTGGTGCTGGGGCTTGCAGAAATGCAAATAGCGGCATTGAATTAGGGTAAGGAACCACCTGGGGGGCCTTAAGATTGGGCACCTCCGAGGGGGGAGGGTCTTAGGGTAAGGCACTACCAGGGCCCTTTCATGCCGGTGGTATTTTTGTAGACTTTCATACTTCTGCGGTAGGGTGCGACGCAAAGAAAGTGCCGTTCTCGACGCATTTCCCCCATCAACTTGTGGCAATCTGCATCGGCCCGGAAGTCATGCTGGTTTATAGTGTGAACCCAGACCTAAGGGTTAGGCATCAGAAGAGGAAGGGTTCTGTGTGAGAGTAGGGATAGGTTTAGCCATAGTAAAATATCAGTAAATATTTCCAATATTTTACTATCGGAATGTAGAAGTAGAATATCACTAGTTTTAGTGAGCTTCTACTAGTGGCAAACCCATGCACCCTTTTTTCTAGGCGCTTTTTTTTACATGTATGTCACCGTGGTAAGTGTCTGCAATCATACTAGAGCATATACAGTATATGGGCTCATTTTGACGTATGTGGTTCCTCTCTATTCCTTTAAAATGAAACCACACAGAATGCTTTGTTGTTGAACCTCAGAAACCAATGCCTTTTTTTGAAGGTCACAGTAAATACAGTGTACAGTAACATGAGTGACAAGAACACTGAGTACCCATATGTGCAATTTGTGAGACAGTGCGTTTATTGCCACCTGCATGTATGCGTGATTAAAGCATCTAGCTGCCTGTGGAAAAAGTAGTGTCATTAAGTAATGATAATTTGTGTTACAGTCAAGCATGAATAAATAGAGCTTCCCCCTGAGTTCTCTCCCTGCTCATCAGTGCCATACTGCTGTTATGATGGTAAGCCAGTACTGATTATAATCTGATCATTCTGAATATTTTTGTTTTCTCAGTTTCATTCATGCAGTGATAGTAACAAAACCAGGATTATTCAAGACAATATAGAGATGCTTGTAAAATACATATGTAAATAAAATTTGTTTTAAAACATAATTTATTCATAAATTAGTGACATGTAATAACACTTGCATTTCAACATGAAACATTGTGTAATAAGCAGAAAGGTATATCAATTCTGAGCATAAAATAAATGACATACATGTCAGATTGCCTCATCAGCAAAGCCGGATTTTTGTAATAGCCACAAAGGCCCCAGTCTTGGGATGCTTGTGCCGGAGGGAGTGTCTGAACTTGGAAAAGGGTTTGCTGCATATGAAAAGAAGGCCGCAAACTAGACAGGAGCAGGTAAAAGAGGTTCTCAAGCATAGTTTTAAAATCTTGTTAAACTTTTCCATATGTTATGCCAAACCTCGGCGTTAGAGATAGCCCAAACGGTTCGCTGGCGAACGGTTCCTGGCGAACTTCCGGTGGTTCGCGATCGCGGAGAACCGCAAACTTTTCCGGAAGTTCGGTTCGCTCCCATAATGCACCATTAGGGTCAACTTTGACCCTCTACATCACAGTCATCAGGCACATTGTAGCCAATCAGGCTACACTCCCTCCTGGAGCACCACCCCCCTTATAAAAGGCAGGCACCGCCGGCCATTATACTCACTCGTGTGCCTGCAGTAAATAGAGAATGGACAGCTGCTGCTGCTGCTGCTGCTGCAGACTCTCATAGGGAAATATTAGTTAGGCTCTTGTAGGCTTCTTAGCTTGCTCCTTGCTGATTCTTATTGCTAAAATAGCACCCCACAACAGCTCTTTTGAGAGATAATTTTGTTCTTGTGATCTATTTTTTTTCTGTGTGTCCCACTAACACTTGCGTTGCATAGACACCCTTGATAATTCATACTGTGTTGTGCCACTGTCAGGCCCAGCACATTCAGTGACTACCTGTGTGTGTGACAGGTGCACATTGTAATACCCATTACTGCATATACCCACCTAACTGTTGTTCACAGTGCACCCACCTACCTATGTGAGCTGAGCGCATGCAGTGTCACTGTGCCTGTCCGCTACCTGTCTGTGTGTGACAGATGCACATTGTAATACCCATCACTGCATATACCTACCTGTTGTGTTCAGTTCACCCACCTCATCACTGTATATACCTACCTGTTGTGTTCAGTGCACCCACCTACCTACATGAGTGCACGCAGTGTGATATACCACTCCGTGCATACCTGTTAACTGCACCTGTGTGATTGCACATTGTATTAGTTAAGTCAGTGCATTCCTTTCACTTCATCCCCCCGATATGGACACAACGGACAAAACAGGCAAAGGTAGAGGCAGACCCAGAGGAAGGCAACCCGGCAGGTCTGTGCAAGGTCGTGTTGATGTGATTTCGTGCGGCCCTAGACCAAAGTACAGTGCTCAGAAGATGGCATGTCCCATCAACTCCCAAGATTGTCAGGACGTGGTTGACTATTTAACACAGAGCACCTCCTCTTCCGCAGTCACCAGCTCTACTCCAAGTACCACATCCGCTGCATTTGACACTTCACAGGAGTTAATTGGTGGGGAATTAACTGATTCACAGCCATTATTGTTACAACCAGATGAAGGCGCTAAGCAAGTTACTCCACCTCATATGTCTGAGTTAGGCGGTGACACTATGGACGTAACGTGTGAAGATGATGAAGTGCCTGCTGTTGGTGCAGTTTTGGAGGTGTCTAAGGCAAGTGAAGCTGGGCAGGATGATTATGATGATGATGATGATACAGATCCCACGTATGCTCCCAATAGAGGAGATGAACAGGGGGACAGTTCAGAGGAGGAGTCAGAGAGGAGTAGGAGGAGACGAGTTGCTGAAAGACGCAGGGGAGCTCGTCCTCAGAAACAGTTGGTGGCAGTGTCCGGCGGCATGTATCGCCACCTATGTACAGCCAGCCAACATGCCCTTCAACGTCAGCTGCTGATGCCACCATAGTGCCAACACCCCAGGGGGGCTCAGCGGTTTGGAAATTTTTTAATGTGTCTGCCTCAGATCGGAGCAATGTCTATGCCTCCAAAAAATGAGCTGTGGAAAGGCCAACACTCATGTAGGGACAAGTACCTTACGAAGGCACATGGAGAAAAGGCACAAACTGCCATAACACTCCACTTCCCCTCTCAGACCACAACCTTCTTACCTTCTCAATCAATTCTTCTCTACCATCAACTCCTCCAACACTACACCATCCGGTCATGCGCAGGAACTACTGCAACCTGGATCTGAATACCCTGACTGAAGCCTTGCAACCTCTAAGTACTCTGTCATCCTACACTGACCCAGAGGCAGCATCCAGTTACTTATTTAGTGTAGTCTCCTCTGCCATGAATTCAGCTGCCCCACTCACCACCACCCGCCCCCGCCAAACTAACAGGCAGCCCTGGCTCATTGAACAAATTCAAACAGCTGAAAAGGCGCTCCAGGGTGGCAGAAAGGTGCTGGAGAAAGAGCACTGCTATAGAGGACTTCCACCACTACAAACAAACTATGCAGGAGCTCAGGGATGCCCTAACCTCTGCTAAGCAGTCTTATTTCTCCTCGCTCATTTCCTCACAGTCCCACAACCCAAAACAATTGTTCAACACCTTTAACTCCCTACTTCGTCCCCCACCTCCTCCCCCTACCACATGTCTGTCAGCTGACGACTTTGCATCATACTTTACAAGCAAGATTGATGCAATACGTAATACCTTCAACACGCAACCACTTTTACCAGCTCAACCATCACCTGTAGATTCCTTCTGTCCACCTGCACCCTCGCCCACTACTAACTACCTTCCCCCCGATCCACAAGACCACTCTCCCACTCTAATATCTTTTACCACATTCAATGAACAGTGTCTTTCCTCACTACTCTCCAAAGCTCATCTCACTACCTGTGGCCTGGACCCCATTCCCTCCCATCTAATCCCCCAGTTTTCCTCTTCCCTTAATCCCGCTCTAGCAACTCTATTCAATCTTTCTATCTCCACTGGCACTTTTCCTTCCTTATTCAAACAAGCTATTATCACACCACTTATCAAAAAACCCTCTCTTGATCCAGCTTCTCTATCCAATTACCGGCCTGTCTCGCTCCTCCCCTTTGCTTCTAAACTGCTGGAACGTCACATCCATTCAGAATTGTCTGCCTTTCTCTCTACCAACTTCTTACTTGTCCCCTTTCAATCTGGATTCCGCACACACCATTCTACTGAAACTGTCCTCACGAAAGTTGCTAATGACCTACTAGTAGCCAAATCCAAAGGCCATTTCTCCATTCTAATACTCCTTGATCTTTCCTCTGCCTTTGACACGGTTGATCATGCTCTGCTCCTGCAGACACTGTCATCTTTAGGAATCAAGGGACAAGCTCATTCCTGGATCTCCTCTTATCTCTCTGGACGCTCTTACACTGTGTCCTTCTCTAGCACCAATTCCTCCCCACGCCCACTGTCTGTTGGTGTACCTCAAGGCTCTGTTCTTGGGCCACTTCTTTTCTCAATCTACACCCGTGGCCTGGGACAACTAATTAACTATTTTGGCTTCCAGTATCACCTCTATGCGGATGACACCAAAAATCTATCTCTCAACTCCTGATCTGTCATCACTACTATCTAGAGTCCCTGACTGTCTATGTGCCGTTTCTGCATTCATGTCCTCCCGCTTCCTCAAACTCAACATGAGTAAAACGGAAATTGTGATTTTTCCACCATCGCTATCTACACCCCCACCAATTGCAACCATAACGGTAGACAACACCGAAATAACCTCAACTACCACAACACGCTGCTTAGGGGTTATATTCGACTCAGAGCTCTCCTTCAACCTCCTTGGCGGTGCATTTCTGTCAGGAATTAGGAGTCAAAAGCGGTACATTTTTTTCATGAATTTTACGCCTCTGATTTTTAAGTCTTAACTAGTGTTGGGCGAACAGTGTTCGCCACTGTTCGGGTTCTGCAGAACATCACCCTGTTCGGGTGATGTTCGAGTTCGGCCACATGACCGAACTAAGAGCGCATGGCCGAACGTTCCCCGAACGTTCGGCTAGCGCTGTGATTGGCCGAACGGGTCACGTGGTTCGGGCCCGAACGCGCTCTGATTGGCCGAACGGTCACGTGGTTCGGGTAAATAAATACCCGAACCACGTCATATCTCCGCCATTTGTCTGTGGGTTTAGCTTTGGGTAGTTCGCTCTCCAGCCACGCTAGCCAGGGTCCCCCCCAGTCATTGTGTGTCGCTGCTGGGAACAGTAGTACACCGCTCGCTCAGCCACACTATATATAGCATTGTTTACTGCCACTGTGTACCTCGCTCAGCCACGCTATATATAGCATTGTGTTTTCTGACACTCTGTGTACACGGCTTAGCCTGGCTATATAGCATTGTGTGTACTGCCACTGTGCACCTCGCTCAGCCACGCTATATATAGCATTGTGTTTTCTGACACTCTGTGTACACGGCTTAGCCTGACTATATAGCATTGTGTGTACTGCCACTGTGCACCTCGCTCAGCCACGCTATATATAGCATTGTGTTTACTGCCACTCTGTGTACACCGCTCAGCCAGACTATATACCATTGTTTACTGACACTCTGTGTACACCGCTCAGCCAGACTATATAGCATTGTGTGTACTGCCACTGTGTACCTCGCTCAGCCACGCTATATATAGCATTGTTTACTGACACTCTGTGTACACGGCTCAGCCAGACTATATAGCATTGTGTGTACTGCCACTCTGTGTACACGGCTCAGCCAGACTATATAGCATTGTGTGTACTGCCACTCTGTGTACACCGCTCAGCCAGACTATATAGCATTGTGTGTACTGCCACTCTGTGTACACGGCTCAGCCAGACTATATAGCATTGTGTGTACTGCCACTCTGTGTACACCGCTCAGCCAGACTATATAGCATTGCGTACTCTGCCAGTCAGTGTGTATATTGCTGGGATCAGTAATACTCCACTCACCGCCAACCACTATATGAGCTCACCATGAGTTCCTCAGAGACCTCCGCTGTGAGCAGCATTCCCAACAACAGCAACAGCCAACGCCCCACGCAAGCTATAACATCCACCCCAGCAGCCAGTGGTCAGCAGCAGCCCTCTCCGGAGGAGAATGTTGTGTCCATCGGTCCGTCGCCAGAACGATTAATGAGGGCTACCATTGAGGAGATGATGGGGCCTGATGTGGAGGAGGAGGGCTGGCTCAGGCCAGCATCCCAAGTTAATGTTGAGGACGATGAGGGGTCTGTGTCTGGGGATGTTGGGGTGGCAGAGGTGGTGGGTGGGTCAGACTCAGGAGAAGAGTTGTATGATGAGGATGATGATCGGGACCATCTGTATGTGCCTCAGAGTCCGACCCCGGAAAACATGTTGTATCGTGTGTTTAGGTACTAAAATCTGCGTTCCCACTTCCCAGTACTGCCCGCAGTGCCCGGGTCCACGGATCCATATAATTTTTTGGGCAGCACTATCAAACTGTGGTACTATGAGTGAGTTGCCATGGTCCTTCTGTGCTGCCTGTCACACTCACCGTCTGTCTGCAGATGGATTGTTCAACACAGCTATGCCATCTGACATGTAGTCCTGGACCTTGACCATCTTCTCCAGGCGATTGGTGTTGGAGGACGTGGAACTGCCCGATTGCTGTTCTGTGGGCTGCTGCATGGGTGTCAGAAAATGTTCCCACTCCAAGGACACTGCCAATACCATTCCCTTTTGGGCACTAGCAGCAGCTTGTGTTCTTTGCTGCCCTCCTGGTCCTCCTGGGTTTGCTGAAGTCAGTCTGTCGGCGTACAACTGGCTAGAGAAGGAGGAGGATGTCAATCTCCTCTCTAAAGTCTCCATCCTCAAGGGCCTGCTGGAATTGTTCCATTTTTGACCTGTCTGACACTTTCTTCAATCAGTTTTTTAACATTGTGTTTGTATAAACTGGGTATAAACCCAGTAATTGGTGTTGTCCAGATTCCAGAATAATGAATAATAATGAATAGTGAATAATGCGCGGGCCGCGTTCAATGCAGTCTAGCATGAATTGAGCCATGTGTGCCAGAGAGTCCTGCCAGACTCCTATGTCTTCATGTTCTTGTAAGCGTTGTGATTGTTGTGATGCACCATATTCGTCACCAGCATCACTTTCTTCCTCTTCTGCTGTCCTTTCCCGCTAAATTGTGGAAGTCCAACGTGCACCGCTCTGTCCCTCGGCAGTGGGGGCATCCAATTCCTGCTCCAACTCCAGCTGTTCCTCGTCCTGTTCTTTGTCATAGCTGGGACCAGCGTTTCCTGAGGCAGGTTGCCTGATGTTGGTATCATCACGCTGATCGTTTTCATCTTCAGAATCCCCCACTTGCATCATGCCAGCGGTTTCCATCTTCAACATTGATTTCTTCAGTAAACACAGCAGTGATATTGTAATGCTGACTGTAGAGTTGTCACTGCTCAGTCACGCAACGTGGATTGCTCAAAATTTTGGAGGACTTGGCAGAGATCCAACATGGTGGCCCAATCAGATCCACAGAAGCTTGGTAGCTACTAGCTGCTGGAATGCGCCTCGGCACTGCGCAAAAGCGTGCTAGCATGTGCAGCGTAGAATTCCAGCGTGTAGGCAGGGACATCACCCAGCGAGCGATGGTGCGCTAGATTGAAGCGCTCCTGCATCTCTTGGTGAGTCCTTCAGAAGCGGTACTGGACTTTTAACAATTTTTTTTTTTTCCTTCAACAGAAGATCTGCCACGTTGGAGTGAGGAGGACGCCGCCGACCCCGACACCAAGCTGAACCCCGGCGAACTCCAAGCAGAGGATCTTCAGGAACCCTCAAGGCTTTGAGCAAGCTGAGGAGGATCAGCAGTCCCGACGAGACCTCTCCTCATATGCGACTGAGTGCAGTGGAGCTCCCCAGAACAACCTCTCAGTTGTCACTTTGTCACTGGTCACTTTGTCACTTTGTCACTTTGTCATTTTGTCACTTTGTCAGTTGTCACTTTTTCACTGGTCACTTTGTCACTTGTCACTTTGTCATTTTGTCACTTGTCACTTTGTCACTTGTCACTTCTCACTTTGTCACTTGTCACTTTGTCACTTGTCACTTCTCACTTTGTCACTTGTCACTTTGTCATTTTGTCACTTTGTCATTTTGTCACTTTGTCACTTTGTCACTGGTCACTTTGTCACTTGTCACTTGGTCACTTGTCCAGATGATCTCGGTACACCTCCTGAGATTCAAATTCCTGCACACATTGCTCTGGGATTTGGGTGTGATGAATGATGCATCTAACTGGCCACCGGAGGCAATTAAGGCCTTCAAAACATTGAAAGTAGCTTTCTGTTCCGCCCCCATTTTGCGTCATGTTGAGTTGTTGACGTCATGTTCATCCTCGGCCTCGCCTTGCATTTCAGTGCGAGGTGCATTTTCCACAGAAAAAGGTTGTGAATCCGGGCACAACATTTGTGGCTGTTCCATTGACCTTTCACAGGTAGAAGATTGTGGGGGTGGGAATAGCTCCTCCGAATAGCCCATTGTGTCCTGAAAACTACTCATTGCATTGCTTTGCGCACACATTTTTTTGTCCTCATGCAAGGCCTGAGTTGCACCTGAAAGCGTGGCCTTCTCCTCCTGCGCCTCCTCCTGTTCCATCACGTCTGCTGCTGCTGGGTTAGCGTTGACGCCCGGTCCCTGTTTATTGAACCTCTTATCTTTATTACATTTATGACTGCATGGCGGTAAAAAGCATGCTATCCGCACGCTTCTTGTCCTCATGCAAGGCCTGGGTTGTTGTGTCTCAAAAAGCATGGCCTTCTCCTCCTGCGCCTGCTCCTGTTCCATCACGTGTGCTGCTGCTGCTGGGTTAGCGTTACCGGTCCCTTTTCCTGGAACCTCTTTTCTGTATTACATTTATGACTGCATGGCGACAAAAAGCATGTTACCTGTGCAAAGAAACATGACATTTTCCACATTTAAAAGACAGTTTTTCCTTTGAAACTTTACAATCAATTTTCTCAAAAACTATAAGCTCTTTTTCAAATATTTTTTTTCCTCTTGTACCCACTCCCAAGGTGCACATACCCGGCTAATTTGGGGTATGTAGCATGTAAGGAAGCTTTACAAAGCACGAAAGTTCGGGTCCCCATTGACTTCCATTATGTTCGGAGTTCGGCGCGAACACCCGAACATCGCGGCGATGTTCGGCGAACGTTCGCGAACCCGAACATCTAGGTGTTCGCCCAACACTAGTCTTAACTCACCAAAATACATCAGAATAAAAGTGTGGTAGACATTCTGCATATAAATAAAAGTCAGGAACACAAAATTGTTGAAGTAAATACATTTATCAATAATCTGAAATAAAACTGTATAAATAAGGCAGCAGATTCTGCAGTATGTATATATATACTCCTAATACACCTCCCGTGTGTGGTATATTTTAAAGCAAGGAATTGCACACAGGGCAACATCACAGTCTGGACAGTAGAATCGTGATTCTTTCCTGATTCTTTTCCCCTTCTCATCGCTTTTGCTGCAGCACACATGACATGTCCTAGTTGGGGCATTTTTTTGGGGAGTTGGTGGAATGTATTCCATAAAATGGCGGCCAGTGAGGCGCTCCGGATTTACCACATAAGAGGCACGGCGTCCAACTCTGGCATCCGATGCAGTCTGGTACCTTAGACAGATACATTCGCACAGTTTCCAGATGAAGTCAGCGTGCGTCACTGGCCTGTCACTTCCCTGCTTGTGCAGAATGTATGCATTCCAAATGCTTTGTTCCAGTAGGTGCCGGAAAATCTTTTTATAATACTTTTTCTGCTGTTTCCTGACAGCAGGATAAAAGGTCACCGCCTGGTCAGCTTTGTCCACACCACCCATGGTGTGGTTATAGTCCACCACGACCTGCGGTTTTACAATATCTTTTCCTCCTCTCGTTCTGGTGGGGACAGTGGAGGTGTCATGAACAGTAGATAGGAGACAGACGTCTTTTTTGTCCCGCCACCGGAGGGCTAACATCTTCCCTTTCTGCCAAGCAGCTATGTCCCCAATCTTCAGCTTCTGCTTGGCAAAGGCCGATGGCATCTCCCTCCTGTTAGGCCTAACAGTGCCATAGATGTCAGTCTTATGTTTTATAAGAATCTCAGACAGTTCAGGGGAGGTGTAGAAATTATCTGTGGTGAGACAGTAGCCTTTGTCCAACAAAGGCTCCAGAAGGGACAATACAGACGATGTCGCCACTCCAAACTCGCTAAACCTGGGACAAAATTTTGTGCCCTTTCCCGTATACAAAAGAGTATTCCAGATGTATCCGGTACTTGACTCGCATAGAGGGTATGATTTTATCCCAAAGCGGGCCCGCTTTGAAGCAATATATTGGAGCCAGCTCAGCCTCCCCTTATAGGCCATCAGGCTCTCGTCCACGCTGATGTCCCTCTGTGGCACATACGTGGTCCTAAAATTTTCCACCACCATCTGGTAGACCTCCCAGATTTTTTTTAGTTTTGGAGCAGGGTGGGTCGACTCCTCAAAAGTTTCATTGTTGGAAAAGTGGAGAAATTTCATTATAAGGGTAAAACGGTACTCGGACATAACTGTACCGAAGAAGGGGGTTGCAATGATCTTATTCGTGCTCCAGTACCATTTCTGCAGGGGCTTCCCCACCACTCCCTGCAGAATGATCAGGTCCAAAAACAGCCAAATATCCACTGCTGTTACCGGCTCTCAGGTCCTGCTTCTGGAAAAGGGTCCTTGAGGAGTAGCCAATTGTTGGGTGGCATAGCGATTAGTCTCCTCTTCTATCCTCTCAATAACCGCCTCCAAGAAGAAAAGCTGCAGGTATGCCAGGGGGTTGCACTCGCACTCCTTCTTCAGGCCAGGCTCCCCAGTAAAAGGGAAACGTGGGGGCGGTGGCGGAGCCTGAGAAAGGTCGATGGGGCACCAAACCCGGACATCACTAACTTCGCTGGTGATGGAGTCGCTGTCGCTATCTGGGTCGGATGGCAGATCCCCAGGTGCGTCGCTGTCACTGGAGTCCGCCAGTAACTGCAGATCGCTGTCCTCCAACTCTGCCAGAGCTTCCGCGGTGAGACGCCTTCTGGAGGATGAAGCCATAGTAAATCCAGGCAGAGGTCGGTGCAGGCAGCAGGCAAAGAGTAGTCCAAGTCCAGGCAAAAATCGTCAACAGGTAATCAATCAAATCCAGGCAGAAGGCAGAAAGAGTAGTCAAAGTCCAGGCAAAAATCGGCAACGGGTAATCAATCAAAATCCAGGCAGAAGGCAGAAAGAGTAGTCAAAGTCCAGGCAAAATCGGCAACGGGTAATCAATCAAATCCAGGCAGAAGGCAGAAAGAATAGTCAAAGTCCAGGCAAAAATCGGTAACAGGTAGGCAGAAATCAGATAAGATAAGCACTCACAAATCACAGCCAGCTCCTCTCCAGCTCAACAGCCACAACTCCTCTCAGCAATCCAGGAAGCAAAAGGCAACATTGCATTGGATACAAAATCCCATTGTATCCAATACAATGCTGTTTTGGCCCAATCAGAACTGTTTATTTTAATTTTTTTTTATACTCCCTCCCTCCCTCCCTCCCCTCCCTCCCTCCCCTGTGACCCTACGCTGCCCCTACGTCACTTGCCGCTGATCGGCTTATTGGGCTAATTGGCCGCCGGGTCCCCTAGGATCAGAGCGGTAATGGGGACTCTGGCCGGCCGGGTGGAAGAAGCCTGGGTCCCGCTGACAGGCGCTGATCGCGCACGGGACCCAGGATTTGGCTGCAGGCACTTTTTCCAGCCTCCCTCCCCGATGACTTCTCGCCGCCCGCGACGTCACAACGCACCGCCGATCGTCCCAGCTAATTGGCCGCCGGGTCCCGGAAGATCAAAAGGTAATGCGGACTCTGGCGGCGGGGGGAAGAAGCCTGGGTCCCGCTGACAAGCGCTGATCGCGCGCGGGACCCAGGAATTAGCTGCAGCCACTGATTTTAGCCTACATGAGCAGAGCTCGGGCTTACCGCTCCTGACATGTGTCAGTCAGCCCGAGCTCTGCTCGTGAATACCGCCAAGGAGGTTAAACCTCACATTACCTCATTAACCACCACCTGCAATTTCCAGCTCAAAAATATATTCCGTATCCGTCCCTTCCTCACACAAGAGGCCACCAAGATGCTTGTACATGCCTTAATCATCTCCCGCCTAGACTACTGCAACACCCTGCTCTGTGGGCTACCACAAAAAAGGCTAGCACCTCTCCAATCCCTTCTAAATTCAGCGGCCCACCTCATTCACCTCTCTACACGCTCTTCCGATGCAGCCCCACTGTGCCGTTCTCTCCACTGGTTATTATTACCCAGAGGATTCAGTTCAAACTCCTGACTCTAACATACAAAGCCCTCCAAGAGTTGTGCCCTCCATACATCTCATCACTAATCTCAAGATATTGTCCCTCCCGCAACCTCCGCTCCTCCCAAGAAATTCTCCTAGCCTCTAAGCTGATCACCTCCTCTCATGCTCGCATCCAAGACTTTGCACGAGCATCATCTCTTATCTGGAACTCTCTTCCACAGCCTGTACGTCATGCTCCAAACCTGGACATCTTCAAATGCACTCTTAAAACACACCGTTTCAGACAAGCTTATAACATTCTATAGCCCTTATTTACTTATTTGACACAATGTAATCAGAGGCAAAGGGTCACTACCTCATCCATCCTCCCCTCCCTTACCTAGTGTGTCCCCCACTACCCATTAGATTGTAAGCTCGCAAGGGCAGGGTCCTCCTCCTAATGTTTACTGTTTTTGTCACAATATTTGTGCTGCTTGGAACTCTGTTTTACAATTTGTTAGTATATCTATGTTCCCCTTGTCGTCTTATTGTGCTTTGTAAAGCGCTGCGGAATATGTTGGCGCTATATAAATAAAAAATAATAATAATAATAAACTGCAATGGGAAGAGCACCTGAGCAAAAGCAGCACACAAAAGAAAAGCCACCCTCCTTCTCCTCTTCCTCCTTCAGGTGCAGCATCTTCATCCGCTTTCTCCCTTGCACCTTCACAGCCACCCTCCTCCACTCTGCCTCTGACCTTGAGTGGTTCCTGCTCCTATGCCCACAGCAGCCAGGTGTCTGTGAAGGAAATCTTTGAGCGGAAGAAGCCAATTTCTTCCAGTCACCCCCTTGCACGGCATCTGAAAGCTGGCGTGGCGGAACTGTTAGCTCGCCAGCTGTTACTATACAAGCTTGTGGACTCTGAGGCCTTCCGTAAATTTGTGGCCATTGGGACACCGCAGTGGAAGATACCAGGCCGCAATTATTTCTCTAAAAAGGCGATACCCAAACTGTACCGTGAAGTTGAGAGGCTTAGTGGTGTCATCTCTGGCACACAGAGTTGGGTCAAGGGTCCACCTGACCACGGATGCCTGGTCTGCCAAGCATGGTCAGGGTAGGTACATTACTTACACAGCGAGGAGAACGCTAGCACAAATCACTAAGGCTGCATCTGAAATGACCACCAGCTCAGTGTGCAGCACCTAAATAGATTTTCTGCACACTTTGCATTCAATTCAGATGCAAATCATATGCAAATCTGCTACTACTTATTATGCAAACAGGAAACTCAGGAAGGAGGGGCTGGGACTGGGAGCAGCTAACCTGACAGTTACATAGTTACAAAGTAAAGCCTTACCGTGGCGCAAGTGTCTAGTATAATATACTTTGCATGCAAACCATATTGGAAGCTAAAGTCCCTCCTAGTTCAGGGGTAGGGAACCTATGGCTCGGGAGCCAGATGCGGCTCTTTTAAAGGCTACATCTGGCTCACAGTTAGGGGTTGATTTACTAAGCTACACTGTTCAATCAACGCAGCTTAGTGTGACAGCGCAAGTAAAATTTTCAAAGTAGGCACGCCACTGCTGTAGCATGCTGTACTAACTTACTTGCGCTCCCCCCAAAAGTAACGGCTGCTCCAACTGTCCCACCATGGACCCTGTCAGATCCAGTGACTTTGTAGGATGAGATCCCTACACTTTGATTGGCCCAACAGGCTGTCTGTCACTTGACAAGCAGCCTATTGGGCCAAAGTGTGGAGATCATGTCCTACAAAGTGAATTAACCCCCAAGTCAGCTAGCTAATTGTACAAGCTGCTTTTCAGTATTTCTCCTGTCTGGCTCTCGGGGAAATTGCTGATATTGCTGAAATCCAAGAGAAGCTGAAGACAAGTCTGACACTTCGGCTGCCTGGAGGATCAACTGTATACACATCACCACGGCAACAGGGATGTGAGCCCTCTGCTGCACATACGCTCTGTCCCAGTTTGAAACATATTGTATGGCTCTCTCGGAAATACATTTTAAAATATGTGGCATTTATGGCTCCCTCAGGCAAAAAAGTTACTGACCCCTGTCCTAGTTTAATAAATGTTAGCACTTGTCTTGGATGCAGGGCATGCATTTTTCAGTCTAACAGAGGCGGTGTATGCCTGTGCGATTAACCATTCAATTGCAACATATGTTTAGGGACGCGCAGCCTTTCCCCCCACCTTTTCTTTACATTACTTACACAGCCCATTGGGTCAACCTGGTGACCGATGACAAACAGGGAGTATGTGGCTGTGCAGTGGACAAACTTGTGACACCTCCACAGCTTGCAGGCAGGCCTCCTGCCACCTCCTCTCCTCCTGCTACATCCTCTTTGCTGTCGTCGTTCCTCCTACTCCTTGGCTGAGTGGCAGTTCAACTCTACTGGTGCTGCAATCTTCTCTCCAGCTACACAGCCCCAGCTCCCCAGGGCCTATGCTGCATGCCAGGTACGACGGTGTCACGCCATCTTAGACATGTCTTGCCTCAAAGCGGAGAGTCACACTGGACCAGCTCTCCTTGCTGCTCTTAACAAACAGGTGGATCAGTGGCTGACCCCGCACAAGCTGGAGATCGGCAACGTGGTGTGTGACAACGGCAGCAATCTCCTTTCCGCTTTGAATTTGGGAAAGCTGACACATGTACCCTGCATGGCACATGTGCTGAACCTATTCATTCAAAGATTTGTGTCAAAGTACCCAGGCTTAGAGGACGTCCTGAAGCAGGCCAGGAAGTTGTGTGGGCATTTCAGGTGGTCTTACACGGCCATGGCACGCTTTGCAGACATTCAGCGGAGAAACAACTTGCCGGTGAGACGCTTGATATGTGATAGCCCGCCTCGCTGGAATTCGACCCTGGTCATGTTCTCTCGCCTGCTAGAACAGGAGAAAGCCGTCACCCAGTACCTCTACAATTTCAGTAGAAGGACACAATCTGGGAAGATGGGGATGTTCTGGCCCCCGAACTGGACACTGATGCAAAATGCATGTAGGCTCATGCAGCCGTTTGAGGAGGTGAGTAACCTAGTGAGTCGCAGTGGAAGCACCATCAGCGACTTGATCCGTACGCTTACTTCCTGGAGCATGCTATGTGTAGAGTGGTGAATCTGTGGAGGAGCGTAAAGCAATTTTCATCAGAATCAGATGTTTCCTCAACACCTGCGGCAGCACAGAGGGGGGAGGAGGAGGAAGAGTCATGTGGGGAAGAGGAGTCAGACTCGGATGATGAGGAAGGTGTTTTTTTGGAAGAGGAGGAGGCGGCGGCAGAAGAAGAACCGCAGCAGGCGTCGCAGGGGGCTTGTGCTGCTCGACGTTCCCGTGGTATTGTTCGTGGCTGGGGGGAGGAGGAGGACTTACCAGATGTCACTGAGAAAGAGCAAGAGGAGATGGATAGTATGTCTGGATCCAACTTTGTGCAGATGGCATCTTTCATGCTGTCCAGCCTGTTGAGGGACCCCTGTATAAAAAAAACTCAAGGGGAATGAGCTGTACTGGGTGGCCACGTTACTAGACCCTCGATATAGGAACAAAGTGGCGGACATGTTACCAACTAACCAGAAGGCAGAAAGGATGCCACACATGCAGAACAAGCTGGCAACTATGCTTTACAATGCGTTTAAGGGTGATGTCACAGCACAATGCAATAAAGGTACCACTGCCAGTAATCCTCCTCCCATGTCCACGCAGGCAAGGACAGGACGCTCTCATGGTGATGTCGGACATGCGGACATTCTTTAGTTAAACACCTCGACTTAGCGCTTCCGGATCCACCCTCCACCAACGCCTGGACCGGCAGGTAACTGACTACCTGGCCTTAAGTGTGGATGTAGACACTGTGAGCAGCGATGAACCCTTGGACTACTGGGTGCACAGGCTTGACCTGTGGCCAGAGCTGTCCCAATTTGCCATCCAACTTCTGTCTTGCCCTGCCTCAAGTGTCCTATCAGAAAGGACCTTCAGCGCAGCTGGAGTCATTGTCACTGAGAAGAGAAGTCGCCTAAGTCACAAAAGTGTTCAGTACCTCACCTTTATCAAAATGAATGAGGCATGGATCCCAGAGAGCTACTGCCCGCCCGAAGACTAAGTCAGTCCCCACACACAGCATCTCTGCCTGCACGCCGTGTGACTGGCTGCCTGCCCCAAGACTAAGTCGCTCCCCACACAGCACCTCTGCCCGCAGGCCACTTGACTGCCTTCTCTGCCACCACCAACAGGGTCCAGGACTCCAGGTGGATTCCTGAATTTTTTAGGCCGCTGCTAGCAGTGGCCGCTATAATAATTTTTCTGGTGTGTGTACATGCCTGCCTAATTTTTCTGGCTGCACTGCGGCTGCAACAACTAAACAAAGGGCATGTACATGTGCCCATTCCCCTTCGTGATCAGTACCTTGCCGCGGTGAAGGGGCTTGCGTATCACAATGAAGCAATGACCGCCGGCTATATGAGTGTCTCGGGGGATGGCACACCAAAGATAATAAGGTCATCGCTTCATTGTGGACAGACCAAATTTGATCAGCTGGACAGTCACTGTTGTGTCATTCAGCTACCTCAGCCTGGAGACCATATGGGCTGGAAAGCCGCCATCACCTGCACTCTCGCCATGGTGCGCACCAGTCCAGCATGGCCGTCACTACACAAACAGCTGTTTGCAGTCACTGCATACCTTTCACTGCATCTTTGACTGCACATTGTATTATACCTGGCAGTCAGTGCATACCTTTCACTTGAATGGATGGCAGACTTGCCCTCCATAACAGATTCTCATTAAAGGATTTAAAGTTGATTCATCTCACATATACAGCAGGGCCTCGAAAGTCCTCCTGTATTGTTATTTTTGGTCACTACCTCGGTATCTGCATGCCATGCCTGCTGCCTTCCTTGGATGTGTGTGGTAGCCATTCCCGCTCCTTTGCCCACAGTGTGCTTGCTGCCTTCCTTGGATGTGTGGTGGTGGTAGCCATTTCTTAAGCTCTCACTCAGGACCGGAATCGAACCAGGATTCCCCGGGCATTACCTGTGGTCACTCTCAATGGCAGACTTGCCCTCCATAACAGATTCTCGTTAAAGGATTTAAAGTTGATTCATCTCACATATACAGCAGGTCCTCGAAAGTCATCCTGTATTGTTATTTTTGGTCACTACCCTGGGACGTGCATGCCATGCCTGCTGCCTTTCTTGGTTGTGTGGTGGTAGCCGTTCCCGCTCCCTTGCTCACAGCATGCCTGCTGTCTTCCTTGGATGTGTGGTGGAAGCCATTTCTCAGGCTCCCACTCCGGACCGGAATCAAACCAGGATTCCCCGGCCATTACCCGTGGTCACTCGCAATGGCAGACTTGCCCTCCATAAAGGATTCTCGACAGCAAGCAGAATAAGTATTTAAAAAATAGATGTAAGCTTTAACAATGGTAGAGAAAGAACCATCGAAAGTTGACAAGGCAGTCAGACATTACCTGACATCACTGAGTGAGGAAGAGCAATCTTGGCATTGTGCGCACCAGTCCAGCATGGCCGTCACTACACAAACAGCTGTTTGCGGTGCGTTACACAGTGAGTTTGGTGTGTCAGTGTGAAGCAGTACTCTAATTACACTCCCCATGTATACACACACAAGGGGCTTGATTCACAAAGTGGTGCTAACTCTTAGCACGCCTGTGTAAAGCCTCTTAGCGCGTCTAAAAGAGCTTTTCGTGCACTAATTTGCACGTAAAACTCATCGCGTGCAAAGTTTTGCGCACGCACTGCACAGAGCGCAGGGCACTCCGTGCGAAGTGCCCATTACAGCCTATGCGACTTAGTGCGTGCATAGGACTAAAACTTTGCTCGCGATCTGATTGAGAAATCCGGTGCTCACCTACTTAGCACCCTGGTTAGCACGTCTAAAGACTTTAGACGTGCTAAGTAGGTTAGCACCGCTTTGTGAATCAAGCCCAAGATGTTTTAAAGCACTTTAGGCCTGCAATCCTGGCATCCTCTTCTGACTTCACATGTAATATTATGTGATCGGGGCTCAGAGATAGTGTACTCACCGCCATCTAATGGTGGAAGTGACGTTATGGAAGAGCCGAAAGCTTACTCTTATTCTTTTAAGTTAGTCAATAAATGGTATCAACCTGATTCAAAACTTCTTGTTTTTACTTATCGTTAACATGGTACAATATTCTACTGCTACTTATAAAGTTCTTATATAAGCATTAGTTCTGTTTCTTTGTTGAAAGCACCTTCAACTTAAAGAGAACCTGTACTGAGTGAGTAAAATTATTTAAAATAAGCACATGAGGTAAATTCAAATGAACATTACATAGTTACCTTGCTATTAGTTCCTCTCAGAAGCGCACCATTTTCTTCTGACAGTGATCGCTTTGAGTTCTGACAACATTTTGTCAGAATTGAAATATATCAGTTGCTGTCAGTTATTTATCAGTTGCTGTCAGTTATAGCTGAGAGGACAACTGATGTGCCAAGTAATGTCTATGTTTTCCTATGGCTCAAGTGGGCGATATGACAGTTTAACAGTGTGCTGACCAGAAAGCTGTTATGGGGTAATGACCATTTTCAAAATGGAGGACAGAGAATTCCCTTGATCCCAGTGGACAAACAGGACGTGGGAAAGGAGAAAGAGATTGAGGAGTAGACTACAAGGGAGGTAAGTATGACCTGTGTATGGTTATTTCACTTTTAATTTTCACTACACGTTTTCTTTAAATGGCTTTTGGATAAGTAAAGATCCACGCTAGACAGCTGATTGTAGTTATATCAGTCAGCCAGTTATTTATAATACAATATTGTCTTCATAACACAAATTAGACCAGTGCTCTTTCATTCTCATTTGCTTATTTACTACAGAGTACAGATCATCTGAAGAAGTCCAAACTGGCATTGCAAGTTTCATTGTGGTCTTCAGTGACCGTCAGTAGTCCTAATTAATCTGTTTTTCTAGAAAGAGCCCTACAACTGCTCACAGCTAATTTTACCTTCTTCCCAAGAGGGTGTGCTGCACATAATAACAGCAGACATGCTTTTGAATTGGCTGCTTAAGACTTTATTGGAGGATCAATAGTGTATTCTAGGACTAGGAGGGAACATTGATGTATGAGTGTTAACTCTGTAGTGGTGGTGGTCATAATCAAATTGCTTATGTGCCTGTTGGAAGATTTTAATCTGTTTTGGTAGTAGGTACTTATGCAGGTTGTGCTGTGTTAAGGGCCAATTCTCCATTCTCCATAAAGTTTCCTTTTTTTCTTGTAAGTGACCTGCTTTCAGCAAATGTATGGCGAATCCAAGCTATTTGCACTTGGCTTAGCTCCACTGCCAACAGTTAAAGGACTACTCCAGCAAAAAAGTAAGCAGGTAGAATCAACAGTACCAATAGGTTTTGGACCAGTCCATCTCTTTGTGGGGGATTTTCAGGGTTTTCTTTGATTTCAAAAGCATCTCCTGAATGGCAGGTTATCTGCCAAAATAGTAAGATACCAGCCAGCTTCCCTACTCACTTGCAAACTATTTTGTCAGATAGACTTAGCAACTGCCATTATGGAAATGCTTTTGAAAACAAAGAAAACCCTGAGAATCCCCCATGAGGAGACTAGTCCAAAACCCGTCGGTTCTGTCAGATTTTAACTGCTTACTTTTTTTCGCTGTAGTGGTGCTTTGATAGAGGTGGAGGTTTCATGCAAACTGTGAAATAGTGATGCAGAGGGTCATACTAATGTCTAGGATTTGAGTCAAAGATATTAGCTGACTTCTAGAACTGAGACCAGAGACAAAGCTAAGTTGTAACCTGAAACACTTTGTAGAACAAGTTACCATGCGCTGCGTTATCAGGAACAAATAGCAACATTCAGTGTGAAGCAGGGGATACCTATTGGCCCACTTTCAGACTTACCTTTACGATATTTGTTACCTGGGACTAGTAAATATAGGTTTCTTTCTTAGTGATCTTTAGGGAAGGTTAAGGAATATCCAAGATGAATAGCAGAAGTTCAGTTTAACTTACGTGGGACTTCTTCCAGCTCTGCACAGTCTATTGGGTCATTTGCTGTAGTTCTGATTCACTCCAGTATGCCGCTGCTCTTCTGTAAGATATGCAAGGTGCACATGCTCTGTCCCGGCAACGCGCCTCCTGCATCGCGTCTCCATGGCTGGAAGTGTTCTGTTCATGTGCAGTTTGTAAAGAGTTAAACTGTGCATGTGTAGAATGCTTCCAGGCCCGGGACCACGCACAGGTGGCATGCAGCCTAGGTCACGCATGCGCGACTTATAGTGACTTGCAAATGTTTTGCAGTGGATAGGAACCACGACCAGGGATCTAATAGACTGTGGGGGCTTGAAGAAGCCCCAAGTAAGTTAAACTGAACTTCTTTCCCTCTCTTCGAATATCCTTTAACACTTACGTCCATGGAAAATGGCAATGATTTTTTGTGTGCAATTTCAGTGCGTGCACAACCCATAAGCCTCAATTCACTAAGCTGTATCAAACACTTCATAAAACTTTTGATAATTTACCTCATAGGTAAAATCTAATTTTTAATTCACTAAGGTGTTATATATTTATTAAATGTTTTATCGATAAAATGTTCAACAAATTTATAATTTGCAGATGATACAAAATTGTGCAGAATCATCGACTCTTAGGAAGATAAGGACATATTGCAACAGGATCTGGATAGGATGGCTATAATGGCACATAAATGGCAGATGAAATTCAATGTTGAAAAATGTAAAGTCATGCATTTTGGTCGTACCAATGGTCTAGCACTATACAAAATAAATGAGATACAGTTGGGGAACATCAAACTTGGAGAAGGACTTAGGAGTATTCATCGAGAGCAAGTTAAATAATCGTACTCAATGCCAAGCCGCTGCAGCTAAAGCTAACAAAATTTTGGGATGCATTAAAAGGGAGATAAAAACTTGAGATGCTAGCATAATATTGCCCCTTTTTAACTCTCTAGTAAGGCCACATTTGGAATATGGAATTCAGTTCTGGGCACCACATTACAGGAAAGATATTGCAGTTTTAGAGCAGGTGCAGAGACGATTAACAAAATTGATACCGGGGATGGAAGGTCTCACTTACCAAGAAAGGTTAGATAAACTGGGTTTATTTAGTCTAGAGAAAAGACGCCTTAGAGGGGATCTAATTAACATGTATAAATACATCAGAGGGCAATATAAAAGCTTGGCGGATGAGCTTTTTGTCCCTAGGCCTTCTCAAAGGACTAGAGGACATGATCTGCGCATGGAGGAAAAATGTTTTAGTCATTTATTTAGGAAAGGGTTCTTTACAGTAATAGTGATTAAGATGTGGAATGCATTGCACAGGAAGTAGTTATGGCAAATTCTATATCTGCATTTAAAGGGGGCTTAGATGCTTTCCTTGCTTTGAAAGACACCCATGGCTACAATTACTAAGTAATGCCCAATGATGTTGAACCAGGGATTTTATCTGATTGCCATCTGGAGTCGGGAAGGATTTTTTTCCCTTTTGCGACTAATTGGACCATGCCTTGTAAGGGTTTTTCGCCTTCCTCTGGATCAACTGGGATATGTGAGGGAGCAGGCTGGAGTTGTACTTTCTTCTCTGGTTGAACTCGATGGACGTGTGTCTTTTTTCAACCCAAATAACTATATAACACTTTAGTGAATTCTAAATAAGATTTTACCCCTGAAGTAAATTATCAAATGTTTGATAAAGTGTTTGATAAAGCTTAGTGAATTGAGGCCTTAGTCATCTGACACCATACCACATGTGGAAACCTCATTAGATGTGAACAAGCCTATTGATTAACATCTGGGGAAATTGTGGATGTGGGGAAACCGTGTGGGATCCCCTCAAGCGTGAACCCTGTCTCAGTGATATTAAAGGCGGGCATTCCTCCTGACTCCATCAGTAAGTGCTCATAAGTCCAGTGGTCCTAAAAATATTCATCAACGTCTCTGCCTCCAGGTGAAAAATAAGGGCTCCTATACAAATTGTTTTTTCTCCTGAGTTTTCTGCCAGGACATACATTTTCATGTTATCTATAAAATAACTTTTCAGCACAGTCCAGTTGAAAATGCTCTACAAAAAGGGCTTAAAAATAAAAACAAACTCATTTTGAGTATTTTCTTTCTTGCCAGGGTTTAAAAAATATTTTTATTCATAAGGTGTGAAAACAACACCCGTGAGAAACTGGGAGAAATGTTAATTGAATAAGAGCCTATGAGGTTGATTCATTAAACTTCAAAAAAATCCCCATGCACAAACTGCCCACAGCTGTTTTACTTGTATTCAAGCAAGTAACATAGTACGTGCTGTGCATATGGTACAACTCATTTTATATGCAAAACGCATATGTAACATCTGTAACACACATTACACTATTTGCATAATGCACATTATACTAGTAACTTGGCCGTTGTGTACATAATGGGAGTTGTACTATGTGTGCATTGTGCACTATGTGAATCAGTTTTTCAAAACCATATAAACCCTTTACTCTATGAGTAAATAGTCTTCATTTTCAAATTCGGCATAATGAATTTGGATGACCCGTATACTGTCACACTCTTCACATCTGCACCATTTCAGTACCAAACAAGTGGACAGGGTCAGGAGAGTTCATTATCTGCACTTCACACCACCTTTCACCCGACTCTGATACTTCCCCCTTCCATCTTCGGAAGGAAACGTGTCTAGAAGAGCAGGTAGTGAACTCCTCTTGACTTTATCCGCTTGGTCGGTAGTGAAATGGTACTAAAGTGTGGTGTGCGTTAGTATTCCAGTTATCTGAATTCGGGGAGCCAAATTTGAACACAAACACCAGAGCTAATACCCTGAAATGTGGACATCCAGAAGTTAGGGGGAGGGCACTAACCGTTGCTGTTCCATTAACAATATGGGTTTATTCTGACAGATTCTGGATTACAAGCTCCATGTAAACATCAAACGCCAATTAGATTGCCACTACTGATTCGTGATGGCTCCTGCGGTGCATGGCGAGATAAGTGGATGTGGTAGTGGAGGCTGATGCCTGGGCACTAAAAGGTACTTTTGCTGGAGCACACCGAGGATACAGGCTGGACAAGTAAGCTGCAGGACATGGTGAGACCTCTCCTCTTTTTCACTTTATACCGTACAGAGTGCCTCACAGTTTCAAATCTTTTGGATCATACCCTTAACTGTGGCTGCTCAGTGTACCTTGAGGAGTTATTAATGCAGGGATTGACTGAGTGTGATGATCCGCTCGGCTGCCTGCGCAGGCAGGCAGCTTTTTGACCACTGTTCAGGTCTGCATTCTGCAGGTCTCTGGAAGAGAGACCTTTTGTCAGTTTTGCAGCTTGCTGCTGCTGAGGAATTTGCATACGTTTGTCATGCAAATTGCCTAGCCACATCCTTTGTAGGCTTGCTCTATATATACCATGTGATCCCACAGTACTTCGCTGGTCATAACGGTTTGTCCTGTGAAACACTCCTGGAGTGTCAGCCATGCTTATTGTTTGAAGATTAGCTTAGAGTAATTCCTGGGACTGCACTAGGCATCCTTGCTAGAGCAGTTAGGATTGTATTATTTGTATTGCCTGTTCTGTCTGTCTGTGGGGTACTAACCAGAGCAGCGGTTGTTACTGGTAGGCCCTTCTGTTCATCTGTCAGTTGTGCTTGGATCGCACTAGCCTCTAGCGGTAGCGGCTGTGGATCCTTCTGCTCTCCAACTCTCTCGCTCTACTTGGATTGCACCTGCTCTGGCGGAAAGAGCAGTGGATCCAGCTCGCTCTGTTTCTATACTTGGATCGCACTTGCTCTGGCGAAAGAGCGGTGGATCGTATCTCTCCCTTATTCCTGTTTTCGTGTATCTGTCTTGTCTGCTACGAACGCTTGCTGAAGGCTCGGTGAGGTAACCGTTGAGCAAGCGCTCGTGTCCTCTGTTTCATGTTTGTCTGTCGGTGGTTAGTTAGGCGTGCTTGTCTCTGTTGTGCTTAACACGCGGAGATCGCGCAGAAAACGCGTTCGCTGTTGCGAATGAGTGCGGTGTTCGCGTTTAGTTAGCGTTTGTTATTTTCCTTATCTTCTCATTGTATGATTTGCTGTGCCTTTGCTACTCTCGTGCTCTGCCTTGCTGTAGCCTTGTGTCACCTCTGGCAATCGCCTCTCTCGCGATTGCATTCCTACTTCATATCTGCTGTTGTGTGTGCACCGTCGCGGGTTGGCGACTAAATTGGGGCACATACATACATTCTATCCCTGTGCTCATTCTCTTTTGCAATCGCTTCTCTTGCGATTGCGTTCTCGCTTGGTTTCCTCTGTTGTGTGTCCGCCATCGCAGGTTGGCGGCTAGATTGGTGGACATACATACACTCCTCACCTGTGCTTATTCGGTCTTGTGTCGCTGTTAGCAACCGCCATCTCTGGCGATTGCCTTCTCACTTTATCTTCCTGGTTGTGTGTCCGCCGTCGCAGGGTGGCGACTAGATTGGTGGACACACATACCCTCTGTCGCTTTGGCCTCTCTCTTTCAGGGCTATCTTGCCCTGCGTTTCTTCCCTTCGTGCAATTCCTGTCTGGCGTCTGTGGCAGGGCAGAGGAGCTGTTCCTCTGCACTCCACAGCTCCACCTGCCGACAGGAATTTCCCTCTACAGGTGCATTGCACCTTTTGCTGGGTTCCCTCAAATTATACGCTTGTGGAGGATTTCTGCAGTGTCAGCGCACGTCTTGTGCGCTGATCACGGAGAGAATTCCACAATCGTTACACTGAGACTCTGTTTTTATAGCAAAGAGGGATTCACACCATATATCAGTGTGGAGTGCAAATGTGAATGTTTTTTCTGCATTAATATTCACAAAAATAATGTTAAAGAGAATCTGTACTTTCTGATTTGTACAATAAAAAAATACCATTTGAGTCACTGTGATTTCTTGGATCCCTCTTTGCTATTTCCGCTGCTCCCTGCCGTTATCCTGGCTTTTAACCTTTTGGGGACCGACGTAGGTTGAATTTACGTCCAGCAGGTGGTGCTGCCACCCTGACTGGACGTTGATTCAAAGTCCGTGCTAAAGAACCGTCCCAACACGATCATTCGCACCGGAGAAGGGAAATTAAGCTGTCATATGACAGCTGACATCTCCCCCCAGTGATCAGCAGCCATCGCGTATGGCTGCTGATCACGTGATCACTATGATCGCCGGCAGATCATAGTGATCACTTACAGAGCTGCGGCAGTAGGGGGAAAAGGAAGAGGATCCACTCACCTTCCTGCCATTCCCACAACGATCGGCACTCCCCTCAGCTCTGGCCGGCATTCCTGCTGTATCGATGCTAAGTGCTGGGTCCTGGCTTGATGACGTCATCCAGCCACTACCTGAGACTTAGCGTCAGTACGAGCCAGGAAGCCAGCGAGAGCAGAAGGGTCCACAGCAGCTCATCACTGGAGCCTGCGAGGTGAGTAAAGGCTGCCATCAATACGGGGGACACCTGGCCACTCAGGGGGGACCAAAGCTAAGTGCCCACATTAGGGATCCGGCTTCCTGACCCCCCCAAATTCACCCCCCCACATATAAAATACCCGGTCCTTAAGAGGGGGTAGGCAGTCGGTCCCGAAGGGGTTAATCGCCAGCTTTAGGCAATGTTTACAAACAAAAAACATGGCCACTAACCAGGAAGTGATGTTTGTATATATATATATATATATATATATATATATATATATATATATATATATATATATATATATATATATATATCATGTTACAGTATACTACAAGTTTTTATTACATAGTGAACTCCAGTCAGGGATTCTCAGTTTCTCAGCATGGGAAGCTCCCTTCCCCCCTCAGCCAAGCTGAAATTAAGAGCAGAGAGCTGTCTGTAACTAATAAACAAAGCACACACACAGAGCCTGCAAGGGGCGTGGAGGGGGTGAGCAGGGGGAGTTTATATCTTCTTCCTATCACAGCAGAGGCAGCACATTCCTCTCTGTCTCAACAAAGCTTGACAAAGAAAAGAAGATTAGAAGTATTACAGAGACAGTGCAACTAGAAAAGGCTGCAGTAATCCAGACCACATTAGAAGAGGTATAGGAATTTATAGGATAGAAGAAATAAGGCTGAACATTTTGTTACAGAGTCTCTTTAAATTAGATTTTAGAGTGAAAATGCCATTGAAAATAAGTTTTGCTATCTTTCACATTTTTGAGAAATTTTGTGTGTTTCGTGGTACATTTTTTTGCTGTAAAAATATTGTTCACACTTTTTGTGGTGAAATATTCATTTTTTGCGTTTTTTTTAAGAAACACCAAAACACAAAAATGTATTTATTTTTTAAAATCCTTTGTCGAAATAAAAAATACTAATTTTGATGCGAAAATGACTTCGGCGAAACTTCGCAAGCAACACTGTTCTACAGTATATCACATTTAATTTACATTTGATTTTATCCCTCACTGTGTAGTATTAACTGTAGATTTTCTGTGCCATGTGTCTGGTTACCTTGAAACTGTTTATGAATATCTCTCTGCATCATGTTCTGTGCTGCTGCTATATATATAACTAATGCATGGTGCTAGGTCTAAGGTCACCAAAAGATAGAGTGCACATTCACTATATGCTCAACGTAGAGCAAAAATAGCTTAATAATCTCATTTCACACACATTACCTGACTGTAATGGCATCAAGGTTCCATTTTACAAGAATACGAGATTTTAATAATCCAGAGAGGCTAGCTGGCAGAGATCAAAACATCAGTAGTTGGATGAAGAAAGATGCAAATTGCAAGTTTTGATCTGATTATGCATTTTTTTATTTGCGCTTTCTTAGATGTCCTAAAAATATCTTTAATCATTGTACCATAGCAAGACATACTGGAAGGCAATTTCCAACCAGTTAGCAATACTAATTGCTACAACCACTAACTTTACCTATGTCTAAATCTAATGAGATGAAATTGCTAATTGTTTCATTATAATTACTTGTACTTTGTGGTCTGGTATGATAGCTTCATAGAGATACCTGGAAAATTGTATTAGATGCATAACAGTTATATTTCTGAATGCATTAAAAAAACAAAAAACAGAGAAAAATATCAGATTTCTGCTTATCACACAACTGGCAGCAGTATTGTTTCAGGCCACTGGCAGGGATATCGCTGCCTGCCAGGGCAATGTGATAAAATAAATGGAACACATAGTTCTGCTCATAACTTCATATTATTTGGCAGAATTCGTACAATACTGGCCATTGTTAGGACAATTAGTGATTATACAGAAAAGCAGGAAGGGAGTTTGCTTAGGTCGAGGCTTTCACATAATTGTGTGTGCTAATCTTAAATCATAATGACAAATTAAATCATCCACATGGGCCTGATCAAGCTTTTACAGGCCCATTTAGGTGAATGTTGGGGCTGATAATACACACACAGGCTCAAATTAAGTGAGAAGATCCACACCTGTAACTACTTTCATTCTAATCATTGTCCGTGGGGTAATGGTAAGTATAATAGACATTTAGAACTGCACTGACTATGTTGGATACAAAACCAGGTGGAAAGCAAAATAACTGATACATCTCCTACAACCAGAGACGGCCTTTGGGGGTGGCAAGTGGGGCGATCGCCCCAGGCCCCGCACATGAAGAGGGCCCCGCATGTCATGCCTGCCATACCATGCTCATTTTGGTGGTGGTGAAGGAAAGGTCTACAGAAGTCTGTAGCTGTTTGTGTTCTGAGCAGTGTGTCATTTACAAATACTTAGATTTTCCTATTTTGTTTTACACACCTTATATTTTGTACCGCTAAGGTTTTCGTCTTCAGCATGCTTTACTGTACTATGCCGTTTGCATTTTTGTAATGAATTTCTGCACTGACATGAAGCTTGCCAAATGTCAGATTAACCCATTCTCGTTCCGTCATTTTCACTTGAGCAATGTTCACCTCCCATTGATTAGCCTATAACTTTATCACTACTTATCACAATGAACTGATCTATATCTTGTTTTTACGCCACCAATTATGCTTTCTTTGGGGGGTACATTTTGCTAAGAGCTACTTTACTGTAAATGCATTTAAACTGGAAGAATATGAAAAAAACGGAAAAAATTCATTATTTCTCAGTTTTCAGCCATTATAGTTTTAAAATAATACATGCCTCCATAATTAAAACTCACGTATTGTATTTGCCCATATGTCCCGGTTATTACACCGTTAAAATTATGTCCCTATCACAATGTATGGCGACAATATTTTATTTGGAAATAAAGGTGCATTTTTTCAGTTTTGCATCTATCACTATTTCACTACTTACAAGCTTATAATTTAAAAATGTTTGTAGTATACCCCCTTCACATGCATATTTAAAAAGTTCAGACCCTTAGGTAACTATTTGTGTTTTTTTTTAATTATAATTTTTTTTTCCATTAAGAATTTTATTTGGGTTATTGTTTGGTGTGGGAAATAAACAGTTAATTTTAAATGTTATAATGTGTGTAAATTGCCTTAAAAAATGTATGTAGCTGTAGTTTTACCATTGAGTTTTTTTTATGTCCTCCTCGCTTGCCAGAAGCATAAGGAGGACGGAAAACTTTTTTTAGAAAGACCGTGGCCTCTGATAAGAGACAGTCGTTTTTCTGCTGGGGACTTAGATCAGTGAACGGGAACCATATTCCCATTCACTGATCTCAGGGCTACCGGGGAACAGCACAAAGGCGCGCCCGCGATCGGATGTACATAATTAGGGCACTGAGCAGGATAGCTGCAACCCATTGTTGTCTTTACTGTTCATTTCACTCCTAGGAAAAATGACGTTGATAAATACAATAAAAGCAACCTGTGTATGTGGGTGGGGAAAATCAGAAACAGTGAGAAGAGATAACCTTGTGAATTTGTCATCTTTAGTTCTCCCTGTAAATGGCAAACGATTAAATAATAATAATTCATGCTACAGAGCAGGCTTTCTCAACCAGGGTTCCCTGGAACCCCAGAGTTCCTTGAGTACTCTGCAGGGGTTCCTTGGCATTTTCCCCCATCGTGGGGGAAGTATAATAGAGCACATTATAATAGGGGGTACTGTAATAAGCACTAAATTGGGGGGTCAGGAGACAGTATAATGAGCATAGTATAATCCTCTATATATCCTCTAGATTGTAAGCGTTTGGGCAGGGTCCTCCACCTTTTGTATTCTTGTATTCCTGTATTGTCATAATGCTGTATATCACACCTAAATATTGTCTGTAACCTAAAATATCGTCCAGCGCTGCATAATATGTTGGCGCTTTATAAATACAATAAATACATAAATATAATGAGTGACAGTGTAATAGGAGTTAGTTAACTTAACAGCCTTACCTACTTTTAAAGGCCATACCTACTTTTAAAGGCCAAAAATAAATGCAGGGGTTCCTCGAGATTAAACATTTGTTTGCAGGGGTTCCTTGACTTGAGATCCAAAAGTTATTTGCAGGGTTCCTCTAGGGTAGAAAGGTTGAGAAAGGCTAGAGTAAGATATGAAGAAAACTGAAACAAGGTAACTGGAGTTCTCACAAGTTGATTTTCCTTCTGATTCAACGAGAAGGAAATCCCAGCAGAATGACATTTAATCAACAGGATTCCAATATTCACCTTTCCTCTCTCGGCTGGCATGCCCTATTTTTGGCTGTGAGCAATGTTCTGCAATAGCTGTTCAAGTGTTTCTCTGTTTTTCAAAAGAAAAAAAAATCTGTATCAAATCATCTATGTGGAATTTTTTATTTAACTGCTCGCATTGCACTACCATACCTATAATTATTTTGGTGATTCCCCTGATATTCCTTTGAACCTATGTTTCATAATAAAGCTTCGTTCACATCAGGTGCATTTTGAATCCCACATGATTGGGTTTGAAAAACTCCTGTGCAGTTTAATGTATTTTTATGCACTTCTGTACGCATTTCCACGCTCAAAACCGCTCCCATTGACTTTCATTATATATGTTGCTGATCAGCAACACTCAAAAATGCAGGCAACACAGCATTTTACCAGCACAGGCAATCACAGTGCAATAACCTGAACGGGGACAATTGATATAAATAGGTTTGATGGACACCATGCTTTACGGATGGCGTCAGCGTTGCGATACAGTGCATAAAAACGCCCATGATGAGGCCTAAGGAGTAACCGAGAAAGCTACCTCATGCGGCTAAGTTAGCTGTTATTGGGGTAGTAGTAATCACTACTATAGATGGCCCGAACCTCCGATTTTCGGTTCGCGAACTTCCGCAAAAGTTCGGTTCGTGCAAACTTTCACGAACCGCAATAGACTTCAATGGGGAGGCAAACTTTGAAAACTAGAAACACTTATGCTGGCCACAAAAGTGATGGAAAAGATGTTTCAAGGGGTCTAACACCTGGAGTGAGATAAACGCCAAAAGTCCCAGGGAAAAATCTGGATTTGATGCAAAGCAGCGTTTTAGGGGCAGAAATCACATTGAATTGCAATTGCAATTAAATTGAATTGAATTGCAGGCCTAAAGCCCCATCTACACCATGGGACATTGAAGCGATCCGACGGCTCGATTAGCCGCCGGATCGCCTCTTCCGCGTGCCCGCTGCGTCCCCGCTCGCCGCGTGTGCGCCGCATTCGATTCCCCACTCGTCCCCGCCGGCGCCGCTTATCTCCCGCACGATTCCCTGCCATTGTCCCCTCGCGGGGATCGAGCAGGGAATCGGCGGTGCGAAGATCCGTCCTGCCGGATCTTATCAATCGAGCCGCATCAGCGGCTCGATTGATAAGGAGCATCGCGGCCGCATCTACGCGTGTAGATGTGGCTTAAAGTGCTTTAAAACATCTTGCATGTGTATACATCAATCAGGGAGTGTAGAGTACTGCTTCATAGCAAGGAAATGAGCAGCGCTACTTAAAAACAGACTAGTGCCTACCTGCAAAAGAGTGCAAGCCCCACTTGTGGGGTCGAATACACACCGAGCATACACATGACCTGTCTACCACTAGAGGAGGATGTTGGTTTCCTGTAACAGCTTGCATGCAACCTATTAAGTACTCGTCCCTCCCACTGCGAAGAAGACAATCCTCCATGGGAGGGGCCTAACACTAACTAAATCCTAACCTATGTATATGCATAGCCTGGGTGCGCTACCAAGTAAAATTGAAAAATCGAAAATTGCGCAAAAGGTGGATCAGCGCAACACCAGGCCGCCTCCGAATGGCCTCCAATCAGAGATGCGCTGAGCCCCCCCAGGAACTACAAACGCACCTTTAACCCAAACAGAAGCTCTGCATATACACCAAAAGCATGGCTGTTAAGTGGGAGCAGCTGACCAAAAACAAATTAAATTAGTACATAGCAAGGAAATGAGCAGCGCTACTTAAAAACAGACTAGTGCCTACCTGCAAAAGAGTGCAAGCCCCACTTGTGGGGTCGAATACACACCGAGCATACACATGACCTGTCTACCACTAGAGGAGGATGTTGGTTTCCTGTAACAGCTTGCATGCAACCTATTAAGTACTCGTCCCTCCCACTGCGAAGAAGTCAATCCTCCATGGGAGGGGCCTAACACTAACTAAATCATAACCTATGTATATGCATAGCCTGGGTGCGCTACCAAGTAAAATTGAAAAATCGAAAATTGCGCAAAAGGTGGATCAGCGCAACACCAGGCCGCCTCCGAATGGCCTCCAATCAGAGATGCGCTGAGCCCCCCCATGAACTACAAACGCACCTTGAACCAGTACTGCTTCACACTGACACACCAAACTCACTGTGTAACGCACCGCAAACAGCTGTTTGTGTTGTGACGACCGTGCTGGACTGGTGCGCACCATGGCGAGATTGCTCTTCCTCACTCAGTTATGTCAGGTAATGTCTGACTGCTTTATCAACTTTCGATGGTTCTTTCTCTACCATTGTTAAAGCTTACATCTATTTTTTTTAAATTACATTTTCTGCTGGCTGCAACGAGAATCTGTTATGGAGGGCAAGTCTGCCATTGTTAGTGACAACGTGTAATGGCCGGGGAATCAGGGTTGGATTCCGGTCCGGAGTTGGAGCCTGAGAACTGGCTACCAACACCACACATCCAAGTAAGGACCCATTTGCTGTATAAGTAATATACCTGCCCTGACCGTGCTTTGCAGACCAGGCATCTGTGGTCAGATGGACCCTTCACCCAGCGCTGTGTGCCAGAGATGACACCACTTGCCTTTAACGAGAATCTGTTATGGAGGGCAAGTCATTCAACTGTGTGAAACTTTCGATGGTACTTTCTCAGTAGCATGGTGACCATGGGTAATGGCCAAGGAATCCTGGTTTGATTCCGGTCCGGAGTGGGAGCCTAAGAAATGGCTACCACCACCACACATCCAAGGAAGGCAGCAGGCACGCTGTGGGCAAAGGAGCAGGAATGGCTACCACACATCCAAGGAAGGCAGCAGGCATGGCATGCACGTCCTGAGGTAGTGACCAAAAATAACAATACAGGAGGACTTTCGAGGCCCTGCTGTATATAACACTGATTGACTTTACTACCTGTAACTGTAACAAGAATCTGTTATGGAGGGCAAGTCTGCCATCCATTCAAGTGAAAGATATGCACTGACTGCCAGGTATAATACAATGTGCAGTCAAAGATGCAGTGAAAGGTATGCAGTGACTGCAAACAACTGTTTGTGTAGTAATGGCCGTGCTGGACTGGTGCGCACCATGATGAGAGTGCAGGTGATGGCGGCTTTCCAGCCCATATGGTCGCCGGTCTGAGGTAGCTGAATGACAGAACAGCGACTGTCCAGCTGATCAAATTTGGTATGTCCACAATGAAGCAACGACCTTATTACCTTATTATTTTGGGTGTGCCCCCCCCCCCAAGACACTCATATAGCCGGCGGTCATTGTTTCATTGTGATACGCAAGCCCCTTCACCGCGGCAAGGTGATGATCACAAAGGGGAATTGGCACATGTACATGCCTTTTGTTTTGTTGTTGCAGCTGCAGAGCAGCCAGAAAAATTAGGCAGGCATGTACACGCACCAGAAAAATTATTATAGGAATCCACCTGGAGTCCTGGACCCTATTGGTGGTGGCGGAGAAGGCAGTCAAGCGGCCTGCGGGCAGAGGTGCTGTGTGGAGAGCGACTTAGTCTTGGGGCAGGCAGTCACACGGCGTGCAGGCAGAGATGCTGTGTGTGGGGACTGACTTAATCTTGGGGCGGGCAGAAGCCCTCTGGGATCCATGCCTCATTCTTTTTGATAAAAGTCAGGTACTGAACACTTTTATGACTTAGGCGACTTCTCTTCTCAGTGACAATGCCTCTAGCTGCGCTGATGGTCCTTTCTGATAGGACGGTTGAGGCAGGGCAAGACAAATGTTGAATGGCAAATTGGGACAGCTCTGGCCACAGGTCAAGCCAGCACACCCAGTAGTCCAAGGGTTCATCGCTGCTCACAGTGTCTACATCCACACTTAAGGCCAGGTAGTCGGCTACCTGCTGGTCCAGGCGTTGGTGGAGGTTGGATCCGGAAGCATTAAGGCGAGGCATTGGACAAAAGAATGTCCGCATGTCTGACATCACCATGAGAATGCTGGAGCGTCCTGTCCTTGCCTGCGTGGACATGGGAGAAGGATTACTGGCAGTGGTACCTTGATTGCGTTGTGCTGTGACATCACCCTTAAACGCATTGTAAAGCATAGTTGCCAGCTTATTCTGCATGTGCTGCATCCTTTCTGCCTTCAGGTGAGTTGGTAACATGTCTGCCACTTTGTGCCTATACTGAGGGTGTAGTAGCGTGGCCACCCAGTACAGCTCATTCCCCTTGAGTTTTTTATACGGGGGTCCCTCAACAGGCTGGACAGCATGAAAGATGCCATCTGCACAAAGTTGGATGCAGATGTACTATCCATCTCCTCTTGCTCTTCCTCAGTGACGTCAGGTAAGTCCTCCTCCTCCCCCAGCCACGAACAATACCACGGGAACGTCGAGCAACAAAAGCACCCTGCGACGCCTGCTGTGGTTGTTCTTCTGCCGCCGCCTCCTCCTCCTCCTCCTTCCTCATCATCCGAGTCTGACTCCTCTTCCCCACACAACTCATCCTCCTCTTCCTCCTCCCCCCTCTGTGCTGCCGCAGGTGTTTAGGAAACATCTGGTTCTGAAGAGAATTGATCCCACAACGCTTCATCCTGTAACTGTTCCTGTTCACACTCCTCCACAGCTTGAGCTAACAGTTCCGCCAAGCCAGCTGTCAGACACCGGGGAAGGGGGTGAATGGCAGAAATTGGCTTCTTCCGCTCAAAGATTTCCTTCACAGACATCTGGCTGCTGTGGGCAGAGGAACAGGAACTGCTCAAGGTGAGAGGCGGAGTGGAGGAGGGTGGCTGTGAGGGTGCAATGGAGAAATCGGCTGAAGATGATGCACCTGAAGGAGGAAGAGTAGAAGGAAGGTGGCTTTAATTTTGTGTGCTGCTTTTGCTCATGTGCTCTTGCAGTTTGTGCCTTTTCTCCATGTGCCTTCATAAGGCACTTGTCCCTATGTGGGTGTTGGCCTTTCCACAGCTCCATTTTTGGAGGCAGAGAGAGAACAGATGGCATTGCTTCAATCTGAGGCAAACAAATTAAAAAAAATTCCAAACCGCTGAGTCCCCCTGGGGTGATGGCACTATGGTGGCATCAGCAGCTGACGTTGAAGGGCATGTTGGCTGGCTGTACATGGAGCCAGACACTGCCACCAGCTATTTCTGATGACGAGCTCTCCCTGCTTCTTTCAGGAACTCGTCTCCTCCTACTCCTCTCTGACGCCTCCTTTGAACTGTCCCCCTGTTCATCTCCTCTATTGGGACCATATGTGGGATCCGTATCATCGTCATCATCATAATCATCCTGCTCAGCTTTGTTTGCCTCAGACACCTCCAAAACTGCACCAACAGCAGGTACTTCATCATCCCCCTCCACACAAGTTACGTCCATAGTGTTGCCTAACTCAAAAATGTGAGGTGGTGTAACTTGCTTAGCGCCTTCATCTGGCTGTAACAATAATGGCTGTGCATCAGTGATTTCCCCACCAAATAACTCCTGCGAACTGTCAAATGTAGTGGATGTGCTACTTGGAGTAGCACTGGTGGTGGAAAGATGAGGTGTTCTGTGTTAAATAGTCAACTATGTCCTGACAATCTTGGGAGTTGATGGGACGTGCCCTCTTCTGAGCACTGTATTTTGGTCCAGGGCCACACAAAATCACATAAGCACGACCTCGCACAGACCTGCCGGGTGGCCTTCCTCTGGGTCTGCCTCTCCCTCTGCCTCTACCTGTTTTGTCCGTTTTGTCCATATCGGGGGGGGGGGGGGGGGGGGATGAAGTGAAAGGTATGCACTGACTTGAGTAATACAATGTGCAGTCACACAGGTTCTGTTAACAGGTATGCACGGAGTGGTATATCACACTGTGTGCACTCACGTAGGTAGGTAAGTGTGCACTGAACACAACAGGTAGGTATATGCAGTGATGGGTATTACAATGTGCACCTGTCACACACAGACAGGTACCAGACAGGCACAGTGACACTGCGTGTGCTCACATAGGTGGGTGGGTGCACTGTGAACAACAGGTAGGTATATGCAGTGATAGGTATTATAATGTGCAGCTGTCACACACAGACAGGTACCGGACAGGCACAGTGACACTGCGTGCGCTCATGTAGGTAGGTGGGTGCACTGTGAACAACAGGTAGGTATATGCAGTGATAGGTATTATAATGTGCACCTGCCACACACAGACAGGTACCAGACAGGCACAGTGACAATCCGTGTGCTCACGTAGGTGGGTAGGTGCAATGAAATGAACAACAGGTAGTAGTAGGTATATGCAGTGATGGGTATTACAATGTGCACCTGTCACACACAGACAGGTATCGGACAGACACAGTGACACTGCGTGCGCTCACGTAGGTGGGTGGGTGCACTGAAGTGAACAACAGGTAGTAGGTATATGCAGTGATGGGTATTACAATGTGCAACTGTCACACACACAGGTAGTCACTGAATGTGCTGGGCCTGGCAGTGGCATACACAGTAGGAATTACCAAGGCTGTCTATGCAACACAAGTGTCCGTGGGACACACACAACAACAAAAAAATAGATCACAAGAACAAGATTAGCTCTCAAAAGAGCTGTTGTGGGGTGCTTTTTCAGCAATAAGAATCAGCAAGGAGCAAGCTAACAAGCCTACAAGAGGTTAACTAAGCTTTTCCTATGAAAGTCCTATGCGATTGCGAACCCCAGAAGTTCGCCGGGAACCGTTCACCGGCGAACCGTTCGGGCCATCTCTAATCACTACAAATTATTATTATTATTTAATTTATTGATATGGCTCTGTACAGAGTACAAAACAGACAATATTGGGGAACATAGATACATACATTACTAGTTCACACAGTACAATTGGAATCAGGGAGGAGTAACATCAGTTGCACGAGAAGTGATACTGTCTTGACAGGATTCATTTATCTATACGACCACCTCTCACCACTGTATTGCATACTGCTCTCCATCTTTCTGACACAGCAGAATGTCCAGCTGTGAAGGTGGAAGTGTCGGGGAGATGAAGAGCAATGTGCAGCACAGTGGCGAGAAGTGATGATGTAGGTAAGTTAATGCTCTCTGCAATTGTTCACCCCCCATATGTACTTCTACTACCAAGCAGTTTTTAGACATTTAGCACTCATTAGGTTTACTTGGGATTTTTGATAAGAAAACCTACATGCAATAGGACATATTTTATATTGTTTTCTCCTAAATTAATTGGGCTTTGGAAATATAACAAAATGCTGATTGAAATATGTAAAAAAAAAGTAAAAACAAATATTTTTCTGTGGTGTTTTTTTTCAAAGAAGGATTACATTTACTGACAAAGATTTTACTGTTTGTAAAAGCCCTGATTCTGCTGCATCCAAAGATACCAGATATATATTTGCATCCCACTTTTCCTGTCCTGGAATAGGTGCACAAGTACAGGTAGCAAGATATAGGTGCAGCCAGTATAAGTAGCCAGGAATAGATGCGCGAAAAGCTCATTTAGACGTGCTAAGGGGGTTTTCACAGGCGTGCTAACAGTTAGCACCGCTTTGTGAATCAAGCCCAATGTAGGGTCTGACTCTCCTGTTCTTCTAGTCACTGATGGAGCAATCCGAGTGGTCACGACTTGGTGGTTACCAGGCAGCAAAGAAGTCTGATAAGCACTATATGACAGCCCATCATCTCTTGCAAGCTGCTCTGGTTAATGCTGGGCGTGCGCGCGGATCGATTCCCGCTCGTCCCCGCGGCAATGCCTTATCAGCCGCTCGATTCCCCGCTATTGTCCGCCGGGGATCGAGCGGGGAATCTATCCGGGGGGTCATTGGACCTGTCGGATATTACCAATCGAGCCATCAGCGGCTCGATTGATAAGGAAACAAACTAACCGTGTATGCCCAGCATAAGACCCATGGTCACTTATACTCTACGCCCTGAGAGCACCGATGCCAGCCACCAGTGCCGAGATCAATAGGACTCTGCCATTGTTTCAGTGGAATGGTGAGGGTGGGAATCAGACTGAATGGGATGAAACAAAATGTTGGTAGAGAGGAAGTCAGACAGTTCTGAATCATTTTACCATTCCGGCATTTTAGAAACAAGGTGGCGGAGCAACGTAGGACCGCAACTAAAAGAAGGCTTTATGATCAATGCTGCTATGAATGCTTGTTTGAATACAATTCCATTGGAAATGGAGACAATGAAAATAGTTGTTAAAGCAGGAAAAGGGAGGAGGAGAGATGGAGGATAAGATAAGTGGGGATAGGGTCCAATGCTCAGATGCTGAGGTGAGCTTTGGAGACTGGTGAAGAGAGACACCGGTCACTTAAAGTTGTGACAAGTGGAGGTTAGAATAAGTAACTGGATATGTTCAGGGGAAAATGGTTTTAGAATAGATAAGTTAGTAAGCATGGGCTGTAATGTCTACGGTGTCCTCGTATAGTGACTGGGCTTTGGATTGGTTATTTTATCAGGCCAAAAGTCAGACCCAGTAAAAGCAACCAAAGGAGGTCATCTTCCATGGTGGACACAGGAGAGCTACTATCATGATTCTTAGTAGGATTAATTCATATTTTTGCACCATTCTGTACTGCTAAGATAAAAATAGATGTAGTAATACATAGAATAGCACAGTAGTAAAGAATATAAATAATAATTCAGTAAAAGAAATGTCACACATGGTTTGTCATGAAGTTCATCTAGGTCACAGAAAACTTTTATTCCTGACTGTGCTAATCCATTCCCAGTCCCCAAGGCTGATGGATGGAAGCTTCAAAGAATTATCAATGAAATAATGCAGGATTGATTCTAAGATCTGGAAAACAGAGGCACGGCTAAAAGATACCACGTGACCTCATGAACTGCTAAGCAAAGCTTATCATGGAACACAGTGGTTATTGTAATGAACATGTACAGTAAGCGCTCTGCTGTGGATTTATGTTATATATTTTTCTTCTGTTATTTGTGAATCATTTATTTATTTATGGTCATTTGCTAAAGTACAACAGGAACAGTAAAACTAGGAGGGGAGGAAAACCCTGGCCTTGCAAGCTTACAATCTAGCGAGTAGTGAGGTGGAGACGCTAGGGAAGAAGACATAGGGGTTAACAGATGAGACAGGGAGGCTCAAATTCTAGTTATAATACCACATTAGAAGCTTGTCTGAAGAGGTGCACTTTAAAGGGGCACTATAGCGGCAAATTGGACAATTCAACCTACATATACTTGTCCTAGAGTAAATGCACCATCGTTTTGTACTTTCTGTGTAGCTGGGACCGGACAACAGTGTTGTAGCTGTGAATTAAAACAGCTATCATAATCTACCAGCTCTGAATCTCTTACAGACAGATTTTGGACTGGTCCATTACCTCATGGGTAGTAATGGAAATGCTTTTGAGCCTTTTGCTCCTAAACTGTATGAGCCTGCTTTTACCTCAATAAATCTTTAAGCAAGCAGAAGTCACATAGTGTGCAGATTGTATTTTTCATGTATGTTAACTGCCTGCTCGCTCATACAATTCTATGGGCCAGTTCAAATCTCTGCATTGTCATCAGGGCTAGAGATGGCTCAAACGATTCGCCAACTAACGGTTTCCGGCGAACTTCCGTGGTTCGCGTTCGCGGAGAACCACAAACTTTTCCGGAAGTTCGATTCGCACCCATAGTGCATTATTAGGGTCAACTTTGACCCTCTACATCACAATCAGCAGGCACATTGTAGCCAATCAGGCTACACTCCCTCCTGGAGCCCCACCCCGCCTTATAAAAGGCAGGCAGCATCAGACTTTTCACTCACTCATGTGCTTGCAGTAATTAGAGAAGGGAGAGCTGCTGCAGACTCTCATAGGGAAAGCTTAGTTAGGCTCTTGTAGGCTTGTTAGCTTGCTCTTTGCTGATTCTTATTGCTAAAAAAGCACCCTCAACAGCTCTTTTGAGAGCTAATCTTGTTCTTGTGATATATTTTCTTTTTTGTGTGGCCCATTTGCATTATATACAGCCCTGTCAGTCAGTCGCAGTTGGCCTATGGCTCCTTGATGGTATAATTAAGGGCTGGTTCAGACGGACGCTTGCAGAGCGTTTACAGCCAGCGTTCAGGGCTTGGCGTTAAACGCTCCCATTCAAGTGAATGGGAGCGTTTGTACCAAGCTTTCATGCGCGTTTGCACGAACGCGGCGTTCGGGTCCCGATTTTCCCTGGCGTTCAAGGAGCCCCTGGAAGCTACATGTAGCTTCCAGGGGCGGTTAACCGCTACGGGTAATGTCCCCCTAGGGGAAGAAAAAACGCGACTGCATCCGAACACAACGCGAACGCTGCTGAAAGCCCGAACGCATTGCCGCCGCGACGCCAATGAACGCGACGCCTCCAAACGTCCATCTGAACCAGCCCTAATACTGTGCCAGGTGCAGATTTGTAATACCCATCACTGCATATACCTACTACCTGTTGTTCACTTCAGTGCACCCATCTACCTATGTGAGCACACGCAGTGTCACTGTGCCTGTCCGGTACCTGTCTGTGTTGGACAGGTGCACATTGTATTACCCATCACTGCATATACCTACCTGTTGTTCAGGTACCTACGTGAGCGCAAGCAGTGTGATATTTAATACCACCAGTCACTGTACCTGTTCACGGTACGTGTGTGTGACAGGTCCACATTTGTAATACCCATCACTGCATATACTTACCTGTTGCTCAGTGCACCCACCTACGTGAGCTCACGCAGTGTGATATTTAATACCACCAGTCACTGTACCTGTTCACGGTATGTGTGTGTGTGTGTGTGTGTGTGTGTGTGTGTGTGTGTGTGTGTGTGTGTGTGTGTGTGTGTGTGTGTGTGTGTGTGTGTGTGTGTGTGTGTGTGTGTGACAGCTGCACATTTAATACCCATCACTGCGTATACCTACATGTTGTTCAGTGCACCCATCTACCTACGTGAGCGCACGCAGTGTGATATTTAATACCACCAGTCAATGTACCTGTTCACGGTAAGTGTGTGTGAGACAGGTGCACATTTGTAATACCCATCACTGCATATACCTGATTTATTTAAAGGGACAGGTAAGTATTAATGGTTAATTAAGAATATTAAAGGACTTTTTTCGTGGTTATGTTTTTTGTTCAATTAAAATACTTTTTCTAAGTGTTTGTGTGTTTATTTACTTTTAACTCTTAAAGGAAATGGGTAAGGGGTACAAGTACCTCTATACTCATTTCTCCTGGGAGGGGGGGTGGGCATCTGGGGGACCCCTTTTTAAAGGGGACTCCTAGATGCCACCATGAACCCCCCCCCCCAGGAAATCGCGGCCTCCACCTCCACCGCCCATCGGAGGTGGAGAAGAGCCCCTTGACCTTGGATTGGACAAGGGCTCGGAGGGGGAGGGGAAAGCTTGGCTGCCCCTCCCCTTCCGAGACCCCCCAATCCATGGACCATGCGGGCTGGTATAGTCAGGGTGCGGAGCCCCACGCGGCCGGTGCTCCGCATTCTTGCTATCCCAGCCTGCATGGGGGACAAGGGGTTAAAGAGGTCTGGGAGGGGGGGCCCCACGTCGTTTTTTTTTATATTTCCCACACTCAGAACGAAGTAAGTAAAACTCTTCCCACTTGGGGGAATCTATGAAAATAATACACTATTGTTACCTGTGCAAAAAAAACTGACATTTTCCGCATTTAAAAGACATTTTTGCCCTTGAAACTTAAAAATCGATTTTCTCAAAAACTATAAGGTCTTTTTGAAAAAAAATTTTTTCCTCTTATTCCCACTGATCCCCTTAATATACCCTAGGAATTTGGTGTTCCTAAACTTTAAGCAGGCTTTGCTATTAACCGTTAAAGTCAGCGGGTTTTTAAATGTATACATTTTTACTTTGAAACTTTAACATCGATTTTCTCAAAAACTATAAGGTCTTTTTGCAAAAAAAAATTTCCCTCTTATTCCTCCTGATCTCCTTAATATATTCTCCAAATTTGAGGCTCTTAGCATTTAAGGGGACTTTGCTATTAACCCTTAAAGTCGGCGGCTACCTAACATTGATCCATGCATCAACTTTTCCGCTTGGGAGCATGGCCATACGCATTAATTTCGTAATACCCACTGTAATGCGAAAATGACGCGAAAATTACGCTTACGCGAAATTTCGCGAAATCCTTTTTCATTACGATTATGTACTTACGGCCATAATCGTAATTACACTAATTACGCGAAATTTCGCGAAATCGTAATTACGTCATTATGCTCATCTCTAGGGACCCCTCAAGGGGAATGAGTTGTACTGGGTGGCCACGCTACTAGACCCTGGGTATAGGCACAAAGTAGCGGAGATGTTTCCAAATCACCAGAAGGCAGAAAGGATGCAGCACTTGCAGCACTTGCAGAACAAGCTGGCAACTATGCTTTACAATGCGTTTAAAGAGACTCTGAAGCGAAAAAAAAATATGATATTATGATTTGTATGTGTAGGACAGCTAAGAAATAAAACATTAAGATCATATACATCAGTCTAATTGTTTCCAGTACAGGAAGAGTTAAGAAACTCCAGTTGTTATCTCTATGCAAAAAAGCCATTCATTTCTACGACTTTCAAAAGTCGTGGAGAGGGCTGTTATCTGACATTTATTATCTCAACTTTTTACTTTTCCTCTGGCAGAGGAGATGTCATTAGTTCACAGACTGCTCTGAAAGAATCATTTTTAATGCTGAGTGTTGTGTAATCTGCAGATATTAGAGAATGATGCAATGTTAGAAAAAACACCATATACCTGAAAATAAAAATATGAGAATATTTTCTTTGCTGCTAATCTTCTAGTAATTATTCATAGTACACAACCAATTCATTATATCATGTATTTTTTTCGCTTCAGTGTCTCTTTAAGGGTGATGTCACAGCACAGTGCAATAAAGGTACCACTGCCAGTAATCCTTTTCCCATGTCTACGCAGGCAAGGACAGGATGCTCCAGCGAGCTCATGGTGATGTCGGACATGCGGACATTCTTTAGTCCAATGCCTCGCCTTAGCCCTTCCGGATCCACCCTCCACCAACGCCTGGACTGGCAGGTAGCCGACAACCTGGCCTTAAGTGTGGATGTAGACACTGTGAGCAGCGATGAACCCTTGGACTACTGGGTGCGCAGGCTTGACCTGTGGTGAGAGCTGTCACAATTTGCCATCCACCTTTTGTCTTGCTCTGCCTCAAGCGTCCTGTCAGAAAGGACCTTCAGCACAGCTGGAGGCATTGTCACTGAAAAGAGAAGTCGCGTAAGTCACAAAAGTGTTCAGTACCTCACCTTTATCAAAATGAATGAGGCATGGATCCCGGAGGGCTACTGCCCGCCCGAAGACTAAGTCAGTCCCCACACACAGCATCTCTGCCTGCACTCCGTGTGACTGCCTGCCCCAAGACTAGGTCGCTCCCCACACAGCACCTCTGCCCACAGGCCGCTTGACTGCCTTCTCTGCCACCACCAACAGGGTCCAGGACTCCAGGTGGATTCCTGAATTTTTAAGGCCGCTGCTAGCAGTGGCCGCTATACTACTTTTTGTAGTGCGTGTACATGCCTGCCTAATTTTTCTGGCTGCACTGCAGCTGCAACAACAAAACAAAAAGCATGTACATATGCCAATTCCCCTTTGTGATCATTACCTTGCCGCGGTGAAGGGGCTTGCGTATCACAATGAAGTAATGACCGACGGCGATATGAATGTCTCGGGAGGGCACACCCAAGATAATAAGGTTGTAGCTTCATTGTGGACAGACCACATTTGATCAGCTGAACAGTCACTGTTGTTCTATCATTGAGCTACCACAGCCCGGCGACCATATGGGCTTGAAAACCGCAACAGCCTGCACTTTCGCCATGGTGCGCACCAGTCCAGCACAGCCATCTCTACACAAACAGTTGTTTGCGGTGCGTTACACAGTGAGTTTGGTGTGTCAGTGTGAAGCAGTACATTAATTACACTCCCTGATTGATGTATACACATGCAAGATGTTTTAAAGCACTTTAGGCCTGCAATTTAGCATTCAATGGGCTTGATTCACAAAGCGGTGCTAACCTACTTAGCACGTCTAAAGTCTTTAGGCGTGCTAACCAGGGTGCTAAGTAGGTTAGCACCGGTTTTCTCAATCAGATCGCGCGCTAAGTACCGCACGCAAAGATTTGCGTGCGCAAAGTCCTATGCGCGCGCAAAGTCCCATAGGCTTTAATGGGCACTTCGCGCGGAGAGCCCTGCGCTCTGTGCAGTGCCTGCGTAAAGTTTTCCGCGCATAAAGTTTTCCGTGCGAAAAGCTCGTTTAGACATGCTAAGGGGGTTTTCACAGAAGTGCTAACAGTTAGCACCGCTTTGTGAATCAAGCCCAATGTGATTTCTGCCCTTAAAATGCTGCCTTGCGTCAAATCCAGATTTTTCCCCGAGACTTTTGGCATCTATCCCGCTCATCCATTCAAAAATTCAGATGTTAGACCCCTTGAAACATCTTTTCCATCACTTTTGTGGCCAGCATAAGTGTTCCTAGTTTTAAAAGGTCACCTCCCCATTGAAGTCTATTGCGATTAACCAAACTTTTGCGGAAGATCGCGAACCGAAAATCGGAGGTTCGGGCTATTTCTAATCAGGACCAGTTCTAGACTTTTTGCTGCCTGAGGTAAACTTGTGAGAGTGCGCCCCCTCCCCCCCCCAATTTGAATGATCGCACAGCACCCGACAATTTGCACCACAAGTTATAGCTGCAGTGAGCCCCCAAAATACATCCACAGCATAGGTAGGTGGCCATTTATAGGTACCCCCAGTGAGTGTTGGTAGCTAGGTATAGTTGCCCCCAGGATAGGTTAGCCAGGTACAGTTGCCCCCAGTATAGGTTGACCAGGCACTCAAGGCCTGGATTTGTACTCTTTACCGCCCAAGGCCACTATCACCAGCCGCCCCCCCCCCCCCCTTTAGTATAGGTAGCAAGATGACCCCTCTCGTCCTTTCCCTCCAGTATAGGTAGCCAGATGACTCCTTTAATCCCTCCCTTCCTTATCCTCGTTTCAGTATAGGTAGCCAGCTCACCTTCACACCGCAGCAGCCAGCAGTGTCACTCATTTCTTCACTCATCTCCAGTGCAGAAGCTTTCTCTTCCTTTCCAATGCTGCCCAAGTCCATAGCCGCCGCAAACGTGCACAGAGAGCAAGATGGCTGCTGCAAGGCGGCTAGCAGCAGAGTACCACATTCAGGCGCTTGCCTAATCTCCCTGCATTACAGCATTTGCAAGCTTACAAATGCTGCATCAGTTTAGCCTGCTGCTTTGGTGCCCTTGCTCCTGTGGTGCCCTAGGCCATGGCCTAGGTGGCCTTGGCCTAAATCTGGACCTGCAGGCACTCTCTTCACTTCCTGTTTCTGCCTGGTGCTGTACCCAGACTTCTGTGTTACAAGAAGCAGAAAGTGTGGCACTCCCTATGTTTATATGCGAATCCAGTAAGATGGTGGCTATAAGGGCAAACGTACACTCACCGCTTCAGCTAAATCTCCTGTATCACCAGATGGTCAAGGACGTGTGCTCCAGAATCAATTAGAAGGAAGAACCACATACATATCTTTATTGCTTCTGGTTGGAGCCATTCACAATACAGGGATATGACATCAAACAAAGTGTACCTTGTACATGGTGTGCAGCATCGGTGGTGGTGAGAGTGGGTGCCTTAGGTGAAATTGGGACAGGCGACGGCCGTTTTCACCGTAGGCGACCAAAAAGTTGCATGTTTTTATGCGCATGAGTGTTTCCCACATCCGGGAACCAGGGACACCGCACTATTGACCATTGGACGCCTGAGGAAGTCGCCTCACTTGGCATAACGGGCGGACCGGGCCTTATTGTAATGGATTGCGATATTCTAACTCGCTGCATGCAGTCTTTGAATCAAGATGTTATAATGCCTGCAGTGTCCATTGCAGTTCACACACATTATTATAATGCGTGCATTATGCAGTGTGCACAGTGTGAATACACCCTTAATTATACAAACACAAACAGTCATTGAGGATTTTTAAGACACAGGTGATGATAAGAACTATTTAAATGTGAAATACTACTCAGAGGTTAGTCTAGATATTCATCTATGTGATTTGCTGAAAAAAGATGCTAGAGAAAGAAGATTGCAGGTTCTGCGGTGAAGGAGGGACAATTGTAGGACTATAATGAAGGCAATTTATAATAATGATAGGCTATTGGTTTCAGCCTGGCTGACCAGATGAAAAGCAATACAGTGCTATTTTTGCTATTTGAGATAAACTTAAAACTTCTACTTTGCCTGACCAAGTACTATGAGTCAATGCAGATTTTTTTAGGGCTGCCATTGAAGAATTTTAAATTACATACAGATGCAAGAAGACTATAGCCTGCAACAATTATCTATGATCATTTGAAGTGACTGTTCTCAAACAATCTTCTTAGAGATATGCAGCTCAGATTGCTTAGCAGATTGCTGAAGAGGGAGGAGGAATGGCAGGCAAACACGTGTACGTACAGCAGACTATCACTCAAAATGAGCCTGACTGATTGTTTCATGTTACAAAAGTCTATTGTGTGTATGTTACTTTAGAGCACTGTTTCTCAACATTATTTTGATATGTACCCCTTTTGAATGTCTGTGCTCACCAAGTATCCCTTGATGTAGTAGAGATTAACTCAAGTACCCCTTGACACAAATACATTTAATAGTAGTATTCAGGAATAGTATTTAAACAGATTCCATTCAGGGGCGTTTCTAGGTTCCTGTGAGATCCGGGGCAGCATTGGGCACCAAGAGTGTGCAGCGAAAAATGGGCGTGGTTATGCCGCATAAAGTGGGCATGGTCAAAGGTGGGGCCAAATGTGCATTAACATAGCAGTGGCGTAACTTCAACATATTCAATAGGCAGCATTTCACATATATAAGCCCCTCACCTTGCTTCTGTCTTGTCTTCGGCTGGCTGGTATAGGTTAGGTAGGTAGCTTCCCACAGCGTAGGTTAGATAGGTAGCTTCCCCCAGCATAGGTTAGATAGGTAGCTGCCCCCAGTGTAGGTTAGATATGTAGCTTCCCTCAGTTTAGGTTAGATAGGTAGCATCCCCCAGCGTAGATTAGATAGGTAGCTGTCCCCAGCATAGGTTAGATAGGTAGCTGTCCCCAGCGTATGTTAGATAGGTAGCTGCCCCCAGCATAGGTTAGATAGGTAGCTTCCCCCAGCGTAGGTTAGATAGGTAGCTGCCCCCAGTATAGATTAGATAGGTAGGTTCCCCCAGTATAGGTTAGATAGATAGCTTCCCCCAGTATAGATTAGATAGGTAGCTACCTCCAGTATAGATTAGATAGGTAGCTTCCCCAGTATAGATTAGATAGGTAGCTTTCCCCAGTATAGATTAGATAGGTAGCTTCCCCCAGTACAGATTAGATAGGTAGCTTCCCGGAATATAGATTAGATAGGCAGCTTCCCCCAGTGTAGGAAGATAGGTAGCTTCCCCAAGTATAGGTTAGATAGGTAGCTTCCCCAGTATAGATTAGATAGGTAGCTTCCCCCAGTATAGATTAGATAGGTAGCTTCCCCCAGCGTAGGTTAGATAGGTAGCTGCCCCCAGCGTAGGTTAGATAGGTAGCTGCCCCCAGCGTAGGTTAGATAGGTAGGTGCCTCCAGTTAGGTTAGATAGGTAGCTTCCCCAGTTTAGGTTAGATAGGTAGCTTCTCCCACTATAGATTAGATAGGTAGCTTCCCCCAGTATAGATTAGATAGGTAGCTGTCCCCAGTATAGATTAGATAGGCAGCTTCCCCCAGTATAGATTAAATAGGCAGTTTCCCCAAGTATAGATTAGATAGGCAGCTGTCCCCAGTATCAATTAGGTAGGTAGCTGTCCTCAGTATAGATTAGATAGGCAGCTTCCCCCAGTATAGATTAGATAGGTATCTGTCCCCAGTATAGATTAGATAGGCAGCTGTCCCCAGTATAGATTAGAAAGGCTCGGTCTCGAGAAAGCCCTCATTGCGGGGCGAAACGGCCGTCGACTTCACCTCCGCACCTCTAAACATCTGCAGTGACCTGCTAAGTATCGCTTGTTTTGTATTTTTGAATTTTTAGCCGTTGATTACCAATGTCTTTTTTACAAAGAAGTCTATTAAAAGTTCAAGTTTTATAGTGGATTGGTTGCTCCTGGAATGCTTTGATTCTTCCTGATATAATAGATTAGAAAGGCATCTGTCCCCAGTATAGATTAGATTGGCAGCTGTCCCCAGTATAGATTAGATAGGCAGCTTCCCCCAGAGAGGCTGGAGTAAGGAGGAGGGGGCACTGGGCAGAGTAGCGGGGGGAAGGGAGCGGGCAGTTACAAACTCACCTCCGATCGCCGCAGACACAGCCTCCAGCTCCTTCCAACTTCCTCCTCCGGCGTAGCTTGCATTGGTAACAGCGCCCCCTGTGCGTCATCACAGGGGGCGCTGTAACCAAGGCGCCCGATGCTGGTGGGAGGAAGGCGGAAGCACATGGAAGCTGTGCCTGCGTCGATCCGAACAGAAGGTGAGTTTTGAACTGCCTGTTCCCCCCACCGCTCTGCCAAGTGCCTCCTCCTGCCACTCAATCGATCCGGGGCACCATGGCAACAGGTTCTCGGAGGTGGCCCCCAGATCAAAGGCCCTAGTGACACTGATGCCATGTATTTAATATTGTTTTTAATAAACTAAAATACTAATTTGGTGGTGTAGTTTATATAGGATTACAATTTTTTAAAACTCTAAATTTGTTATGTTTAATTAACTACATCAAGCCCAAGTACCCCCTGAACCCATCAGAAGTACCCCCTGGGGTACACACACCACTGGTTGAGAACCTAGGCTTTAGAGCACAAGCATGTAAAGTTGTGAATATTGCAATGCTTTTTATACAAATCCTAACGTTTCTTCTTTGATACCTTGGTGCAGAGCAGTTTCTAGGCTATAGATTACCAGGGCAAGGGTCTCTAAATTGCCTGCCCCCTCCCCATAGATTTGGGCACACTATTATAATGCAGTAGCCAGAGTGCCCCCCCCCCCCCTGTTTTGGTAGCCAGAGTTTACTTCTGTTTCGGTAGCCAGAGTGCCTCCATTATTATTATTATTATTATTATTATTATTATTTAGTATTTATATAGCGCCGACATATTACGCAGCGCTGTACAGTGATTATTTTATGGTGAACGCTGGCCACATACGATTATTTTCTGGTGAACGCTGGCCACATTACGATTATTTTCTGGTGAATCATTGCTGCGTTATAATTATTTTCTGGTGAATCATTGCTGCGTTATAATTATTTTATGGTGAATCATTGCTGCGTTATGGTTATTTTCTGGTGAAAGATTACCGCATTACGATTATTTTAACCACTTCCCGACCGCCTAACGCACAGCGGCGGCCGGGAAGTGTACCCTGCAAGGACCAGCTCACCCACAGAGGCGGCGGTTCTTGTAAGGGCATGGGCGGAGCGATCGCGTCATCCGTGACGCGATCCTCGGCTGGCTCCTGACGCCGCTCACCCGCCGCAACATCCCGCCGGCTATACGGAAGCGCCGGCGGGATGTTAAACCGACGATCGCCGCATACAAAGTGTATAATACACTTTGTAATGTTTACAAAGTGTATTATACAGGCTGCCTCCTGCCCTGGTGGTCCCAGTGTCCGAGGGACCACCAGGGCAGGCTGCAGCCACCCTAGTCTGCACCAAGCAGTCAATCACCCATAAATCACCCCCTGTCACTGCCACCCATCAATCAGCCCCTAACCTGCCCCTTGTGGGCAATCTGATCACCCACCCACACCAATAGATCGCCCGCAGATCCGACATCAGATCACCACCCAAGCGCAGTGTTTACATCTATTCTCTCCTCTAAACACCCACTAATTACCCATCAATCACCCATCAATCACCCCCTATCACCACCTGTCACTGCGGGCACCCAATCACCCGCCTACATGCTCAGATTGCCCTCAGACCCCCCCCTTATCAATTCGCCAGGGCATTATTTACATCTGTCCCTCCCTGTAATAACCCACTGATCACCTGTCAATCACCTGTCAATCACCCATCAATCACCCCCTGTCACTGCCACCCATCAATCAGCCCTGTCATTGCCACCAATCAATCAGCCCCTAACCTGCCCCTTGCGGGCAATCTGATCACCCACCCACACCAATAGATCGCCCACAGATCCGACATCAGATCACCTCCCAAGTGCAGTGTTTACATCTGTTCTCTCCTCCAAACACCCACTAATTACCCATCAATCACCCCCTGTCACTGCTACCCATCAGATTAGACCGCTATCTGCCCCTAGGGCACTCAATCACCCACCCATACCCTCAGAATGCCCTCAGACCCCAGCCCTGATCACCTCGCCAGTGCATTGCTTGCATCTATTCCCCCCTCTAATCACACCTTGAGATACCCATCAATCACCTCCTGTCACCCCCTAGCACACCTACCCATCAGATCAGGCCCTAATTTGCCCCGTGTGGGCTCCTGATCACTCGGCCAAACCCTCAGATCCCCCTCAGACCCCCTTCCGATCACCTCCCCAGTGCATTCATTGCATCTATTTTCCCCTCATACCACCCCCTGAGACACCCATCAATCACCTCCTGTCACTCCCTAGCACTCCTATCCATCAGATCAGGCCCAATAAAACCTGTCATCTAAAAGGCCACCCTGCTTATGACCGGTTCCACAAATTTCGCCCCCTCATAGACCACCTGTCATCAACATTTTCAGATGCTTATACCCCTGAACAGTCATTTTGAGACATTTGGTTTCCAGACTACTCACGGTTTTGGGCCCGTAAAATGCCAGGGCGGTATAGGAATCCCACAAGTGACCCCATTTTAGAAAAAAAGACACCCCAAGGTATTCTGTTAGGTGTATGACGAGTTCATAGAAGATTTTATTTTTTGTCAAAAGTTAGCGGAAATTGATTTTTATTGTTTTTTTTCACAAAGTGTCATTTTTCACTAACTTGTAACAAAAAATAAAATCTTCTATGAACTCACCATACTCCTAACGGAATACCTCTGGGTGTCTTCTTTCTAAAATGGGGTCACTTGTGGGGTTCCTATACTGCCCTGGCATTTTAGGGGTCCTAAACCGTGAGGAGTAGTCTACAAAACAAATGCCTCGAAATGACCTGTGAATAGGACGTTGGGCCCCTTAGCGCACCTAGGCTGCAAAAAAGTGTCACACATGTGGTATCACCGTACTCGGGAGAAGTAGTACAATGTGTTTTGGGGTGTATTTTTACACATACCCATGATGGGTGGGAGAAATCTCTCTGTAAATGGACAATTGTGTGTAAAAAAATCAAAAGATTTTCATTTACAGAGATATTTCTCCCACCCAGCATGGGTATGTGTAAAAATACACCATAAAACACATTGTACTACTTCTCCTGAGTACGGCAATACCACATGTGTGGCACTTTTTTGCAGCCTAACTGCGCTAAGGGGTCCAAAGTCCAATGAGCACCTTTAGGCTTTACAGGGGTGCTTACAATTAGGCACCCCCCAAAATGCCAGGACAGTAAACACGCCCCACAAATGACCCCATTTTGGAAAGTAGACACTTCAAGGTATTCAGAGAGGGGCATGGTGAGTCCGTGGCAGATTTCGTTTTTTTTGTCACAAGTTAGAAGAAATGGAAACTTTTTTTTTTTTTTTGTCACAAAGTTTCATTTTCCGCTTACTTGTGACAAAAAATAATATCTTCTATGAACTCACTATGCCTCTCAGTGAATACTTTGGGATGTCTTCTTTCCAAAATTGGGTCATTTGGGGGGTATTTATACTATCCTGAAATTCTAGCCCCTCATGAAACATGACAGGGGGTCAGAAAAGTCATAGATGCTTTAAAATAGGAAAATTCACTTTTTGCACCATAGTTTGTAAACGTTATAACTTTTACCCAAACCAATAAATATACACTGAATGGGTTTTTTTTTAATCAAAAACATGTTTGTCCACATTTTTTGCGCTGCATGTATACAGAAATTTTACTTTATTTGAAAAATGTCAGCACAGAAAGTTAAAAAAATCATTTTTTGCCAAAATTCATGTCTTTTTTGATGAATATAATAAAAAGTAAAAATCGCAGCAGCCATCAAATAGCACCAAAAGAAAGCTTTATTAGTGACAAGAAAAGGAGCCAAAATTCATTTAGGTGGTAGGTTGTATGAGCGAGCAATAAACCGTGAAAGCTGCAGTGGTCTGGATGGAAAAAAAGTGGCCGGTCCTTAAGGGGGGTAAAGCCCACGGTCCTCAAGTGGTTAAGCAAATCATTTCTGCGTTATGATTATTTTCTGGTGAAAGATTGCCGCATTACTTTTATCTTATGGTGAAACATTGCTGCGTTATGATTATTTTCATCAGGGGGCACCACACTGGAGGGGGGATGGTTGGTACCACAGGTTTTCTTGCCTGTAGTGACAAAATGGCTAGAGACGCTCCTGACCACAGCAACACGCACTTAACCACTTCAGCCTACAGTGTTGAAAATCATATGCATCCGAGCAACGTTCACCTCCCATTCATTTGCCAATAACTTTATCGTTACTTATCACAATTAATTGATCTATATCTTGTTTTTTTCCGCCACTAATTAGGCTTTCTTTGGGTAGTACATTTTGCTAAGAATTATTTTTTTCTAAATCCATTTTAACAGGAAGATTAAGAAAGAAATGGAAAAAAAATCTTTATTTCTCAGTTTTTGGCCATTATAGTTTAAAATTAATACATGCTACCGTAATTAAAACTCATGTATTTTATTTGCCCATTTGTCCCGGTTATTACACCGTTTAAATTATGTCCCTATCACAATTTATGTTCATCACTATTTACAAGCTTATAATTTTAAAAAACATAATAAGATACTCTCTTGGCATGTATATTTAAAAAGTTCAGACCCTTAGGTAACTATGTTGTTTTTTTTTTTAATTGCAATTTTTTTTATTTATTAATTTTTTTTAAAAAATGTATTTGGGTAATTTTTGGTGTGGGAGGGAAACAATTAATTTTAAATGTAAAATAATGTAATGTAATGAAAAAATGTATGTGAGTGTAGTTTACTATTTGGCCACAAGATGGCCACAGTCAAAAAAGTCCTGGAGTGTACGATCACGCAACCAGGAACTACAAGGAGACTGTGAAACTTATTTTTTTTTAGAGAAATACCGCAGTCTCTGATTAGAGAGCTCGTTTTTTTCTGCAGGGTACTTAGATCGGTGAATGTGCAGCGGTGACTGTGCAGCGGCAGCTGCACAGTCTATCTGGATGGATATATCCGTCCAGCTGAAGTGATTAACCCAGTAATACGTGTGGTGCTAATAGGGTAACGGGCGGTGTTCCCATGGTGAATCAGGGCCCATATCACTTTAGGTATGCTGTAATCAACATGATTGGAGCAGATGCTCAAAATCCTCAGGAATTGTGGAATGAGTAGCCTGTGTGCTTTGGTGGTGCCATAATGTATTGTGGTCAGTGGACCACAAATAAGAGAAAGTAAAGATCTAAAGAGAAGTAGAGATCTTGTTTTTCTCAGCAATTATCACATTATCAAGAAATGCAATTTCCATGAAATCTTTGTTGTGACCACAATGACCCATGAGACAGAGGTAATGAACATTGTGCCTCATGAAATAATGAAGACACAAAGAAGTGAACCCACAATCTAACATGTTCCTGGAACAGCGTGGATGGTGGAGACTGGAGAAGTGATCTTGGTTGTCCTACTTGCAAGTCTGAACCATGTCCCTTCATACCTAAAGTAGCTGTTGTTCAGTATGATCCCTAAGCAGGTTAATATAAACTCAGAAGGGATGGAATTAACCTTCAAGGCAGGATGTATACTTTTCCCATCCTAAGCCAACTTCCTAGTGTTCCCTATTCCATGGGCAGCCTCCTTCTCTTCGATGTGCAACAACCATGTACAAGAGCCTCTCTCAGCAGCTCCCCTCTTCCATGCACTGCTCCCCATCGGGGGAGGTTATGTCCATGGTGCTCAATATTTCTCCCTCAAATTTCTCCACCTGTTTTAGTTTATGTAGAAAGTCATCCATATCTCTAATAAAGGGTGACAGGACAGTCGCATAAGGTTAATGAAGACAATGGTCTAGTAGTTTGGCAAGAGGAAAGGTAATGGACACATATTCCAGGGAACCTTTATAAGATGGCCTGGCGCATATTTCATAGTGACAGTTAGGTTTTCAGAAGCATATATTAAAGACAGCATGTATATTCCCAAAGTAGTATGTCAAGGGCAATGCAAGACATGTATAAAGAAATATGTCAAGGGCATTCTAAGAAGTGCATGTAGTGGAAGATGACTAATAGCTAACAACTCCGAGAAAAACACAAGATGAGGCTGGGGACATACATTATTGTCTGTCAGCTGAAACCATCTTTATTTAGCAGTGTCAGTCTGTCAGAGTGATGTTTTGTGTTTGTGTTTGTATTCCTGTGAATACTCAGTGTTTGTACTTTTTTAAAATGATGAATACAGACTGCTCTCCTTTATGTAACCTTACATATTTACTATCTTTTAACTTTGGTGTCCTGTGTATTCTTATAGAGAATCACATTTTTGGGGGGTTGCTGCATTTATCTACCAATTTAGTTTAAACGTAAGAAATAAATAAACTGAAAAACACAGGAAAAATCATTGTATTTTCCCTTAAAGTGTCCCAGAAGTAGAAAACCCGATCCGTAAAACGTAATATACTGTATATTAGTAATATTAAACCAGGGATTTTTCCATTTCTCATTCATTGTGAAAATGTATTTGAAATGTCCTACCCACAGTGCTAAGGAACTCCAGACTCCAGACTCAACAACAAGCTACAAATTCTGCCTTTAATGAGACACTGAAGCGGAAAAAAAAATATGATATAATGATTTGTATGTGTAGTACAGCTAAGAAAGAAAACATTAGGAGCAGAGACATAAGTCTAATATTGTTTCCAGTACAGGAAGAGTTAAGAAACTCCAGTTGTTTTCTATGTAAAAGAGCCATTGGGCTCCACGACTTTCAAAGTCACAGATAGCTCTGTCTTCTGAAGCTTATTATCTCAAGTGTCTGGCACTGTCTGTTTTGTTTTTCTGCAGAGAACAGTTCAAAAGTTCACTAGCCTTCTCTGTAATATCATTTAGAATGCTGAGTAGTGTGCAAATTGCAAATATTAGACAATGATGCAATGTTGTGAGAAAAACTATATAACTGAAAATAAAAATATGAGAATATGTTCTTTGCTACTAATGTTCTAGTAATTATCCGTACTACACAACCAATTCATTGAATCATATTTTTTCCCCTTCCGTGTCTCTTTAAGTGATGTTGCTGATCTTTGCTATTTAGCAAAGAGTCCAAGATCTTGTGTGCAGTGACAGCAGTATTTACACATGGAGCATGTCTATCTTCTTTTCTTCTTTCCAGCTCTGCTGAAAGGCATAGAATATAGAGTCCTAGCTTTAAATCAGAAGAACTATGCTTTATACACACGCTAGATGGTTCTTGCCCAAGAAAAGTCAAGCACAGGCTGAGGCTGTTATTTTTCTTACTCCTTCTGCTCTCTTTAAAGGGAACCTAAACTGAATTTAGAAAAAAAGAGTTTAACTTATTTGGGGTTTCTACAAGCCCCCTGCAGCCTCCTTGTGCTTGCTTCATCAAAGAACGATCCTCCGGTACCCTGCAACATCTGAGTTTCATTTTCGGCGATTCAGCCAAAGGGATGGCCTCTGTGCCTGCACGGCCCTGGTATGAGAAAATCTCATACTGTGCATATGCAGGACGCTCCCGGTGGCGGGAGAATGATTGACTTCGTGCCCGGCCAGGGCCACACAGGTGCAATGGCCATCCCCTTGGCTGAGGCACAGTGGACAACAACTAGCCAAAAATGAAACTTAGCTGCTGCGGGTGACCTGCAGATCGTTCTGTGCCGGCGCAGGCACAGGACGACTGCAGGGGGCTTGGAGAAACCCCGGGTAAGTTAAACTCTTTTTTTAAATTAAGTTTAGGTTCCCTTTAACTGTCCATTTAGTAAAAAGTATGGCACAAAAGTGCTCTCTGTTTATTTTCTGTGTTTTATTTTTCTGAGTCCACTGAAGCAAGCCAGGTACCCCTACCACTAGGAAGGGCAGGTGGAGGAGAGAATAAGCAGTGTGTGGATGAGAAGCCATGCCAGAAATATGTCCACAGCTAAAGACAGTCCATGTCAGAGCGATTGTGACAGCATGCCAGGACTAACGCCATGTTCAACAGGACTATTACAGTATAATACCTCCAGCAGACTGGCAGGGGCGTTGCTAGCCCTAAAGATCAGTGGCACGTGCCTCCTATCTATTCTGGGGTGCCCTGGATATCCCCCAGGCAGAGTAGGGGCACCACAGCACTTAGCAGGGAACCACACAGTACCCAGCATGCCCCACAGCACCCAGCATGGCACTACACAGCACCCAGCATGGCATTACAGCACCCAGCGTGCCCCATAGATGCTCCATAGCACCCAGCATGGCATTACAGCACCCAGTGTGCCCCATAGAGGCTCCATAGCACCCAGAATGGCATTAAAGCACCCAGTGTGCCCCATAGAGGCCCCATAGCACCCAAAATGGCACCACAGCACATGGCAATGGGGGGGGGGGGGTATGCTGGGTACTATGGTGCCTCTATATGGGCATATTGGGTGCTGCTGTGATGCCATGCTAGGTGCTGTGATACCTTTATGGGGCATGCAGGGAGCTGTGGTTCTTCTATGGGGGCATGCTAGGAGTTGTGGTGCCTCAATTGGAGGACCATGGTATAGGGGTCCACTAGAAGGTCAAGGAATGCTATGTCGGGAGGCTGGCAGCAGGCCATCTCGCCCAGCAGAAAGCCAGAACAGCCAACACAGAAGCCAGGTAACTCTCTGCCTAGCTATGTTTAAGTGATGTTGCCTATTTATGTGATATGTTGCATTTTTTTTTTGTTTGCATTAATGGAGAAGTGTGCTTCATAAAACATTTTGCTGGGCAGGCCTACTTAGACCGCTGTTAAGGTCATGTAAATTTGGCTCCACCCATGGCCACTCCCACATGCCAGTTGATGGCCACACCCATTTTTTTCAGCTGGAGTACCCTAAAGTGCCCCGGATCTCTTAGAATCCTAGCAATGCCCCTGCAGAGAGGTAACAAACCTTGCCGGGTACATAGACTTTTTACGTACCTGGGGCTTATTCCAACCACTAGCAATCTATCTGATCCCTTGATGCAGTTCTGCTGCCTTCCAGTGCACTGTTACCCCCTCCAAAAGATCCCAGACCACAGCTGTAGTTAGGGGCATCTGCACATGCACGGGCACATCCGCACCTCGCTCAGCCGCGCTCCTATCATGTGTGCTTGTGCAGTTCACAAAGACTTAAACTGTGCAAGCACAGAACATGACCATCAAGGCCATCATTAATCATCTGCCCTTACAACCAGGGGTGTAACAATAGACACTGCAAGGGATGCAGCTGCAGGGGGGCCCAGAAGCTGCAGGGGGCCCATGAGGGGAGAAATTTATTTTCCCTGTCCTGAGAGACTGAAAACTAAAGGCACAGAGAGGAAAAATGTTCTGCTCTCTGCACAATTGTTCTAATGACTGCATCTGCTCAGCCACTGATAAGGAATCATACAAAGTTATGCAGACAAAGATTTGTAGACAGCCCCAATTCAGTGTGCAGCAGGCTCTTGTGTACAATGTCCAGCTCCCAGCCTCTACCCCTTCCCAAGTGCTGTGTACTGTAGCAATGCTGGAGAAGTCTGCAGAGCCATATTTGCTCCATCAGAGATGGACAGAGTGAGTGTAATAAGCTGAGGCTGGGAGCACACTCATCTGTTGGTTTTCTGTATGCGTTTTCTGCAGACCATGTGTGTCTGTATGTGTGAAAACACGCATGTTTAATCACAGAAACTAATGTAATTGATAGAGAAAATCGGAGCAGTGCTTTTCAGCGCTGCTAGATTTGGGTGCAACCAGCGCCGCCATAGACTATATTAGGAATCAGTCTATAGCGGCGCTCAGTGAGTAACGTTGGCGCCGTCAGAAGACGGAGCCGAAGTTGCTTAAAAAACACAATAATTCGGCTTCCAGCAATAGCTGGAAGCCAAATTATTTCATTCCCCCACTATCCATGGCGGCCTAGAGGGGGAATAGTAATTAAAACGGCCCGGACTTGTGCAGAAGCAGGATCAGCCATATACCGGCTGTATCCGGCGCCCAAGTCTACCGGCGCCGATTTCAAATGTACTCGAGAAAATGTGTGCAGTACTTCACTGCTGACTGCATGGACAGAACACATTCAAGTGTGCACTAGCCAATTGAATAACATTTGTTCTCAGTTTACCTGTGCAGAAAGCGAAGGGAGGGGGGCCCATCTGAAGTTTCGCAGGGGGGGTCCAGTGATTTCTACCCTGTTCTTTTTGGTCCATTTTTTTTCTGGTTCATTTATTCTGAGTTTTCACATAGTTTGGACCTTATGAGTTTCCTGCTTGGTGTTTAACCACTTGAGGACCCACCCTTTACCCCCCCTTAAGGACCAGCGCTGTTTTAGCTGATCTGTGCTGGGTGGGCTGTGCAGCCCCCAGCACAGATCAGGGTGCAGGCAGAGCGACCAGATTGCCCCCTTTTTTTCCCCACTAGGAGGATGATGTGCTGGGGGGGTCTGATCGCTCCTGCCTGCCTGGGTGTTGCGGGGGGGGGGGCACCTCAAAGCCCCCCTCCGCGGCGAAATTCCCCCCCTCCCTCTCATCCCTGTCCCCCCTGGCAATCTGGGCTGCACAGGACGCTATCTGTCCTGTGCAACCAGTGACAGGCTGTCCCCTGTCACATGGTGGCGATCCCCGGCCACTGATTGGCCGGGGATCGCCGATCTGCCTTACGGCGCTGCTGTGCAGCAGCGCCGTACAATGTAAACAAAGCGGATTATTTCCGCTTGTGTTTACATTTAGCCTGCGAGCCGCGATCGGCGGCCCGCAGGCTATTCACGGAGCCCCCCGCCGTGAATTGACAGGAAGCAGCCGCTCGCGCAAGCGGCTGCTTCCTGATTAATTAGCCTGCAGCCGGCGACGCAGAACTGCGTCGCTGGTCCTGCAGCTGCCACTTTGCCGACGTGCGGTATGAGTGCGCGGTCGGCAAGTGGTTAATTGTGGTGGATTGCTTCACTGACCAGTAGAAACTACTGCACACATTTAGATATGCACTTTTCCACAACAGTATCCTCTGGTTGTGTTTTTTTTCTTCAGTTATATACCCCATTTCTGTTACTAGTGTTCCATGTTTGCTATTGGGTTTTGATAGGAGGAGTGGGTAGGGCATCCAAATACTTTATCCCAGATAAAGTATAGGCCAGATCTTCAAAATTTGTTTCAGTTATGGAATTTTAAATAGCTCTTCACTTATATGTAAAACTCTTAGTCATTCTTCCCCTGTCAATATTTAGTATGCAAACTGTGCTGTTGCACACTGACCTCTGCGATGTTAGTCAAGTATCACAGTACTGTTACCAGCAAGAAGACTACAGCACTGCTGAGAATGTGATCAGGTTAGGCATTATTATTCACCAAGCCCTAAAGAACCCTTTGTTATTACACAACAAAAAGCTCTTCTCTATATCACTGTGATATAGGAAAGAACAGCATGATATAGTTAGCCTTTGTGTCTGCTACAGCTCTTACTCTTTCTGAGTTTTTTTCTGTGATATTCAGTAATGCTTTCAGAACTGCTGCTTGTTACAGATGCTCACTGACAAGGAAAAAAAAGAACACATAATTAGTGTTCCAATCCTCTCTGTACTCGGCTATCCACCAGCGTTCTCTTCAAAACATTCTTTCATGCCACAAAGCAACTTGTACAAGATTTAGTCACATAGCTGGCACTGCAGCGACCCTTTCTGTATCCATCCTTTCCAAATACCGTAAATATGATAGAAATTCATGACAACAGAGGGAGGTGGAATTCTGGGAATATAACACATGTACCCATATGCAACCACATAGATTAAAATGAAAATATTGTTGTACCTTTTCTAATTTGTTCAGTAAGTGACAAGACAATATATTCTGTACAGCGCTGTGAAGGATGTTGGTGCTATATAGATACTATATGATAATAATAAGAATAATAATCTGTTACCCTTTATATTTACCCACAGAAGTTGCTTTAAAATAAGTATGGCAGTATTTACTATTTTGGGCAAAAAGTGAGACTTAGCTGCAGTAAATGTACGGCTTGTGTCGTCATGCAACCATCAGTAGAGCCGCAAACTGATATCAGCCATGAGGATCCAGTATTGTCAGCAGGGCCGTATTTACCATAAGGCACGGTAGGCATGTGCCTACAGGTGCCTGATGATGGAAAGGCGGCTCACTCCCCTCCCCGGGTACCTCACTCTCTCATTCCCTATGCAGAGTTCTGATGAGTGTAAATGAGGGGTTACTCACCCAGCTCTCTGAATTCCATTCAGTCAGTGGTACCTCTAGCTACTTAATATTGAGGTTCCTCTAGCTACCTAATAATTGGGGGCACCTCTAGCTACTTGATATTGAAGGTACTTCTGGCTAACTAATACTAAGGGGCACCTATAGCTACCTATGATGAGAAAAGGAAGTAGGGGAGAAGGGACAGCCAGCACACTTGCAGTGCGATTAAGCAGGGGTTTGTAGGTTCATTGAAGGTGAAGTCTAAGGTGCCAGGGCCTCTGTACCTATGGGCTCCTGTGAGGTAAATCTGTGCCTGGTAGAGATGTCGCGAACGGTTTGCCTGCGAACGGTTCCAGGCGAACTTTGGGGGTTCGCGTTCGCCTGCATCAGGCGAACTTTTGCGGAAGTTCGATTCGCCCCATAATGCTCTATTGAGCAAAACTTTGACCCTCCATATCACTGTCAGCAGACATATTATTGCCAAACACACTTCTCTCAGTGCTGGAGACCCGCCAACCCTCCCTCCTCCAAGCAAGGTCCTTATATCATTTGACTCAGTTGTCTGCTTACACTAATTAGTTATGGGACAGCTGCTACACACTCTGCTAGGGAGATTTTAATTAGCCTCTTGTGGGTCTCCCTCCTCCCTCATCCCGGAGGGAGGGTCTCTTCTGCCAGGGAATTATACTATTTTAAAAACCAGTATACATCATACCATGGGTGGGAATCGAACCCAGCTCTTACTGTGTGGTGAGCAAGTCACCCTAACCACTGTACCACTACAGTAGTAAGGGAAGCTGGCCTAAAAATTACCATTAATGCTCAATACAATAGAAACAATTTGCTTACAGGGAACCTTAACTGAGAGTGATATGGATGTTTCCTGTAAACAATACCAGTTGCCTGGCAGTCCAGCTGATCTTTGTGACTGCAATAGTGGCTGAATCACACCCTGAAACAAGCATGCAGCTAATCCAGTCTGACTTCAGTCAGAGCACCTGATTTGCATGCTTGTTCAGGGGCTGTGGCTAAAAGTATTAGAGACACAGGATCAGCAGGCGATTCAGGCAACTGGTATTATTTTAAAAGGAAAAATCCATATCCTTCTCCGTTTAGGTTCCCTTTAAGGATTTGTAGCATAAAAGCCAACTCACATTGGCTGGGATTTGAACCTGGGTCTCACTGTGTGGTGGGCATGCACCCTAACCACTGTACCAACTGAAGCTGGCCTAAAAATTACCATTTATGCTCAATGCAAGAGAAAAAGTAGACAAGACAAATAACATTTATATCACACTTTTCTCCTGGCGGACTCAAAGCACCAGAGCTGCAGCCACTAGGGCATGCTCTATAGGCAGTAGCAGTGTTAGGAAGAGAGAGAGATATGCATCTTCCTGGCTATCTGGGGTTCTCTTTGGACAACTGTTGAACACAAAAGAGAAGGCCATGTCTGTCTACATATCTGTAAGCAGTGGCTGCATGGTGTAATGATTAAGGGCTCTGCCTCTGACACAGGAGACCAGAGTTCAAATCTCAGCTCTGTCTGTTCAGTTCAGCACCTATTCAGTAGGAGACCTTAGGCAAGTCTCCCTAACACTGCTACTGCCTATAGAGCATGCCCAAGTGGCTGCAGCTCTGGTGCTTTGAGTCCGCCAGGAGAAAAGTGTGATATAAATGTTATTTGTCTTGTCTACGTTTTCTCTTGTATTGAGCATAAATGGTAATTTTTAGGCCAGCTTCAGTTGGTACAGTGGTTAGGGTGCATGCCCACCACACAGTGAGACCCAGGTTCAAATCCCAGCCAATGTGAGTTGGCTTTTATGCTACAAATCCTTAAAGGGAACCTAAACGGAGAAGGATATGGATTTTTCCTTTTAAAATAATACCAGTTGCCTGAATCGCCTGCTGATCCTGAGTCTCTAATACTTTTAGCCACAGCCCCTGAACAAGTATGCAGATCAGGTGCTCTGACTGAAGTCAGACTGGATTAGCTGCATGCTTGTTTCAGGGTGTGATTCAGCCACTATTGCAGTCACAAAGATCAGCTGGACTGCCAGGCAACTGGTATTGTTTACAGGAAACATCCATATCACTCTCAGTTAAGGTTCCCTTTAAGCAACCTGTTTCTATTGCATTGAGCATAAATGGTAATTTTTAGGCCAGCTTCAGTTGGTACAGTGGTTAGGGTGCATGCCCACCACACAGTGAGACCCAGGTTTAAATCCCAGCCAATGTGAGTTGGCTTTTATGCTACAAATCCTTAAAGGGAACCTAAACGGAGAAGGATATGGATTTTTCCTTTTAAAATAATACTAGTTGCCTGAATCGCCTGCTGATCCTGTGTCTCTAATACTTTTAGCCACAGCCCCTGAACAAGCATGCAGATCAGGTGCTCTGACTGAAGTCAGACTGGATTAGCTGCATTCTTGTTTCAGGGTGTGATTCAGCCACTGTTGCAGTCACAAAGATCAGCTGGACTGTCAGGCAACTGGTATTGTTTACAGGAAACATCCATATCACTCTCAGTTAAGGTTCCCTGTAAGCAACCTGTTTCTATTGCATTGAGCATAAATGGTAATTTTTAGGCCAGCTTCACTTACTACTGTAGTGGTACAGTGGTTAGGGTGACTTGCCCACCACACAGTGAGAGCTGGGTTCGATTCCCAGCCATGGTATGATGTATACTGGTTTTTAAAATAGTATAATTATCTGGCAAAAGAGACCCTCCTTCCTCCGGTAGGAGGGAGGAGGCAGACCTACAAGAGGCTAATTAAAATCTCCCTAGCAGAGTGTGTAGCAGCTGTCCCATAACTAATTAGTGTAGGCAGACAGATAATAAAATACTGCTGCGCCACCTAAATAAAATAAAAGATTACAGATGTGCTCTTATCTACAAGGTTATATATAAACGATCAATATATTAATATCACCACAGGCTCAAACGCCAATAAAAAGTCTCTCAAGTCCAGAACAACAATTGGAGTGCGCTGTGTTGAATCCTCTGGGGCAATCTTGAATCAGTTATATCCACTGCGCACTACCATATCTGTAGAAAACAATCTCACATAGTGTAATCTGCTTTACCAATCATGCTTTAACAATATAACTCCCATCATTCGTGCTGGTGGTAAACAGGTGTCCAATCGTGATTCCCACCACCTCTAATAACAGAGCAGCTCACCAGATTATAACCACCGAATCACAGGTGGAGTTCAGACTCGATTTTGTGGTACTCAAGGCTCATCAGTAATCCACATCCATGAAGTCATAAAATTAGGCCTTTATTCCTCAATAAAACACATTTAAAAATTCATAGCGCAACATGTATATTCAAAATAAAATAACACTGCGCCTCTCGCGCCCTCCATGCACTTACAAGCTCCAGGATAAATGTTAGCGTCTCACAGCGGCAGAGCTGTTAGGTCTTTGATACCCAGTCTGAGGTCCGTCCGCGGCATCCCGCTCAATCGGTTCCCCACGACCACCAGCCTGCCCGGATTTCCGTACTGTGCGTCAGGCGTACTGGCTCCGCCCTACGCGTTTCGTCACAAGACTCATCAGGGGCTAGTGTTGCCAGTACGCCAGCCGCACTTGAAGCATCCAGCTTGTGACGTCGGCGTCACAAAGTGCCCAAGCTCCACCTGCATACCCACCCCCAAATCTAATCCTGGATCACAACAATAACGCTACGCTACATCTAAATTCCGCCCACACTAACAAAGAGCCACCCACAGTTCTGCCGGTGTCACACACTTTTACAATAGCTGTTCCTATTATATATGGTATAATGTTCCAATTGAACTTGCCTTACTTACTATACTAATACAGGACCCACTCCTACATTATCTATCCTTAGCCCTCCACCCCCCTACAATCCACAGATATCAATCATACCCATACACCCAATTAGCTATATTCAGATACTTCACTGCCACCTTGTGGCCGTCAGGCTAATTTTACCCCCCAGTATCAACCAAGTACAAGATTCTAACATTGCTTATATCCCACAGTACTATTCTATACAAATAGGACCGAGTTCTCAATCATTACTTATATAGCAGTTGAAATCGAACTCGATATTAAGTCCTGCAGGGGCAAAGGTGTTAAGATTATATATCCATCTCCCTTCTGCCTGTGAAATATCCTTTAACTTACTAGAACCCCTCCATTTGGGTATCCACTTCTCGATTCCCATGAACTTCAAATTTGAGGGGTCACTGTCATGATACTTCTTAAAATGGCTGGAAACACTATGTGTATCAAGACCTTTTCTAATGTTATAAACATGCTCATTAACCCTCCTAAAAAGAGGCCTAGTTATTTATCATAACCCAAAGATCCATAAAGATATCAACAGACCTCCGGGGCGCCCCATTGTAAGTGGAATTGATTCCTTGACACAACGTATAGGGGAATATATTGATTTCTTTCTGCAGGAGGAGGTTAAAAAACTCCCAGCCTTGCTGAAAGACACAAAACATTTATTGAAAAAACTGGAAACTTTGGAAGTGAACCGAGAAGATTGGATAGTCACGGCTGATGTGGCATCCTTATACACAGTGATTCCACATAAATAGGGAATGCAGATAGTGGAGGAAGCATTGGTGGGAGGATCAGGCCTAGACCCCAGACAAATAATGTTTATCATGGAATTGCTTAAATTTTCCCTAGAACACAACTATTTCTGGTATGACGAGGAATATTACCTCCAGAAGCAGTGATGTGCGATGGGGGCAAAGTATGCACCCAGCGTAGCAAATCTTTATATGGGGAAATGGGAGGATTTGATTGTGAATGGGGAAGGCAGTCGTAGGGTCGTGATGTGGTCTCGTTTTATAGACGACCTTATGTTTATTTGGAGAGGCCCCAGAGATGAATTGGATTTATTTTGTGAAAATATCAATCAATTGTGGGAAGAGATTAACTTGACTTTCACTGTCAGTCAAGAGAAAGTCCAGTTTCTGGATTTGGAACTATGGGAGGGTGAGGGGAGGCTGGTGTCCAACATTTTTTCAAAATTACTGATAGAAACAGATATATTCCGGGATCTAGTTGCCACCATAATAGATGGTTATTGTAATGATCGGTGTAACACAGAGAGGATCTGATTACCGGTGATCTGCAGTATCACTGGGAATACAGAAATATACCAGATTATAGATGATCTGCAGTATCACTGATAATCCGATATACAAGCTAACCTCTGGACACCTGAGTAGAGCGAGTGTGTTTGGTGCAAACAGTAATATAAAGAGGACCGGGCCTCAGAGCAGTAAGGGATACTGCGCAATTCCTTCTGGACTCTCCCGGGGGAGGAGTCAGGCAGAGAAAGAAGGAATGACAGAACGAGAGTGACACTCAAGAGGAAGTGTCACTATCAGGACTGGGAACCGCCTCTAACAGTAAGGTCGGTTCTCGAGGTCGGACAAGCCAGGTCGTAACACACGGACAGACACAGTACAGATTCAGAAGGCAGAGACGAAGACTAAAGTACAGACAGGGTTCGGCAACAGGGTATCAGAAATATCGAGGTACAAAATCAGAAGGCAGGTGCAGAGTCTAAGGACGAGCCGGGGTTCGGCAACAGAGTATCAGAAAGGCAAAGTACAGGATCAGAGTTCAGGAGAATAGTCAGGCAGGCAGAAAGTCATAACAGGTAATCACAATCAAACTAGTACTTTAAGCTATCAACAAATCTAGCTAAGTGTAGGATTACAGCTCCAGCTGGTCCCGGCACACTTTCGGATCTGACTCAGGTCTGCGTGCTACCACGTAATGATCGCAACGCCAGACAAGGAACAACTGAACAACCAGCAGTATATATACATAAGAGTTGCCCAGCACCTCCCTAATTGCTGGACCAATGAAAGGTGCTGCCCCAGTCAGCTGACCGGCCTGGTCAGCTGACTGACTTCAGGCTGTCATATAATCCTTGCCTCAGTGCGCGCGCGCGTCACTCTAAACCTAGAGGGACTATGAGTCCCAGCCACCCCAGCACTGTCTCTGCCCGCTGCGGGAGCCGTCGCACTGCATGCGGCGGCTTCTCTGCGTTCCCCGCAGTTCACGCGGCATGCGGCGGCTCCTCCATGCTGCGCCGCCATGCCGGACACGGAAGCAGCCGCTCTGCTCTGAGAGCAAGCAGCTGCCTTTCCGTGCTATATCACAGTACCCCCCCCCCCCCCCCGCTGAGGAGTGGACTCCGGACAACTCCTACCAGGTTTCTCGGGATGCAAGGCGTGAAACTCCTTCCTTAATTCGTCCACGTGCATGCGACTCCCAGGTACCCATTGTCTTTCTTCAATGCCGTACCCTTTCCAATGCACCAGATATTGTACTGAGTTCTGCACAATGCGTGAATCTAAAATTCTCTCTACCTCGTATTCAGGTCGTTCATCTACCATCACAGGAGGAGGAGGAGTGGGGCCCACATGGACTGCTGGTTTAAGCAGGGATACGTGAAAGGACCTGACCCCACGCATGCTGGCGGGAAGATCAACGGAATAAGTAACGTTGTTGATCTTCTTAGCTACCGAAAACGGACCCACAAACCTGGGACCCAGTTTATCTGAGGGCTGTCTCAGGGTCAAGTGACATGTGGATACCCAGACCAAGTCTCCTGGCTGAAACCTCCACTCTAACGAGCGTCTCTTGTCAGCCTGACCCTTTTGACTCTGGAATGCCCTTTCCAAATTACTCTTCACCGTCCCCCAGATGTCTTTAAATGCCCTCTGCCAGGTTTCCAGGGTTGGAAACGGAGACGAGACAACTGGCAAAGGGGAGAACTTGGGCGACCTCCCTGTCACGATCTGGAACGGAGAAAAACCAGAAGAAGAACTCTTCAAATTATTCTGTGCGAATTCTGCGAAGGCCAAAAACTTTACCCAGTCATTCTGTGCCTCCGCAACATAACATCTTAAGAACTGCTCTAAAGACTGATTAATCCGTTCAGTCTGTCCATTGGTCTGTGGGTGGTAGCCTGACGAGAAAGACAGCTTCATGCCCATTTGGTGGCAAAATGCCCTGCAGAATCTAGAGATAAATTGGACTCCCCTATCAGACACTATGCCAATTCCTGGGCCGAGGGGAGTCCTTTCAAGGGCACGAAATGGGCCATCTTGCTGAAGCGGTCGACTACCACCCAAATGACCGACATACCTTCAGACCTGGGGAGCTCACCCACAAAATCCATGGACAAGTGGGTCCATGGTTCACTCGGGGCGGGCAAAGGCTATAAGGTACCGACAGGTGCCAGCCGGGAGGGCTTACTTTTTGCACATATTGCACATTCCCTAACAAACTCTTTGCAATCAACTGACAGGGAGGGCCACCAGGCACACCGGGCTACAAGATCTTATGTTCTGGCTGCTCCGGGATGTCCAGCATTTTTATGCGCATGGAACATCTCTAGGATCTGGAGACGGAAGGGTAGGGGAATGAACATAACCCCTTCAGGCTTTCCTTCCGGGATGTCCTGCTGGAAGGGGCTTAACGTCTCCTTCCAGTCTTCCCAAGTATCGGTTGCAGCCAGCACCAATTTCTGCGGAACAATACTCTCAGGGACGGAGGGCTGTGCTGTCTCTGGCTCAAAGCACTTGGATAAAGCATCTGCCTTAATGTTTTTGCTGCCTGGAGTGTAAGTAATTATGAATCTAAACCTTGTAAAGAACAAAGACCATCGGGCCTGACGGGGACTTAATCTCTTAGCTCCCTCGATGTATTCTAAATTCTTGTGGTACATGAAAACCGTGATTGTGTGCTCTGCTCCTTCTAGCCAGTGACGCCACTCTTCAAAGGCCAATTTAATGGCCAGGAGCTCTCTGTTGCCTATATCGTAGTTCCTCTCTGCCGGAGAGAATCTACGAGAAAAGTAAGCACAGGGGTGGAGTCTTCCCTGTAACCCTGACCGCTGAGACAGCACAGCCCCTACCCCGACCTCCGAGGCATCTACCTCAACAATGAAAGGATAAGAGGTGTCCACATGTCTCAGGATCGGTGCGGAACAAAACAATTCCTTCAAAGTAACAAATGCATTCTGAGCCTCAGGAGACCAGTGGGTGGTATCTGCCCCCTTTTTTTGTGAGACTGGTAAGGGGTGCAATGATCGTGGAGTACCCCTTTATAAACCTCCTATAGTAATTTGCAAAGCCCAGGAATCTCTGGAGGGCTTTCAGGCCCACAGGTTGTGGCCATTCCAGGACAGCTGTGACTTTAGCAGGGTCCATTGACAAACCTGAGGTAGAAATCACATACCCCAGAAACAGGACGGATGTCACCTCAAAAATACACTTTTCCAACTTGGCGTACAGCATATTTTGTCTAAGTTTGTTCAATACAAATTTGACATGGATCCTGTGTTCAGAGAGGTTGTCGGAGTAGATCAGGATATCGTCGAGGTACACCAGAACGAATCTGCCTATCACCTCTCTGAATACCTCATTTATTAATTCTTGGAAGATTACACAACCCGAAGGGCATCACTAAATATTTGTAATGCCCGTCGGGTGTGTTGAAGGCCGTCTTCCATTCATCGCCCTTTCTAATGCGGACCAGGTTGTATGCACCCCTTAGATCCAACTTCGAGAAGATCTTAGTGTAACGATTGTGGAACTTTCTCCGTGATCAGCGCACAACTCGTGCACTGACACGGCGGAAATCCTCCACAAGCGTGTAATTGCAGGCACCCAGCAAAAGGTGATACGCACCTGTAGAGGGAAATTCCTGTCGGCAGATGGCGCTGAGGAGTGCAGAGGAACCAATCCTCTGTACCTCCACAAATGCCAGACAGGAATTGTACGAAGCGCAGAACGCAATCGCAAGAGAGGCAATTGCGAATGAGATTGAGCAAAGGGACAGGTTGTATGTGTGTGCGCCAATCCAGTCGCCACCCCGCGACCGCGCACACACAACAGCAGATATGAAATAGGAACGCGATCGCGAGAGGTGCGATCGCCAGACGTGACACAAGGCAGATCAGAATAGAATACGAGGGTAGCAAAGGCACAGCAAATAATACAATAAGGAGATACGGAAAATAACAAACGCTAGCTAACCGCGAACACCGCACTCATTCGTAACAGTGCACGCGGTTATGCGCGATCTCCACGTGATAAGCACAATAGAGACAAGCACGCCTAACTAACCATTAACAGACAAACATGAAACAGAGGATGCGAGCCCTTGCTTAACGGTTACCTCACCGAGCCTCCAGCAAGCGTAGCGGACAAGACAGACACACGAAAACAGGGACAAGCGAGAGATAGGATCCACAGCACTAGCGAAAAGTGGCTAGCACGATCCCAGAAGACATAACAGAAGGATCCCCAGCGCTAGTGAAAAGTAGCTAGCGCAATCCCAGAAGACAGAACAGAAGGATCCCCAGCGCTAGCGAAAAGTAGCTAGCGCGATCCCAGAAGACAGAACAGAAGGATCCCCAGCGCTAGCGAAAAGTAGCTAGCACGATCCCAGAAGACAGAACAGAAGGATCCCCAGCGCTAGTGAAAAGTAGCTAGCGCGATCCCAGAAGACAGAACAGAAGGATCCCCAGCGCTAGCGAAAAGTAGCTAGCGCGATCCCAGAAGACAGAACAGAAGGATCCCCAGTGCTAGCGAAAAGTAGCTAGCACGATCCCAGAAGACAGAACAGAAGGATCCCCAGCGCTAGCGAAAAGTAGCTAGCGCGATCCCAGAAGACAGAACAGAAGGATCCCCAGCGCTAGCGAAAAGTAGCTAGCGTGATCCCAGGAGACAGAACAGAAGAGATAGCTGGTAGCAACCGCTGCACCTGCTATACTCCAAGAACAGAGATCAGAACCATTTCCTGTCGACCACCGTTGGGACAGGACAATGGCAACAGGCAAGACAAGACAGAACAGACAATACAGATAATACACCCTGACTGGACTAGAAGGGGAGCCTAAAGCAACCCCCAGGAATTAACTATACTAGATAGCAATGGCTGACACTCCAGCAGTGTCCATCAGGAACAGACCATGGAAGGGAAATGACCAGCAAAGCCTTCTGGGAAACATAAAGCTCTTATAGTGCCAGTCATCAAAGAAGGCAGGTAGGGGATTTGCATAACGAATGTATGCAAATTCCCCAGCAAGAGAACAGACCAGAACTTGCAATGGAAAGACAGGTCTCTGTTCCAGAGTCCTGCAGCATGCAAACCTAAACAATGGTCAAAAGGCTGCCTGCCTGCGCAGGCAGCTGAGCGGATTCTCACACTTAGCTCTCGTGACCTGTGTAAATAAATCATCTATCAAAGGTAACGGATAGCGATTCTTCACAGTGATCTTATTCAGGCCTCGGTAATCAATACAGGGTCGCAGGCCTCCGTCTTTTTTTTTAACAAAAAAGAACCCTGCCCCGGCAGGCGACCGAGACGGGCGAACGAAGCCCTTGGCCAAATTCTCACGGATATATTCTTGCATAGCCAATTTTTCGGGCCCAGATAAATTGTACAAATGCCCCCGGGGGGGCATACAACCTGAACAGAGATCGATGGGACAATCAAAAGGGCGATGTGGTGGTGGTAACTTGTCTGCTGCCTTGGGACAAAATACGTCAGAATAATCTAAATACTGCTCAGGAACCCCCTCCACCAGTATCTTGGTTTGGCTCAAAGTCACCTTTCCTAAACATTGTTGAAAACAATGATCTGACCAGGAAATTAACCACTTCAGCACCACAGGGTTTTTTGCTTAAAAACCAGAGCAATTTTTACATTTCAGCGCTCCTCCCATTCATTCACCAATAACTTTATTGCTACTCATCAGATGTAAATGATCTATATCTTGTTTTTTTTGCCTCAAATTATGCTTTGTGAGGGTGATATTTGCTTTTAGTAATTATGCTATTATCTGTGCATTTTAAAGGGAAAAATGAGGAAAAAAAAAGAAAAAATACACTATTTCTCCATTTCCATGCACTATAGTTTTCAAATAAACAATGTTACCATAGGTAAAACCCACACATTGTATTTGCTAATTTGTCCTGGTTATCTCAACATTTAAATAATGTTCCTAGTACAATGTATGGCGATAATATATTAGTTTCTGGTTTGCGTTTTTTGTTTTCTCATTGCACTCTTTCAGTAATTAAAAGCCCTTATCTTCATGATTAACAGTAATACACTCTCATGGCATACATATTTTAAAAGCTAAGTCCCTAGGGTAACTGTGTATTCTCTTTTCAATGCTGTCACTTTTGTTTTTTTTTACAAGTATTTATTTAGGGGTATAGAGTACATGAAAATAACAGTTTTATTGCTTTTCATTCAGTTTTCCGGTAAAAAAAATCACATGACTTAGCCCTCAGTTGTCAAACAACACAAAATCTATTCTCTCACTTGTCACGGTTAAAATGATACCCTATATACATAATCAGATAGCTTATTGGGCATACAGCACACTGTTTACCACAAGTACGTCTATCTACTCCCCTGAGCTTCAAGTAAAGTTTTGTGGGGAGTAGATAAGCGTAGCAAGGGAGGTAAAGTGGTTAACCACTTGAGGACCCACCCTTTACCCCCCCTTAAGGACCAGCGCTGTTTGTTTGGATCTGTGCTGGGTGGGCTCTGCAGCCCCCAGCACAGATCCGCGGCCACACAGAGCGATCAGATCGCCCCCCTTTTTTCCCCACTAGGGGGATGATGTGCAGGGGGGGTCTGATCGCTCCTACCTGCAGGCATGTTGCGGGAGGGGCACCTCAAAGCCCCCCCCGCGGCGACATTCTCCCCCCTCCCTCTCCTACCTGCTCCCCCCGGAGATCTGGGCTGCACAGGACGCTATCCGTCCTGTGCAGCCAGTGACAGGCTGTCTTCTGTCACATGGCGGCGATCCCCGGCCGCTGATTGGCCGGGGATCGCCGATCTGCCTTACGGCGCTGCTGCGCAGCAGCGCCGTACAAATGTAAACAAAGCGGATTATTTCCGCTTGTGTTTACATCTAGCCTGCGAGCCGCCATCGGCGGCCCGCAGGCTATTCACGGAGCCCCCCGCCGTGATTTGACAAGAAGCAGCCGCTCGCGCGAGCGGCTGCTTCTTGATTAATTAAGCTGCAGCTGGCGACGCAGTACTGCGTCGCTGGTCCTGCAGCTGCCACTTTGCCGACGCACGGTATAAGCGTGCGGTCGGCAAGTGGTTAATTGGCCGGTCGCGCAATCGATATTCGGAAAATGAAGGCGCAGCCATGGTATACCAAGTATAATGGTGGACGTAGACATGTGTAACACAAAAAACTGTAATCTCTCCCAATGTAAAACCCCCACCGTGAGTCCTATCTCTGGTGTCTGGGACAGCGGATGATTCCTCTGCAGAGGAGAATCGTCCACTGCCGTAACCTGGATGGGTGGTTCCACCGCTGTGAGCGAAATACCCAATCTCTTAGCAAAGTCGACATTCATAAAATTAGCTGCGGAGCCTGAATCAATGAAGGCTTCCGTGGTCTCGGTCTTATCCTCCCATGTAACCGTACAGGGAAAAAGCAACCGTTTTTCTTCTAGGGGTATGAATCGGGCGCCTAGGGTGTTACCCCTTACAACTCCTAGGCGGTAGCGTTTCCCGGCTTATTCGGCTTGATAGGACAGTCTCGTACCCTATGCCCCCCTTCACCACAGTACAAACATAATTGTTCAGACATTCTCCGTCTTCTCTCCACTTGGGTCAACTTTGACCGACCGATCTGCATCGGCTCAGGTGGAGGCAAGACCGGAGAAGACGAGACAGAAGGAGATGGAGTTACTAGGGGTGCAGCGGGAGGCGCTGCTTAAGATGTCAACCTGACACGATGACTGCCCCTAGTCTGTCTCTGATGGCGTAGCCTACGGTAGATTCGAATGGCCGATGAGATGGCCTCATCGACGGTTTTGGGCTCGGGCTGACTTAACATTAAATCGGAGACCTCCTCCGACAACCCAGACAGGAAGCAATCCAACAGGGCATAGGTGTCCCACCTGGGCGTACCTGACCACCTTCGAAATTCGGCCGCATACTCTTCGACTGGACCTTTGCCTTGCCGTAAAAGTTTGAGCTTCTGCTCAGAGGTCGTTCCAAGGTCCGGGTCGTCATAAATTACTGCCATGGCTTTAAAGAATTCCTCTACCGAGGTCAGAGCTGTGTCTCCGGGGGGCAGGCTATACGCCCAAGTCTGGGAGTCACCGGACAATAAGGTTTTGATAAATGTGACCCTCTGGGCCTCAGTACCAGAGGATCGGGGGTCTTAATTCAAAATACGATAACACTCCACTCCTAAAATTGCGGAAGTCAGATCTGTGGCCTGAGAACCGTTCAGGAACGGGCATACGTATGTCCACGCTAGGAGAGGATCGCACCTCATCCACTGACGTCTGGAGGGTTTGTACAGACCCTGACAAGGCTTCAATCAATGCTTTGTGTTCACCCAGCACACGATTGACATTATCCACCGAAGTGGCAAGTTCCCCCAGAGGACCAGAGCGTGCGTCCATTTTGTATTTGGTCTGGCGTTCTGTAATGATCGGTGTAACACAGAGAGGATCTGATTACAGGTGATCTGCAGTATCACTGGGAATACAGAAATATACCAGATTATAGATGATCTGCAGTATTACCGATAATCCGATATACAAGCTAACCTCTGGACACCTGAGTAGAGCGAGTGTGTTTGGTGCAAACAGTAATATAAAGAGGACCGGGCCTCAGAGCAGTAAGGGATACTGCGCAATTCCTTCTGGACTCTCCCGGGGGAGGAGTCAGGCAGAGAAAGAAGGAATGACAGAACGAGAGTGACACTCAAGAGGAAGTGTCACTATCAGGACTGGGAACCGCCTCTAACAGTAAGGTCGGTTCTCGAGGTCGGACAAGCCAGGTCGTAACACACGGACAGATACAGTACAGATTCAGAAGGCAGAGACGAAGACTAAAGTACAGACAGGGTTCGGCAACAGGGTATCAGAAATATCGAGGTACAAAATCAGAAGGCAGGTGCAGAGTCTAAGGACGAGCCGGGGTTCGGCAACAGAGTATCAGAAAGGCAAAGTACAGGATCAGAGTTCAGGAGAATAGTCAGGCAGGCAGAAAGTCATAACAGGTAATCACAATCAATCTAGTACTTTAAGCTATCAACAAATCTAGCTAAGTGTAGGATTACAGCTCCAGCTGGTCCCGGCACACTTTCGGATCTGACTCAGGTCTGCGTGCTACCACGTAATGATCGCAACGCCAGACAAGGAACAACTGAACAACCAGCAGTACATATACATAAGAGCTGCCCAGCACCTCCCTAATTGCTGGACCAATGAAAGGTGCTGCCCCAGTCAGCTGACCGGCCTGGTCAGCTGACTGACTTCAGGCTGTCATATAATCCTTGCCTCAGTGCGCGCGCGCGCGCGTCACTCTAAACCTAGAGGGACTATGAGTCCCAGCCACCCCAGCACTGTCTCTGCCCGCTGCGGGAGCCGTCGCACTGCACACGGCGGCTTCTCCACGTTCCCCGCAGTTCACGCGGCATGCGGCGGCTTCTCCATGCTGCGCCGCCATGCCGGACATGGAAGCAGCCGTTCTGCTCTGAGAGCAAGCGGCTGCCTTTCCGTGCTTTCTCACAGTTATCTAACATACCAAAGGGACAGCTAACTTGGATTAAGAGAAATTGTACATATCAGGAGGACTATGAAATTCAGAGTCAACTTCTCATTGATAGATTTGTAGAGAAGGGCTATGACAGGATAGAGGTTGAAAGGGTAGCTATGGAAGTAGGGGATATGGATAGAAGGCGGTTGATTAATGACAAGGCACGAAACCCATCGAGTAATCATGAGTTTGCACTACAATTAGGTTATAGTAATCAACATAAGCAGATTGAAAGAGTTATTAAAAAACACTGGAACATTGTGAAGATGGACGAAGTACTGGGTAAGCATATTCCGGAGAAACCCACATTTATATACAGGAGGGCACCTAACTTAAGGTCAAGATTGGTAACTAGCCACATAGATCCACCGGTTACCGTGGGGACTGACTTGTTAGGCCAAAAAGGTTTTTTTCCGTGTAGAAGGTGTAAGGGGTGTCGGGAGGCCACGCCCATGAGGGGGGATCAATTCACGGCTAGAAACACTAGGTATAGATATAATCTGAAACAATGTATTACTTGTAGCACTGTGGGTGTGGTTTATATCCTCTGGTTCTCATGTGGCCTGGAGTATGTGGGCCGCACCACTAGGCCTCTCTTTAGGAGGGTTAATGAGCATGTTTATAACATTAGAAAAGGTCTTGATACACATAGTGTTTCCAGCCATTTTAAGAAGTATCATGACAGTGACCCCTCAAATCTGAAGTTCATGGGAATCGAGAAGTGGATACCCAAATGGAGGGGTTCTAGTAAGTTAAAGGATATTTCACAGGCAGAAGGGAGATGGATATATAATCTTAACACCTTTGCCCCTGCAGGACTTAAAGAGTAACTGTCAGGCTGCAGAAGCTAATTTAAACCTCTATTCTCCTGTGTTAAACAGTTTAGAAGGAAGCCCAAAAGCCATTAGTGAAGATAAAAATCTCAGTTACCTTTGATGTGTGCTTATCAGCAAGTCTGTTACAGAGCCATAAGGACGCAAGCCGCATACTAAACTGCAAAGCATTCTGGGGCCCTCCCCTCGGCTGCTAATGAGACGTTACAGAAGCTTGTAATCAGTCCAGCGTGTAGCACTGATAAATCTCGGGGCAGAGTACTCTGCAGGAGTCAGCTATTGTTCCTAGCCACATGGCTCATTAATATTCACTGCACACTGTGTTGTTCAAGTAGGAGCTTATCTGTGATCAGGAAGCAGGCAGGACATGACGACACATTTGACAGAAAAACATGGAGCCTGCCATGAGCTGTCAGGAGCATCTATCTCTGCATATACTATATACAAATTCTGTGAAATCCAAACGTGGACAGTGAAATGCATATGTAATGTAAGTACAGCCAATCTTTAGCTACTGATATATGTGTTTATTTTCTCTGAGACCTTATACCTAACAGCTCCTCTTTAATATCGAGTTCGATTTAAACTGCTATATAAGTAATGATTGAGAACTCGGCCCTATTTGTATAGAATAGTACTGTGGGATATAGGCAATGTTAGAATCTTGTATTTGGTTGATACTGGGGGGTAAAATTAGCCTGACGGCCACAAGGTGGCAGTGAAGTATCTGAATATAGCTAATTGGGTGTATGGGTATGATTGATATCTGTGGATTGTAGGGGGGTGGAGGGCTAAGGATAGATAATGTAGGAGTGGGTCCTGTATTAGCATAGTAAGGCAAGTTCAATTGGAACATTATACCATATATATTGGAACAGCTATTGTAAAAGTGTGTGACACCGGCAGAACTGTGGGTGGCTCTTTGTTAGTGCGGGCGGAATTTAGATGTAGCGTAGCGTTATTGTTGTGATCCTGGATTAGATTTGGGGGTGGGTATGCAGGTGGAACTTGGGCACTTTGTGACGCCGATGTCACGAGCTGGATGCTTCAAGTGCGGCTGGCGTACTGGCAACGCTAGCCCCTGATGAGTCTTGTGACGAAACGCGTAGGGCGGAGCCAGTAGCCAGTGGACGCAAATCGCAAGATTGCGTCGCTAGCAGGACCGCCCCGTGCAGGCATCCCTCCCACAGGGGTCCCTCCCTAACCGCTCACCTGTCCGCCATGTCCAGGCCCACCTGCACTCCGCTCCAGGTATCGCGCATTGGCCTTGGGGCCCCGGCCAGTGAGAGAGGTCCGGGGCCCCTGGCCATCGTGCGAACCAATCGTGTGTTTTAAACATTTTTTTCAGCTCTAGGACATGGCGGACAGGTGAGCGGTTAGGGAGGGACCCCTGTGGGAGGGATGCCTGCACGGGGCGGTCCTGCTAGCGACGCAATCTTGCGATTTGCGTCCAACTGAAGCCTCCCACCTGAATGCTAATGGCTGCTAGATGTGGTATGGCAGGTAAAGGCTGTATGACAGTGCATCCTGATTGGCTGACGAGCACCTGCTGACGACTCAAATGTAGCTGCATGCATGTATTGCTGTGTTCTATTGCTTGTGTGTGTTGAATTTAGCATTCAGTATGGAGGCAGTGTTGGTGGGTTTTCTGGATGTGAGAGGTCCAGAGCCTGGGTGTGAGAGGTCCAGGCCCACCTGCACTCCCCTCCAGGTATCGCCCATTGGCCTTGGGGCCCAGGCCAGTGAGAGAGGTCCGGGGCCCCTGGCCATCGTGCGAACCAATCGTGTGTTTTTAAACGTTTTTTTCAGCTCTAGGACATGGCGGACAGGTGAGCGGTTAGGGAGGGACCCCTGTGGGAAGGATGCCTGCACGGGGCGGTCCTGCTAGCGACGCAATCTTGCGATTTGCGTCCAACTGAAGCCTCCCACCTGAATGCTAATGGCTGCTAGATGTGGTATGGCAGGTAAAGGGTGTATGACAGTGCATTCTGATTGGCTGATGAGCACCTGCTGACGACTCAAATGTAGCTGCATGCATGTATTGCTGTGTTCTATTGCCTGTGTGTGTCGAATTTAGCATTCAGTATGGAGGCAGTGTTGGTGGGTTTTCTGGATGTGAGAGGTCCAGAGCCTGGGTGTGAGAGGTCCAGGCCCACCTGCACTCCCCTCCAGGTATCGCGCATTGGCCTTGGGGCCCCGGCCAGTGAGAGAGGTCCGGGGCCCCTGGCCATCGTGCAAACCAATCGTGTGTTTTTAAACGTTTTTTTCAGCTCTAGGACATGGCGGACAAGTGAGCGGTTAGGGAGGGACCCCTGTGGGAGGGATGCCTGCACGGGGCGGTCCTGCTAGCGACGCAATCTTGCAATTTGCGTCCAACTGAAGCCTCCCACCTGAATGCTAATGGCTGCTAGATGTGGTATGGCAGGTAAAGGGTGTATGACAGTGCATCCTGATTGGCTGACGAGCACCTGCTGACGACTCAAATGTAGCTGCATGCATGTATTGCTGTGTTCTATTGCTTGTGTGTGTTGAATTTAGCATTCAGTATGGAGGCAGTGTTGGTGGGTTTTCTGGATGTGAGAGGTCCAGAGCCTGGGTGTGAGAGGTCCAGGCCCACCTGCACTCCCCTCCAGGTATCGCGCATTGGCCTTGGGGCCCCGGCCAGTGAGAGAGGTCCGGGGCCCCTGGCCATCGTGCAAACCAATCGTGTGTTTTTAAACGTTTTTTTCAGCTCTAGGACATGGCGGACAGGTGAGCGGTTAGGGAGGGACCCCTGTGGGAGGGATGCCTGCACGGGGCGGTCCTGCTAGCGACGCAATCTTGCAATTTGCGTCCAACTGAAGCCTCCCACCTGAATGCTAATGGCTGCTAGATGTGGTATGGCAGGTAAAGGGTGTATGACAGTGCATCCTGATTGGCTGACGAGCACCTGCTGACGACTCAAATGTAGCTGCATGCATGTATTGCTGTGTTCTATTGCTTGTGTGTGTTGAATTTAGCATTCAGTATGGAGGCAGTGTTGGTGGGTTTTCTGGATGTGAGAGGTCCAGAGCCTGGGTGTGAGAGGTCCAGGCCCACCTGCACTCCCCTCCAGGTATCGCGCATTGGCCTTGGGGCCCCGGCCAGTGAGAGAGGTCCGGGGCCCCTGGCCATCGTGCGAACCAATCGTGTGTTTTTAAACGTTTTTTTCAGCTCTAGGACATGGCGGACAGGTGAGCGGTTAGGGAGGGACCCCTGTGGGAGGGATGCCTGCACGGGGCGGTCCTGCTAGCGACGCAATCTTGCGATTTGCGTCCAACTGAAGCCTCCGACCTGAATGCTAATGGCTGCTAGATGTGGTATGGCAGGTAAAGGGTGTATGACAGTGCATCCTGATTGGCTGACGAGCACCTGCTGATGACTCAAATGTAGCTGCATGCATGTATTGCTGTGTTCTATTGCTTGTTTGTGTCGAATTTTGCATTCAGTATGGAGGCAGTGTTGGTGGGTTTTCTGGATGTGAGAGGTCCAGAGCCTGGGTGTGAGAGGTCCAGGCCCACCTGCACTCCCCTCCAGGTATCGCGCATTGGCCTTGGGGCCCCGGCCAGTGAGAGAGGTCTGGGGCCCCTGGCCATCGTGCGAACCAATCGTGTGTTTTTAAACGTTTTTTTCAGCTCTAGGACATGGCGGACAGGTGAGCGGTTAGGGAGGGACCCCTGTGGGAGGGATGCCTGCACGGGGCGGTCCTGCTAGCGACGCAATCTTGCGATTTGCGTCCAACTGAAGCCTCCCACCTGAATGCTAATGGCTGCTAGATGTGGTATGGCAGGTAAAGGGTGTATGACAGTGCATCCTGATTGGCTGACGAGCACCTGCTGACGACTCAAATGTAGCTGCATGCATGTATTGCTGTGTTCTATTGCTTGTGTGTGTCGAATTTAGCATTCAGTATGGAGGCAGTGTTGGTGGGTTTTCTGGATGTGAGAGGTCCAGAGCCTGGGTGTGAGAGGTCCAGGCCCACCTGCACTCCCCTCCAGGTATCGCGCATTGGCCTTGGGGCCCCGGCCAGTGAGAGAGGTCCGGGGCTCCTGGCTAGTGTTGGGCGAACATCTAGATGTTCGGGTTCGGGCCGAACAGGCCGAACATGGCCGCGATGTTCGGGTGTTCGACCCGAACTCCGAACATAATGGAAGTCAATGGGGACCCGAACTTTTGTGCTTTGTAAAGCCTCCTTATATGCTACATACCCCAAATTTACAGGGTATGTGCACCTTGGGAGTGGGTACAAGAGGAAAAAAAAATTTAGCAAAAAGAGCTTATAGTTTTTGAGAAAATCGATTTTAAAGTTTCAAAGGGAAAACTGTCTTTTAAATGCGGGAAATGTCTGTTTTCTTTGCACAGGTAACATGCTTTTTGTCGGCATGCAGTCATAAATGTAATACATATAAGAGGTTCCAGGAAAAGGGACCGGTAATGCTAACCCAGCAGCAGCACACGTGATGGAACAGGAGGAGGGTGGCGCAGGAGGAGAAGGCCACGCTTTGAGACACAACAACCCAGGCCTTGCATGAGGACAAGAAGCGTGCGGATAGCATGCTTTGTACCACCATGCAGTCATAAATGTAATAAAGATAAGTGGTTCAATAAACAGGGACCACGCGGCAACGCTAACCCAGCAGCAGCACACGTGATGGAACAGGAGGAGGCGCAGGAGGAGAAGGCCACGCTTTGTGAGACACAACAACCCAGGCCTTGCATGAGGACAAAAAGCGTGCGGATAGCATGCTTTGTACCGCCATGTAGTCATAAATGTAATAAAGATAAGAGGTTCAATAAACAGGGACCACGCGGCAACGCTAACCCAGCAGCAGCAGCAGCAGCAGCACACGTGATGGAACAGGAGGAGGCGCAGGAGGAGAAGGCCACGCTTTGTGAGACACAACAACCCAGGCCTTGCATGAGGACAAAAAGCGTGCGGATAGCATGCTTTGTACCGCCATGTAGTCATAAATGTAATAAAGATAAGAGGTTCAATAAACAGTGACCACGCGGCAACGGTAACCCAGCAGCAGCAGCAGCACACGTGATGGAACAGGAGGAGGCGCAGGAGGAGAAGGCCACGCTTTGTGAGACACAACAACCCAGGCCTTGCATGAGGACAAAAAGCGTGCGGATAGCATGCTTTGTACCGCCATGTAGTCATAAATGTAATAAAGATAAGAGGTTCAATAAACAGGGACCACGCGGCAACGGTAACCCAGCAGCAGCAGCAGCAGCAGCAGCACACGTGATGGAACAGGAGGAGGCGCAGGAGGAGAAGGCCACGCTTTGTGAGACACAACAACCCAGGCCTTGCATGAGGACAAAAAGCGTGCGGATAGCATGCTTTGTACCGCCATGTAGTCATAAATGTAATAAAGATAAGAGGTTCAATAAACAGGGACCACGCGGCAACGGTAACCCAGCAGCAGCAGCAGCACACGTGATGGAACAGGAGGAGGCGCAGGAGGAGAAGGCCACGCTTTGTGAGACACAACAACCCAGGCCTTGCATGAGGACAAAAAGCGTGCGGATATAGCAGCAATGCTTTTTGCCGCCATGCAGTCATAAATGTAATACAGATGAGAGGTTCAATAAACAGGGACCGGAAACGCTAAACCATCCCAGATGTTCATCGGTCATGTTACTTGGTTGGGGTCCAGGAGTGTTGCGTAGTCGTTTCCAATCCAGGATTGATTCATTTTAATTTGAGTCAGACGGTCTGCATTTTCTGTGGAGAGGCGGATACGCCGATCTGTGATGATGCCTCCGGCAGCACTGAAACAGCGTTCCGACATAACGCTGGCTGCCGGGCAAGCCAGCACCTCTATTGCGTACATTGCCAGTTCGTGCCAGGTGTCTAGCTTCATGCCCGGTTTCAGGTCCAGCGGTGCCAGCCACAAATCCGTCTGTTCCTTTATTCCCCTCCAAATTTCCTCCCCTGTGTGCTGCTTATCCCCAAGGCAGATCAGCTTCAGCAACGCTTGCTGACGCATGCCAACAGCTGTGCTGCACTGCTTCCACGATCCTACTGCTGCTGGTGCTGGGTTAGCATTTCCGGATGAGGTACAGCTTTGAGATGCGTTGGAGGAGAAGGAGTCAGAGAGGTAGGTGCTGCTGTTGTTATCCAGCTGTTTGCGGCGTGGGCAACACCCGCGCCGTAGCAGGTGAGGAATCGCTGCCAGGCTCCACAAGGTTCACCCAGTGCGCGGTAAGGGAGATGTATCGACCCTGGCCGAACGCACTCGTCCAGGTGTCAGTGGTGAGGTGAACCTTGCAGGCAACGGCATTCTTCAAGCTTCGGGTTATTTAGCTGACCACGTGCTCATGCAACTCAGGCACTGCAGAGCGCGCAAAGTGGTAGCGGCTGGGAACCACGTAACGTGGGATGGCCACTGACATCATGCCCTTGAAGCTGTTTGTCTCCACCACTCGATATGGCAGCATTTCGCAGGCCAGAAGCTTGGCTATGCTGGCTGGCTGTTACTGCCACGGCCCGGGGGTCATTTGCTGGCAATTTCCTCTTGTGCTCAAACATCTCAGAAACAGACAACTCAACCGTAGCGCTGCACACCGAAGGGCTGTTGGTTGTTGTGTTTGATGAACACTGGGAGACCTCAAGAGCACTAGTCCGGAAAGTGACAGTGTCAGCATCGTCTGATGTTTGTGAATGTTGTGAACCACGCAATGGCTGGGCTACTGCTGCTGCTGAGGCGGGTCTGGTGGTGAGTCTGGTGAACCCAAGGGAGGCAGTGTTGCTGGTGGTACCCTGTCCTGCCGCGTTTGCCCACAGAGTGGGATGTTTGGATAGAATGTGGCGGCTCATGCTGGTGGTGGAGAGGTTGTTAATACTTTTCCCCCTGCTCAGGCGGGTCTTGCACACCTTGCAAATCGCCATGGTAACATCCTCAGTGCAGTCTTCAAAGAAAGCCCAGACTTTAACTGGCTGAGGACTCGGACCTCGTGCGTGATGTGCTGGTGCTGCTTAACCCACTGCTGGACGCTTGAGAGGTCATCCAAGTAATTATCTGGTCCTGTTCTTTTGGATCTGTGAGGGTTGTTGTCCTGGACAACATGGGCAGTATTGAGTGGGTTTTCTTGGGTGCTCCCCTGTGGCCTGTACGTGAACCGTCAGGGGAAACACCTCTTCCCTTGCCCCTCCCTCTTTCACCGGATTTCTTCCTCATTTTACTTATCCTTAAAGTACACGCTGACTGGCAGCAGTACAGTGGCAGTACAGAAATGCTATACAGTGGTGGGTGAGCGGTGTACCACTATTGTCAGCAGTGACACAGAGCACAATGCTATACAGTGGCGGGTGAGCGGTGTACTACTGTTCCCAGCAGACACAGAGTGGAAGTAAACACAATGCTATATAGTGTGGCTGAGCCGTGTACACAGAGTGGCATTAAACACAATGCTATATAGTCTGCTATATAGTCACCCCGAACAGGGTGATGTTCTGCAGAACCCGAACAGTGGCAAACACTGTTCGCCCAACACTACTGGGAGGGAACGCAGATTTTAGTACCTAAACACACGATACAACATGTTTTCCGGGGTCGGACTCTGAGGCACATACAGATGGTCCCGATCATCATCCTCATCATACAACTCTTCTCCTGAGTCTGACCCACCCACCACCTCTGCCACCCCAACATCCCCAGACACAGACCCCTCATCGTCCTCAACATTAACTTGGGATGCTGGCCTGAGCCAGACCTCCTCCTCCACATCAGGCCCCATCATCTCCTCAATGGCAGCCCTCATTAATCGCTCTGGCGACGGACTGATGGACACAACGTTCTCCTCCGGGGAGGGCTGCTGCTGACCACTGGCTGCTGGGGTGGATGTTATAGCTTGCGTGGGGCGTTGGCTGTTGCTGTTGTTGGGAGTGCTGCTCACAGCGGAGGTCTCTGGGGAACTCATGTTGAGCTCATATAGTGGTTGACGGTGAGTGGAGTATTACTGATCCCAGCAATATACACACTGACTGGCAGAGTACGCAATGCTATATAGTGTGGCTGAGCGGTGTACACAGAGTGGCAGTAAACACAATGCTATATAGTCTGGCTGAGCGAGCGGTGTACTACTGTTCCCAGCAGAATCAGAGTGGCAGTAAACAATGGTATATAGTCTGGCTGAGCGGTGTACATAGAGTGTCAGTAAACAATGGTATATAGTCTGGCTGAGCGAGCGGTGTACTACTGTTCCCAGCAGAATCAGAGTGGCAGTAAACAATGGTATATAGTCTGGCTGAGCGGTGTACATAGAGTGTCAGTAAACAATGGTATATAGTCTGGCTGAGCGAGCGGTGTACTACTGTTCCCAGCAGAATCAGAGTGGCAGTAAACAATGGTATATAGTCTGGCTGAGCGGTGTACACAGAGTGTCAGTAAACAATGGTATATAGTCTGGCTGAGCGGTGTACACACAATGCTATATAGTCTGCTATATAGTGTCAGTAAACAATGGTATATAGTCTGGCTGAGCGGTGTACACAGAGTGTCAGTAAACAATGGTATATAGTCTGGCTGAGCGAGCGGTGTACTACTGTTCCCAGCAGAATCAGAGTGGCAGTAAACAATGGTATATAGTCTGGCTGAGCGGTGTACACAGAGTGTCAGTAAACAATGGTATATAGTCTGGCTGAGCGGTGTACACACAATGCTATATAGTCTGCTATATAGTGTCAGTAAACAATGGTATATAGTCTGGCTGAGCGAGCGGTGTACTACTGTTCCCAGCAGAATCAGAGTGGCAGTAAACAATGGTATATAGTCTGGCTGAGCGGTGTACACAGAGTGTCAGTAAACAATGGTATATAGTGTGGCTGAGTGGTGTACACAGAGTGTCAGTAAACAATGGTATATAGTCTGGCTGAGCGGTGTACACAGAGTGTCAGTAAACAATGGTATATAGTCTGGCTGAGCGAGCGGTGTACTACTGTTCCCAGCAGAATCAGAGTGGCAGTAAACAATGGTATATAGTCTGGCTGAGCGGTGTACACAGAGTGTCAGTAAACAATGGTATATAGTGTGGCTGAGTGGTGTACACAGAGTGTCAGTAAACAATGGTATATAGTCTGGCTGAGCGGTGTACACAGAGTGGCAGTAAACACAATGCTATATACTCTGGCTGAGCGAGCGGTGTACTACTGTTCCCAGCAGACACAGAACAGTAAACAGAATGCTATATAGTGTGGCTGAGCGAGCGGTGTACCACTATTCCCAGCAGACACAGAACAGTGAACAGAATGCTATATAGTGTGGCTGAGCGAGCGGTGTACCACTATTCCCAGCAGACACAGAACAGTAAACAGAATGCTATATAGTGTGGCTGAGCGAGCGGTGTACCACTATTCCAAGCAGACACAGAACAGTGAACAGAATGCTATATAGTGTGGCTGAGCGAGCGGTGTACCACTATTCCCAGCAGACACAGAGTGGCAGTAAACAGAATGCTATATAGTGTGGCTGAGCGAGGTACACAGAGTGGCAGTAAACAGAATGCTATATAGTGTGGCTGAGCGAGCGGTGTACCACTATTCCCAGCAGACACAGAACAGTGAACAGAATGCTATATAGTGTGGCTGAGCGAGCGGTGTACCACTATTCCCAGCAGACACAGAACAGTGAACAGAATGCTATATAGTGTGGATGAGCGAGCGGTGTACCACTATTCCCAGCAGACACAGAACAGTAAACAGAATGCTATATAGTGTGGCTGAGCGAGCGGTGTACCACTATTCCCAGCAGACACAGAACAGTGAACAGAATGCTATATAGTGTGGCTGAGCGAGCGGTGTACCACTATTCCCAGCAGACACAGAACAGTGAACAGAATGCTATATAGTGTGGCTGAGCGAGCGGTGTACTACTGTTCCCAGCAGACACAGAACAGTACACAGAATGCTATATAGTGTGGCTGAACGAGCGGTGTACTACTGTTCCCAGCAGACACAGAACAGTACACAGAATGCTATATAGTGTGGCTGAACGAGCGGTGTACCACTATTCCAAGCAGACACAGAACAGTGAACAGAATGCTATATAGTGTGGCTGAGCGAGCGGTGTACCACTATTCCCAGCAGACACAGAGTGGCAGTAAACAGAATGCTATATAGTGTGGCTGAGCGAGGTACACAGAGTGGCAGTAAACAGAATGCTATATAGTGTGGCTGTGCAAGCGGTGTACTACTATTCCCAGCAGACACAGAGTGGCAGTAAACAGAATGCTATATAGTGTGGCTGAGCGAGGTACACAGAGTGGCAGTAAACAGAATGCTGAGCGAGCGGTGTACTACTATTCCCAGCAGCGACACACAATGACTGGGGGGGACCCTGGCTAGCGTGGCTGGAGCGCGAACTACCCTGCCTGCCTACCCAAAGCTAAACCCACAGACAAATGGCGGAGATATGACGTGGTTCGGGTATTTATTTACCCGAACCACGTGACAGTTCGGCCAATCAGAGCGCGTTCGGGTCCGAACCACGTGACCCGTTCGGCCAATCACAGCGCTAGCCGAACGTTCGGGGAACGTTCGGCCATGCGCTCTTAGTTCGGCCATATGGCCGAACGGTTTGGCCGAGCACCGTCAGGTGTTCGGCCGAACTCGAACATCACCCGAACAGGGTGATGTTCTGCAGAACCCGAACAGTGGCGAACACTGTTCGCCCAACACTACTCCTGGCCATCGTGCGAACCAATCGTGTGTTTTTAAATGTATATAATGTAATTGTATTTTTAGCACTATGGCACTCTAACACCGAGCACTGATCACTCCTGATGAAATTTCCCGTAGAGGAAATGAAACATGTCGAGTTTTGTGTGGGGTTTATAGATTACTAGTGGGGAAGTGGAGGGTGGTCTTTTGTGGACCGTGACTTATATCTCCCACCCATGTATCACATCTAATTCATTTTAGCAAATTGGATCCCTTTTAGAACAACCTTATTAACAGTTAAGTTTTAAACAAGTCCTCTTCCGCAGGGTTTATATGTGTTATATATATTGAATCAGGTGTGTTTTTTCATAATTTGATGCAGGAGGCAGGAAAAATACATTAACTTCTAATGTATTTCAGATTTCAGAAATAAAATCTATTTTCTAAATTATAATAATAAATAGCAGCCTTTTTTCAGCAGCATGATGACAAATATAAAATATTTTACATTTATTGGAGTAACCCCTCCTTTCCTTTCAAATTTTAGGGACAAAATCCGGCAAACTGGTGGAGTAAATGGTGTCCGGCAATGGAGGAATTGCTAATGGCTGCCCCCAGTATAACCCTAGTTATGAAAAGAGGAGGGTGAAACGCATGCACTGAACCGCAGGGTTTATATGTGTTATATATATTGAATCAAGTGTGTTTTTTCATAATTTGATGCAGGAGGCAGGAAAAATACATTAACTTCTAATGTATTTCAGATTTCAGAAATAAAATCTATTTTCTAAATTATATAATAATAAATAGCAGCCTTTTTTCAGCTGCATGATGACAAATATAAAATATTTTACATTTATTGGAGTAACCCCTCCTTTCCTTTCAAATTGCCGGGACAAAATCCGGCAAACTGGTGGAGTAAATGGTGTCCGGCAATGGAGGAATTGCTAATGGCTGCCCCCAGTATAACCCTAGTTATGAAAAGAGGAGGGTGAAACGCATGCACTGAAATGCTCATAGGCTTGAAGGAGTGTTTATTTATCTTTGTATGTGTCAGAGTGGTGCAACTAAATATTTTTAATTAAAAAAAAAGTTTTAAACCAGGATGATATCATTTATTGGCTAACTAAAAATGAATAAAAATAAGCAAGCTTTCGGTCTTGCAGCCTTCGTCTGGCTTATATCCTGTTAGTTTGCAAACTGGTGGTACAGACAGCTTATATACATGCAACAGGTCGATGGTCTGTGTGAATTAAGGCATCTTAATGACATGTATTTATGCTTGAAAAAATATCTGTTTTCCCTTTTGATGTTGCATGTATATAAGCTGTCTGTACCACCAGTTTGCAAACTAACAGGATATAAGCCAGATGAAGGCTGCAAGGCCGAAAGCTTGCTTATTTTTATTCATTTTTAGTTAGCCAATAAATGGTATCATCCTGGTTTAAAACTTCTTGCTTTTACTGATGGCTAACACGGTACAATACCCTACTAGAGTTGGGCCGAACCTCCGATTTTAGGTTCGCGAACCGGGTTCGCGAACTTTCGCGGAACGTTCGGTTCGCGTTAAAGTTCGCGAACCACAATAGACTTCAATGGGGATGCGAACTTTGAAAAAAAAAATAATTATGCTGGCCACAAAAGTGATGGAAAAGATGTTTCAAGGGGTCTAACACCTGGAGGGGGGCATGGCGGAGTGGGATAGATGCCAAAAGTCCCCGGGAAAAATCTGGATTTGACGCAAAGCAGCGTTTTAAGGGCAGAAATCACATTGAATGCTAAATGACAGGCCTAAAGTGCTTTAAAACATCTTGCATGTGTATACATCAATCAGGTAGTGTAATTAAGGTACTGCTTCACACTGACACACCAAACTCACCGTGTAACGCACCGCAAACAGCTGTTTGCGTAGTGACGGCCGTGCTGGACTGGTGCGCACCATGGCGAGAGTGCAGGTTTTGGTGGCTTTACAGCCCATATGGTCGGCCTGGCTGATGTAGCTGAATGACAGAACAGTGACTGTCCAGCTGATCAAATTTGGTCTGACCACAATGAAGCAACGACCTTATTATCTTTTGTGTGCCCCCCGAGACACTCATCTAGGTGCCGGTCATTGCTTCATTGTGATACGCAAGCCCCTTCACCACGGCAAGGTAATGATCACGAAGGGGAATGGGCGCATGTACATGCCTTTTCTTTTGTTGTTGCAGCTGCCCGCAGTGCAGCCAGAAAAATTAGGCAGTCATATACACGCACCCGAAAAATTATTACAGCGGCCGCTGCTAGCAGCGGCCTAAAAAATTCAGCAATCCGCCTGGAGACCCGGACCCTGTTGGTGGTGGCGGAGAAGGTAGTGAAGCGGCCTGCAGGCAGACATGCTGTGTGGAGGGACTGGGAGCGACTTAGTCTTCTTGGGGCAGGCCAGGCAGCCAGTCACACGGCGTGCAGGCAGAGATGCTGTGTGTGCGGGGACTGACTTAGTCTTGGGGCGGGCAGCAGCCCTCCGGGATCCATGCCTCATTCATTTTGATAAAGGTGAGGTACTTAACACTTTTGTGACTTAGGCGACTTCTCTTCTCTGTGACAATGCCTCCAGCTGCGCTGAAGGTCCTTTCTGAGAGGACGCTTGCGGCAGGGCAGGAGAGAAGTTGGATGGCAAATTGGGACAGCTCTGGCCACAGGTCAAGCCTGCGCACCCAGTAGTTCAAGGGTTCCTCATCGCTGTTCACAGCAGTGTCTACATCCACACTTAAGGCCAGGTAGTCGGCTACCTGCCGGTCGAGGCATTGGTGGAGGGTGGATCCGGAAGGGCTACGGCGAGGCGTTGGACTAAAGAACGTCCGCATGTCCGACATCACCATGAGATCGCTGGAGCGTCCTGTCTTTGACTGCGTGGACACGGGAGGAGGATTAGTGGCAGTGGTACCTTGCTGGCGTTGTGCTGTCACATCACCCTTAAAGGCATTGTAAAGCATAGTTGACAGCTGGTTCTGCATGTGCTGCATCCTTTCCACCTTCCGGTGAGTTGGTAACAGGTCCGCCACTTTGTGCCTGTACCGAGGGTCTAGTAGTGTGGCCACCCAGTACAGCTCATTCCCCTTGAGGTTTTTTATACGGGGGTCCCTCAACAGGCAGGACAGCATAAAAGACGACATCTGCACAAAGTCGGATCCAGTACCCTCCATCTCCTCTTGCTCTTCCTCAGTGACGTCACGTAAGTCAACCTCCTCCCCCCAGCCGCAAACAATACCACGGGAAGGTTGAGCAGCACAAGCCCCTTGCGACACCTGCTGAGGTTGTTCTCCTGCCGCCGTCCCCTCCTCCTCCTCCTCCCCCAAAGAAACACCTTGCTCATCATCCTCTGAGTCTGACTCGTCTTCTGCACACGACCTCTCTTCTTCCTCCTCCTCCCCCCTCTGTGCTGCCGCAGGTGTTGAGGAAACAGCTGGGTCTGATGAAAATTGGTCCCATGCCTGTTCCTGCCGTAACGGTTCCTGGTCACGCTCATTCGCAGCTTCATCCGCCACTCTACGCACAGCACGCTCCAAGAAGTAAGCGTAGGGAATTAAGTCGCTGATGGTGCCCTCACTGCGGCTCACCAGGTTGGTCACCTCCTCAAACGGCCGCATGAGCCTGCATGCATTTTTCATCAGTCTCCAGTTGTCGGGCCAGAACATCCCCATCTTCCCAGACTGTTTCGTTCTACTCCAGTTGTAGAGGTACTGGGTGACGGCTTTCTTCTGTTCTAGCAGGCAGGAGAACATGAGCAGGGTCGAATTCCAGCGAGTGGGGCTATCGCAAATGAGGCGTCTCACCGGTATGTTGTTTTTCCGCTGAATTTCTGCAAATCATGCCATGGCTGTGTAAGACCGCCTCAAATGCCCACAGAACTTCCTGGCCTGCTTCAGGACATCCACTAAGCCAGGGTACTTTGCCACAAATCTTTGAACCACTAGATTCATGACATGTGCCATGCAGGGTATGTGTGTCAGCTTCCCCATATGCAAAGCGGCAAGCAGATTGCTGCCGTTGTCGCACACCACGTTGCCTATCTCCAGGTGGTGCGGGGTCAGCCACTCATCCACCTGTTTCTTAAGAGCAGCCAGGAGAGCTGCTCCAGTGTGACTCTCCGCTTTGAGACAAGCCATGTCTAAGATGGCGTGACACCGTCGTACCTGGCATGCAGCATAGGCCCTGCGGAGCTGGGGCTGTGTAGCTGGAGAGGAGAACTGCCACTCAGCCAAGGAGGAGGAGGACAGCGAAGAGCATGTAGCAGGAGGAGAGGAGGTGGCAGGAGGCCTGCCTGCAAGCCGTGGAGGTGTCACAATTTGGTCCGCTGCGCCCTGCTTGCCATCGTTCACCACCAGGTTCACCCAATGGGCTGTGTAGGTAATGTAGCGGCCCTGCCCGTGCTTGGCAGACCAGGCATCCGTGGTCAGGTGTACCCTTGACCCAACGCTCTTCGCAAGAGATGACACCACTTGCCTCTCAACTTCACGGTGCAGTTGGGGTATGGCCTTTCTCGAAAAATAAGTGCGGCCTGGCATCTTCCACTGCGGTGTTCCGATGGCCACAAATTTACGGAAGGCCTCAGAGTCCACCAGCCGGTATGGTAACAGCTGGTGAGCTAACAGTTTCGCCACGCCAGCTGTCAGACGCCGGGCAAGGGGGTGACTGGCCAAAAGTGGCTTCTTCTGCTCAAACATTTCCTTCACGGACACCTGACTGCTGCTGTGGGCAGAGGAGCAGGAACCGCTCAAGGGCAGAGGCGGAGTGGAGTAGGGTGCCTGTGAAGGTGCAAGGGAGAAAGCGGCATAAGCAGATGATGCACCTGAAGGAGGAAGAGGAGAAGGAGGGTGACTTTTCTTTTGTGTGCTGCTGCTGCTTTTGCTCAGGTGGCCATCCCATTGCTGTTTGTGCCTTTTCTGCAGGTGCCTTTGTAAGGCACTTGTCCCTACGTGAGTGTTGGCCTTTCCACGGCTCAATTTTTGTTGGCAGAGCGAACAGATGGCTTTGGTCCGATCTGAGGCACACACATAAAAAAATTTCCACACCGCTGAGCCACCCTGGGATGTGGGCACTATGGGGACCTCAGCAGCTGATGCTGAAGGGCAAGTTGGCTGGCTGTACATAGGTGGCGATACATGGTGCCGGACACTGCCACCAGCTGTTTCTGATGAAGAGCTGCCCCAGCTTCTTTCAGCAACTTCTCTCCTCCTACTACTCTCTGACTCCCCCTCTGAACTATCCCCCTCTTCATCTCCTCTATTGGGAACATACACAGAATCCCTATCATCGTCATCATCGTAATCATCCTGCCCAGCTTCGCTTGCCTCAGAAAAATCCAAACGTGTAGGTCCTTCATCCTCCTTACACGTTACATCCATAGTGTTGCCGCGTAACGCAGACATATGAGCTGGCGAAAATTCATCTGGCTGTAACAACAATGGCTGTGCATCAGTGATTTCACCACCACTAAATAATTCTTGCGAAGTGTCAAATGCAGCGGAAGTGGTGCTAGTAGTAGCGCTGGTGGCTGAGCAAGATGAGGTGTTCTGTGTCGCTAAATACTCAACCACGTCCTGACAATCTTGGGAGGTGATGGGACGTGCCTTCTTCCGAGCACTGTACTGTGGGCCAGGTCCACACGAAATTACATTTACACGACCTCGCGCAGACCTGCCAGGTGGCCTTCCTCTGCCTCTGGCACTACCTCTTCCTCTACCTGTTTTGTCCATATCGGGTATGCACGGAGTGGTATATCACACTGCGTGCACTCACGTAGGTAGGTGGGTTCACTTAACTGCACAGGTATGCGCACTGATGCGGTGGGTTCACTGAACAGTACAGGTATACAGTGGCTGGTTCACTGAACAGAACAGGTATACAGTGGCGGGTTAACAGAACAGGTATGCAGTGGCGGGTTCACTGAACAGGTATACAGTGGCGGGTCCACTGAACAGAACAGGTATACAGTGGCGGGTTCACAGAACAGGTATGCAGTGGCAGGTTCACTGAACACAACAGGTATGCAGTGGCGTGTTCACTAAACAGGTATACAGTGGCGGGTCCACTGAACAGAACAGGTATACAGTGGCGGGTTCACAGAACAGGTATGCAGTGGCGGGTTCACTGAACAGGTATACAGTGGCGGGTCCACTGAACAGAACAGGTATACAGTGGCGGGTTCACAGAACAGGTATGCAGTGGCGGGTTCACTGAACAGGTATACAGTGGCGGGTCCACTGAACAGAACAGGTATACAGTGGCGGGTTCACAGAACAGGTATACAGTGGCGGGTCCACTGAACAGAACAGGTATACAGTGGCGGGTTCACAGAACAGGTATGCAGTGGCGGGTTCACTGAACAGGTATACAGTGGCGGGTCCACTGAACAGAACAGGTATACAGTGGCGGGTTCACAGAACAGGTATACAGTGGCGGGTCCACTGAACAGAACAGGTATGCAGTGGCGTGTTCACTAAACAGGTATACAGTGGCGGGTCCACTGAACAGAACAGGTATACAGTGGCGGGTTCACAGAACAGGTATGCAGTGGCGTGTTCACTAAACAGGTATACAGTGGCGGGTCCACTGAACAGAACAGGTATACAGTGGCGGGTTCACAGAACAGGTATACAGTGGCGGGTCCACTGAACAGAACAGGTATACAGTGGCGGGTTCACAGAACAGGTATGCAGTGGCGGGTTCACTGAACAGGTATACAGTGGCGGGTCTACTGAACAGAACAGGTATACAGTGGCGGGTTCACAGAACAGGTATACAGTGGCGGGTCCACTGAACAGAACAGGTATGCAGTGGCGTGTTCACTAAACAGGTATACAGTGGCGGGTCCACTGAACAGAACAGGTATACAGTGGCGGGTTCACAGAACAGGTATGCAGTGGCGTGTTCACTAAACAGGTATACAGTGGCGGGTCCACTGAACAGAACAGGTATACAGTGGCGGGTTCACAGAACAGGTATACAGTGGCAGGATCACTGAACAGGTATACAGTGGCGGGTCCACTGAACAGAACAGGTATACAGTGGCGGGTTCACAGAACAGGTATACAGTGGCGGGTCCACTGAACAGAACAGGTATACAGTGGCGGGTTCACAGAACAGGTATACAGTGGCGGGTCCACTGAACAGAACAGGTATACAGTGACGGGTTGACAGAACAGGTATGCAGTGGCAGGTTCACTGAACACAACAGGTATGCAGTGGCGTGTTCACTAAACAGGTATACAGTGGCGGGTCCACTGAACAGAACAGGTATACAGTGGCGGGTTCACAGAACAGGTATACAGTGGCGGGTCCACTGAACAGAACAGGTATACAGTGGCGGGTTCACAGAACAGGTATACAGTGGCGGGTCCACTGAACAGAACAGGTATACAGTGACGGGTTGACAGAACAGGTATGCAGTGGCAGGTTCACTGAACACAACAGGTATGCAGTGGCGTGTTCACTAAACAGGTATACAGTGGCGGGTCCACTGAACAGAACAGGTATACAGTGGCGGGTTCACAGAACAGGTATACAGTGGCAGGATCACTGAACAGGTATACAGTGGTGGGTCCACTGAACAGAACAGGTATACAGTGGCGGGTTCACAGAACAGGTATACAGTGGCGGGTCCACTGAACAGAACAGGTATACAGTGGCGGGTTCACAGAACAGGTATACAGTGGCGGGTCCACTGAACAGAACAGGTATACAGTGGCGGGTTCACAGAACAGGTATGCAGTGGCAGGTTCACTGAACACAACAGGTATGCAGTGGCGTGTTCACTAAACCGGTATACAGTGGCGGGTCCACTGAACAGAACAGGTATACAGTGGCGGGTTCACAGAACAGGTATACAGTGGCAGGATCACTGAACAGGTATGCAGTGGCAGGATCACTGAACAGGTATGCACTGGCAGGATCACTGAACAGGTATGCAGTGGCAGGATCACTGAACAGGTATGCACTGGCAGGATCACTGAACAGGTATGCAGTGGCAGGATCACTGAACAGGTATGCACTGGCAGGATCACTGAACAGGTATGCAGTGGCAGGATCACAGTACAGGTATGCAGTGGGCTGAGGGCTCACTGAACAGAACAGGTATGCAGCCAGGAAAAGCTAAGCCTAACTAATCTTTCCCTAGAGACAGACAGCAGCTCGTCCTACTCTCTCTAATGCAGGCACACGAGTGGCCGTAATGGCCGCCGCTGCCTGCCTTATATAAGGGGGGGGGGTGGGGCTCCAGGGGCTAGTGTAGCCTAATTGGCTACACTGGGCCTGCTGACTGTGATGTAGAGGGTCAAAGTTGACCCTCAGGTGCATTATGGGGAGAACCGAACTTCCGCAAAACGTTCGCGTGCGGCACCCGCACGCGAACCACCTAAGTTCGCGCGAACCACGTTCGCCGGCGAACCGTTCGGCCCAACTCTATACCCTACTGCTACTACTAATTTAAAAAAATATTTGGTTTGGGTCCGCTTTAAACTTAAGCCTGGTACACATATGCAATATTGATTGGCCAATAACTTATCCATTTTACCACCTGCAGGTAATATGAGGGTTAACAGATTTTGAATGCTATGAAAAGATTTTGTAGGTAAGCACTCATAGATCATAGAAGAAGTAAATGTCCAACTGGCATTTGATGCAGGAGGCAGGAAAAATACATTAACTACTAGTGGAAAGACTGCTGCAGTGGGAATGGGACAAGTCTGAAGAAGGCCAAGACAATACCATTAATACCGCAAGTTTTCTCCCATGGATTCTGGATCAGCTACAGTCATTGTTTTTTCCTTGAATATAGTCATGTTTATCAAAGCATTCTGCAGCCTTCTTTATCAGAGAGAGCATGGTAAGATTGCATTAAAGTGGACCCAAATTAAAAATACAAGATTTCAGAAATAAAATCTATTTTCTAAATTATAATAATAAATAGCAGCCTTTTTTCAGCAGCATGATGACAAATATAAAATATTTTACATTTATTGGAGTAACCCCTCCTTTCCTTTCAAATTGCCGGGACAAAATCCGGCAAACTGGTGGAGTAAATGGTGTCCGGCAATGGAGGAATTGCTAATGGCTGCCCTAGTATAACCCTAGTTATGAAAAGAGGAGGGTGAAAAGCATGCACTGAAATGCTCATAGGCTTGAAGGAGTGTTTATTTATCTTTGTATGTGTCAGAGTGGTGCAACTAAATATTTTTAATTAAAAAAAATGTTTGGTTTGGGTCCACTTTAAACTTAAGCCTGGTACACATATGCAATATTGATTGGCCAATAACTTATCCATTTTACCACCTGCAGGTAATATGAGGGTTAACAGATTTTGAATGCTATGAAAAGATTTTGTAGGTAAGCACTCATAGATCATAGAAGAAGTAAATCAATCATTGGCCACTAAACATTGGATGTGTGTACTAGGCTGTAATGGACACTGAACCCCTGTTTTTCAAAAGCTGAAGAGCGGTAGTTAGCCAAATTAATCCAGAAAACCTAGTTTGGATTCCTTTAATATGTGTGCTATAAGGTGACAAAATTGTGCAATGCTTCTTTTGTCAAATCAGTTTATATTGTTTTGAAAGGATTAATAAAATATGTATTGGGCAATTGCACCAGCATGCCTAAAACCTTTTGTGAGGCCTTTTTGCCATAAATCCAGTACACTTGGATTAATTAGAACCAGTTATGTGATCAGCGACAGTGTATCAGTATATCGGCGATAGTATACCCTTGAAACTTCATCTTAGCTCCACGATCACCCGCCACGCTCTCATGCTCACAGTACACAGGAATAAAGAAGTGGCATCTAGTGGACAAAAAGTAAAAAGATCCCTATATACATTAAATTAAACAAAAATAAATGAATCCCCTATTAATTAACTCCTTACCTTCCCCCCATAGTTACCAAAATAAAACACTTGTAAAAAAGAAAGAAATACATAAATAGTTACCTTAGGGACTCAACTTTTTTTTTAAATATGTGTGTCGTGAGGGTATATTATTATTATTTTTGTAAATAAGGTGCATAATTAGTGGTATACTATAAATGAAGAACAAACTGAAAAAATACACCTTTATACCCAAATAATATATTGTCACCATACTATACTAGGGACATCATTTAAACATTGTAATAGCTGGGATGAGACAAATGGGCAAATACAATGTGATGGTTTTATCCACAGTAGCACATTTTATTTTAAAACTATAATGTTTAAAAAGTGAGAATTTTTTAAAATTATTTTTATTCTTGTTAAAATGCATATAGAATAAAATAATTCTTAGCAAAAGTATCGCTTACATGAAATTAAGGCGCCTGCAAAGAGGGCACATGGGATAACCGCTAGTAGAATTTCGCTAACCCTATCCCCTCTCTTAACCCTTAACCCCCACCCTAACTTAAAGCCCTAATATTGCAGCTAAGATGCTCCTGGCACCCACATTTTTGGCAAAGATGCTCCCAACACTTAAAATTAGTTGTTAATGGTAAAGTAAAAGCCGCAATTTGCAGCAAAAAGGGTAAATTTCGGTGCTGGCAGGCACCGGATAGCGGCTGCCACCATGTGCCTGAATTTCCCTTTTATGCTGCTAATCATAATAATAATTTTATAATAGGCATCAATGCTGCGCCCTTTTTTTCTAATTTGAAAAGTACCACCCAAATAAAGTCAAATTGGTAACAAATAGAAAATATAGATCATTTTGGTGTGATAAGTAGTGATGAAGTTATTGGCTAATGAATGGGAGGAGCTCTGAAATGTGAAAATTGCTCTAGTCCATATGGATAAGTGGTTAAGTATTTTGCATTCATTGAACACTGGCTACAGGTAGTCAGAGCAAACCGTCTGATAATGTTTAAGATAAGTAGATTAGGCAGAAGACAAAATATGTATAGTGGTGACTTTGCACTTTGTCGGTAAATTTAACACTACTTTGCAGGAAGGGAATTTGTTGTTTTTGCCTCACCTAACATTTAGGGCCCATTTCCACTATGTCTGAATTTGCAGTGTTTCCAATCCCTGCATGCGAGCCATATGAGGAAATGCTGCCTATTCGAAAAAATTAGGCTTGCCATCCCAGTCACATGCTGGTGCAATTCGGATGGCATGCTGAAGTTGGCTGCAGCAGGCATCCAAATCCCTGTAGCCGTGCATGGCATGGGTGTCGCATCCGATTTGGAAATGGATGCGGCACCCAGTGGAAAGTGAGGTAAATGGAAGTGACACAAGCAGACTTTCAGGGGACCACCTCTGGAACGGAGATGGAGGGGAGGATGAGAGAAGCCTCTTTAGGATCTATTGGCTTGGCCCTCCCAAGGTAAGTGCCCCGTAAGGACACTTTTTTTCACTTCATGGCTACTTTTAGTAGGGAAAGCATGAGGCATACAGTGGGTTACAAAAGTATTCGGCCCCCTTGAAGTTTTCCACAGTTTGTCACATTACTGCCACAAACATGCATCAATTGTATTGGAGTTCCATGTGAAAGACCAATACAAAGTGGTGTACATGTGAGAAGTGGATCGAAAATCATACATCATTCCAAACATTTTTTACAAATAAATAACTGCAAAGTAGGGTGTGCATAATTATTCGGCCCCCTGAGTCAATACTTTGTAGAACCACCTTTTGCTGCAATTACAGCTGCCAGTCTTTTAGGGTATGTCTCTACCAGCTTTGCACATCTAGAGACTAAAATCCTTGCCCATTCTTCTTTGCAAAACAGCTCCAGCTCAGTCAGATTAGATGGACAGCGTTTGTGAACAGCAGTTTTCAGATCTTGACACAGATTCTCGATTGGATTTAGATCTGGACTTTGACTGGGCCATTCTAACACATAGATATGTTTTGTTTTAAACCATTCCATCGTTGACCTGACTTTATGTTTAGTGTCATTGTCCTGCTGGAAGGTGAACCTCCACCCCAGTATCAAGTCTTTTGCAGTCTCCAAGAGGTTTTCTTCCAAGTTTGCCCTGTATTTGGCTCCATCCATCTTCCCATCAACTCTGACCAGCTTCCCTGTCCCTGCTGAAGAGATTCACCCCTGAGCATGATGCTGCCACCACCATAGTTGACAGTGGGGGTGGTGTGTTCAGAGTGATGTGCAGTGTTAGTTTTCCGCCACACATAGCGTTTTGCATTTTGGCCAAAAAAGTTCCATTTTGGTCTCATCTGACCAGAGCACCTTCTTCCACATGGTTGATGTGTCCCCCACATGGCTTGTGGCAAACGGGACTTCTTATGCTTTCTGTTAACAATGCCTTTCTTTTTGCCACTCTTCCATAAAGGCCAACTTTGTACAGTGCATGACTAATAGTTGTCCTATGGACAGAGTCTCCCACCTGAGCTGTAGATCTCTGCAGCTCGTCCAGGGTCACCATGGGCCTCTTGACTGTATTTCTGATCAGCGCTCTCCTTGTTCGGCCTGTGAGTTTAGGTGGACGGCCTTGTCTTGGTAGGTTTACAGTTGTGCCATACTCCTTCCATTTCTGAATGATCGCTTGAACAGTGCTCCTTGGGATGTTCAAGGCTTTGGAAATCTTTTTGTAGCCTACGCCTGCTTTAAATTTCTCAATAACTTTATCCCTGACCTGTCTTGGACCTATCTTGTGTGTTCTTTGGACTTCATGGTGTTGTTGCTCCCAATATTCTCTTAGACAACCTCTGAGGCCCTCACAGAGCAGCTGTATTTGTACTGACATTAGATTACACACAGGTGCGCTCTATTTAGTCATTAGCACTCATCAGGAAATGTCTATAGGCAACTGACTGCACTCAGATCAAAGGGGGCTGAATAATTATGCACACACCACTTTGCAGTTATTTATTTGTAAAAAATGTTTGAAATCATGTATGATTTTCGTTCCACTTCTCACGTGTACACCACTTTGTGTTGGTCTTTCATGTGGAATTTCAATAAAATTGATTCATGTTTGTGGCAGTAATGTGACAAAATGTGGAAAACTTCAAGGGGGCTGAATACTTTTGCAACCCACTGTATAAAACTGGAAAAAATAATCAAAAGTGAAGCAGTGGCCTGTAGCAACACATCAGGTCATTTCTGTCTAAATCTTTGAATCTCTGTTCATTGGTATCTTTTATTCACTGCATTGTTAGACCTGCCTATAGCTAGAGCAGGGTTGGGCAAACTTTTTCAGTTGTGAATACAATTTTTTGAACAGAGGTGCCAACAAGGTTAAAAGCATTTAAAACCATCTAAAAAGGGGGAAGTATGGTGGACTTGCCTCCCTCGTAGGAAAACAGACTGAAAATGTTACTTAAATTCAGGTTAACATTTATTGGGTGCTCCAAATGCAACACGTTTGCAGGTCACAATCCCGCTTCATCAGGCAAATGATTGGAGAAAAACAAGTAGGGTCCGTGTAGCAGCCAAGTGCCTCTGTGACAGGCAAATCCTGGACATCAGAGTTATGCATGTCATACAGAATTATCAATGCTTCTTACAGACAATGCCCTCCTCACAATTACTTTATCACACACCTCACTACCTTCCCAACTTAAACTGACAGCAGATTTTAGAAACATAGCTCTGCTGTACCAATGATAAATCAAACATTTACACTTTACCCTCTCTAATCCTTCTTATAATTCAACTACAATCTATTTCCCTTTAGCTGGCAAACAAACCTAAAATATGTATGAATAACATTTCTCTTTCTTAAGATATACTTTTTGAGTATAGTTGAGTATAGTTGTTCTTCCCCCCGGAAAGCCCTAAGTAATAATATCTGGTGGTTGGATAAGCTAAAAATATCATGGACAGGTAAATTGAACTTAAAATGAATCTTCTTCCATTCCTGATGTACTACTTTACAAAGACTTACAGATTTCTGTGACTGACATTTACTTTCAATATATAACTTGATATGTGCTATTAACACAAAATTGGGGAAAAATAATAGAGTGTACTAGCACCCTTAGAAGTGCTTAGTTCAACTCCTGCAAATCCAGTTGACTGACATTGTTCTGCATACTGATGTATGATAATTCCACATTATAGCCATAGAGTTACAGTAATAGCACTCATTACATAGAAGCAAATCCTAATCAACTATGACACATCTGCTATATACCTGTAAAATGTTGCTAAATTGAGAATTATTTCCTCATAATGTAGGTCATGATAACCTGAACTGCTTTGGCACATTATAGGATAAGTGTAGACTCTTAGTATTATTATTACCTGGTAACAAGCATATTCAGATCCTCTAATTTTTATATTAACGAATAAGAGATCCTATATTTAAATTCTGTTTCCTTTGAGGTTTTGAGACTCATCATTTGGGGTTTTCTGTTTTTTAAGCATGACATTGATTTTCATTACATAAACTTATGAGATTCCTATAAGAAGGAATTATATCTATAGAACTAATTGGAACTAAATAGAACTATTTTGGAGTCTGATAGTCTAATTTTAAAGTGAAATATAAACATAAATCATGCCAGTGTGGCATAACATGTTGAAGCAGAGCTAAACTCTTGCAGAGCACACAATGAAACATCTTTATTCCACATATAGTTGCTGAAGAAATCCACTTCTCTGTGAACAAACAGCACTGCCCAAGCAGCTCTCCCCTTACAATAAACACTGAGGCGTTGAGGTAGGCGTTGTGTGTGTGTGTGTGTGGGCAGTTGCGTGTGTGCATGCACATGCATGCGATGATCACATCGTACCAACTGGCCTGATTAAGACCAGAGTGAGTGTCTGGCCAGTAATGTTGTATTGCAGCTTTCTGGTAGTCTTTCTCCCATGTCATGATCTTTGTATCTCCCCGTGTATGCTGACCTTTGCCTGTATCAGTGCCCATTCTGTTGCTGACCTTTCTCTGTTCTGACTACCCACTCTGTTGCCAACCACTGCCTGTCTGACTTCCTGATTTACTGACAACTCCTGCTTTGGACGACTTTCTGATTTGTTCCCGACTCTTGCCTGTATGAGAATGCCCCTTTTTGCCAAGACTGCTTACAAGACTACTCTTGTGTTTACTCTTGTGGTTTCAGGGCCACATGCAGTTGCTATTATCCAGTGCAACTGGTTGCTGAGTTGAAGAACTACCGAACTCAGCTAGTGGAAGTGCTGCAGCGCCATTAAGGTCACGCATTTGGTCATCATATCCGTTGGTCCACTAGCGCTTCTGCCCCTTCCCCCCCAGATTGCCCTGTATACTTTCCTAGAGTTGCTGGGTGGTGAGCCCACAAGAGCAGCTGCGCTCTATACGTTAGTCTCCGACATCTCAGGTACGTGGTCTGTTTCGTGACAATTAGTACTATATGCAAATGTTTATTTCATTATGCCCCTATGTTAATAACTTCTTGTGGTACAAGAATAGTATTGAGGAACAGATGGTCTGCTCCCTTGTGCTGTTCGCACACTGAGAAAATGCTCTGACAGTCCAACAGAATTTGCTATTGTCAGCAGTGCAAGTGATTACTGAATAAATGTGTAGTGATGTGTTAAATGAAATAAACTTAGTCCTGAAGAAGTTGTAGCGCATGTGCAGCTAAGAAGAGCAGCAGCTACTATACAACAATACAATACAATACAATAACATTTCTATAGCGCTTTTCTCCCATAGGACTCAAAGCGCTTTTTCAGATTCAGTAATTGGTAGTAGGATGACGTATTCACACAACAAAAGTTATATTTCTGCAAATGCCAAACTGAACAGGTGGGTTTTCAGTCTGGATTTAAACACGCCCAGGGATGGAGCTGTCCTGATCTGTTGAGGTAGGGAGTTCCAAAATGTAGGGGCAGCATGACAGAAGGCTCTGGTGATGAGTGAATATGAAGTGATGAGTGAATATGACCATTTTTGTTTTGCCATCATTTTCCTGAAAATGTCACATTTTTGCATTAATAAAAATATTTGTGAAAATATATGAGCATAAGAAAATTCATTTCCACCAAATGCATTGGGGTCTACAGGTATGAGATAACAATTTTTCACACAGATGATTATATGCAGGAAAATGAATGAGCATGCATGCAAAAACATATCTTTTCCAAATGCATTGAAGTCAATGGGTGTGAGATAACACATTTTCAAGAATATTCTTAATTAGGCTAAAGCTAGTGTGCATAGGCCCGAAGGCTAAGTTTCTACCCAGGCTGATGTGAATTTGTATCTGGTTCATATTCAAATCGATTCCCTCTATCCATGCCATGCACAGTGATTTCTTCCCCGCATGTGAATTTGTATACAGCTTATTGATTTCAATGACCTGTAATATTGCATCCAAATTTGAAAGTGGGGAAATGGACAGTCTCCTAAAGGTGGCCATACATGTTACAATTTTTCATATTTTTTTGATTCAATGATTTAGTTAGTCAATTCCGTTAGATCAAATATAAAGATTTTTAGAGCATGTTTGATCAGATTTTTCTTGAAAAAACCGGGACAATCGTTCAAATTTCTTGATCGAAAAAAATATATGTTCAACTTTCTTTCGATTTGACCATTTAGATCGAATAAACGGGAAAATCGAATGTTTTTATTGTATCGTGTATGGGCACCATAAAGGTGGCCACTAACGATCCAATCTTTCTCATCCAATCTTACCAAATCTATGTAGTAGAAGTGTAAAATGTGTAAATATATTGAAAGGATACTATAGGCTGTCCCTTATATTACATAGAAATGGTAAGATTGGATGAAAAAAGATTGGATCATTAGTGGCCACCTTAAGTTTTCTCCTAGTAGGTCTATTTTAATCTCCTGTTTAAATTAACTTTTACACTCTGCAACTGAAAAAGTACCAAAACGTAGGTGAAAATGTACTGCTTAAATTATTCTGAATATTCTCTTGCTTAAAAGGCATTGTACTTATTATGTGAAAATATCACCTAGGAGAAAATGTAGGAGAAAAAGTGAATTGGATCAGGCCCAATGTGTTTGGGATGTTGGAGAAAATCAGAGTGCCTGGAAGAAACCCACACAAACTAGGAGAGGACATACAAACTCCATGCAACCAGCGTCCAGGCCTGAACCTGGGAATCTAGTGCTGTGAGGTGAGAGTGCTAGCTACCGTACCACCATTTTGTGAACCCCCTATTTATTATTAGCACCTGTTTGGGTGTTTGAAGTCAACACAATGAGGGTTTATACTTACTCCACTTAAACAGCAGGCATTACTGATACACTTAGCTATTATAATACATACCTGCCAATGTGTGGCCAGCATTGGAAGTGTCTCTTTTGGTATACAGTCATAGTGGTGCTCAAATACCCCTTTTCAAAATTCGAGTTAGGTCGAATTCGAATAGTAAATTATTCGAGGTCAGTCGAATATTCGAGTCGAATAATTTTTACTATTCGATTCGACCTCGGAATTCGAGCTCACTATTCGAGTCGGTATTCGAGCTCATTATTCGAGCTGACTATTCGAAATGGCCTTAAATAGCTTCCAACACTTGTTTTGAGGGTGAATGATGCAAGAAACCTCTTTTTTTCCAAGTAACAACAGCAAGTGATTATGTGGGGATGTTCCTTTAAAAAAAAAAAAGTTGAAAAGAGAAGTTGTGTCCTGAAATGTGTTCAGTACTGTATATACTTCTTCTTCTTCTTCTTTATCTTCTATATCTTCTTCTTCTTCTATATCTTCTTCTTCTATATCTTCTTCTTCTATATCTTCTTCTATATCTTCTTCTTCTTTTATATTGTCTTCTTCTTCTTCTTCATCTTCTTCATCTTCTTCATCATCATCTTCTTCTTCTTCATCTTCTTTTTCATCTTCTTCTTCATCTTCTTCATCTTCTTCTTCATCTTCTTCATCTTCTTCATCTTTTTCTTCTTCATCTTCTTCATCTTCTTCATCTTCTTCTTCATCTTCTTCATCTTCTTCATCTTCTTCTTCTTCTTCATCTTCTTCTTCTTCATCTTCTTCATCTTCTTCTTCATCTTCTTCATCTTCTTCATCTTCTTCATCTTCTTCTTCATCTTCTTCATCTTCTTCATCTTCTTCATCTTCTTCTTCTTCTTCATCTTCATCTTCTTCTTCTTCATCTTCTTCTTCTTCATCTTCTTCTTCTTCATCTTCTTCATCTTCTTCATCTTCATCTTCTTCATCTTCTTCTTCTTCTTCATCTTCATCTTCTTCTTCTTCATCTTCTTCTTCTTCATCTTCTTCATCGTCATCTTCTTCATCTTCTTCTTCTTCATCTTCATCTTCTTCTCCTTCTTCTTCTTCTTCTTCTTCTTCTTCTTCTTCTTCTTCTTCTTCTTCATCTTCTTCTTCTTCATCTTCTTCATCTTCTTCTATATCGTCTTCTTCTTCACTTATTTCTCTTTTCAATTTTTTTTTTAAAGAAATGCAGCTATTTTTGAGCGTAACAAATAGCTGGTGGCGCACGCATGTTGGAAGCGCCATTGTATGTGCTCCCTGGCAGTGGAAACACACAGACAGCAGGAGGTAAATTCAGCAGCAGGAGGAGGAGGATGAGTGTGTGGCAGCAGGCAGTCAATGAGGCAGGCAGCGTGACATAATAGCCCTGGTACCTAGCGGTGATACCAGGGCTGTAAATAAACACAGCAGGCAGGAGGTCCCAGACAGTGGTCGTGCAGCCCACATTGTGTCCAATACACAACTGGGACAACACAGTTTTCAACCCGGGCACCTCAGAAAAATTAAACCTTTTATTTTTTTGGGTTTTTTTTGTTTTGTTTTTACAACAAATTACACAGATATAGCTATTTTTTGACGTAATAGCTGGTGGCAGAGTGGCAGCAGAAGGTAAATCTGTGTACCCTGGCAGTGGGAAACACAGACAGACAGCAGCAGCAGCAGGAGGAATGGAGGAGTAATTATGTGTGCAGCTATTGTTTGACGTAATAGCTGGTGGCAGAGTGGCAGCAGAAGGTAAATCTGTGTACCCTGGCAGTGGGAAACACAGACAGACAGCAGCAGCAGCAGGAGGAATGGAGGAGTAATGTGAGCAGCTATTGTTTGACGTAATAGCTGGTGGCAGAGTGGCAGCAGAAGCTAATTCTGTGTACCCTGGCAGTGGGAAACACAGACAGACAGCAGCATCAGCAGGAGGAATGGAGGAGTAGTGTGAGTGTGGCAGCAGGTAGGCAGCTGAACATAATAGCCCTGGTACCTAGCGGTGATACCAGGCCGTAAATAAACACAACAGGAGGTCCCAGACAGCGGTCGTGCAGCCCACATCGTGTCCAATACACAACTGGGACAACACAGTTTTCAACCCGGGCACCTCAGAAAAATTAAACCTTTTTTTTTTTGTAATGGTTTTGTAGTTTTGGTTTTACAACCAATTACACAGATATAGCTATTTTTTGACGTAATAGCTGGTGGCAGAGTGGCAGCAGAAGGTAAATCTGTGTACCCTGGCGTTGGGAAACACAGACAGACAGCAGCAGCAGCAGGAGGAATGGAGGAGTAATTATGTGTGCAGCTATTGTTTGACGTAATAGCTGGTGGCAGACTGGCAGCAGAAGGTAATTCTGTGTACCCTGGCAGTGGGAAACACAGACAGACAGCAGCATCAGCAGGAGGAATGGAGGAGTAGTGTGAGTGTGGCAGCAGGTAGGCAGCGTGACATAATAGCCCTGGTACCTAGCGGTGATACCAGGCCGTAAATGAACACAACAGGAGGTCCCAGACAGCGGTCGTGCAGCCCACATCGTGTCCAATACACAACTGGGACAACACAGTTTTCAACCCGGGCACCTCAGAAAAATTAAACCTTTTTTTTGTAATGGTTTTGTAGTTTTGGTTTTACAACCAATTACACAGATATAGCTATTTTTTGACGTAATAGCTGGTGGCAGAGTGGCAGCAGAAGGTAAATCTGTGTACCCTGGCGTGGGGAAACACAGACAGACAGCAGCAGCAGCAGGAGGAATGGAGGAGTAATTATGTGTGCAGCTATTGTTTGACGTAATAGCTGGTGGCAGACTGGCAGCAGAAGGTAATTCTGTGTACCCTGGCAGTGGGAAACACAGACAGACAGCAGCAGCAGGAGGAATGGAGGAGTAGTGTGAGTGTGGCAGCAGGCAGGCAGCGTGACATAATAGCCCTGGTACCTAGTGGTGATACCAGGCCGTAAATGAACACAACAGGAGGTCCCAGACAGCGGTCGTGCAGCCCACATCGTGTCCAATACACAACTGGGACAACACAGTTTTCAACCCGGGCACCTCAGAAAAATTAAACCTTTTTTTTTTTTTAATGGTTTTTTGGTTTTGTTTGTAAAACAAATTACACAGATATATAGCTATTGTTTGACGTAATAGCTGGTGGCAGAGTGGCAGCAGAAGGTAAATCTGTGTACCCTGGCAGTGGGAAACACAGACAGACAGCAGAAGGGCAGTACACAGCAGCCCACTGTAGGTGTAAAATGTGTGGCTGCAGGCGACGTAATAGTCAAAGTGAACCAGGCTGGCTTAGTGAGCAGGAGCCAGGAGGTGGTAAAGGGTGGTAAGGCACATTAACGATGGTTCTTAGCCAGTTCATGTCCCCCTCTCGCCGACAACAAGGGCCAGGAACTCGCCTTCCACCCACGCCTGGTTCATCTTGAGAAACGTCAGTCTGTCCACAGACTTGTGAGACAGACGTGAGCGTTTCTCGGTGACCACACCACCAGCTGCACTGAAGCAGCGCTCGGACAGCACGCTGGAAGGGCGTACTGCGCCAGCTCGCTCCAGATCTCCAGGCGCTTGACCCAATACTCCATGGGATCAACAGGGGCATCGCTGTCAAGCCCGCTGTAGGACCCCATGTAGTCAGCCACCATGCGGGTCAGGCGCTGGCTGTGACCGGTGGAGGATGCTGCTGCATGCACCTCCTCTCTAGTCACTGCTGCCTGAGCCTCTACAGTCCTGTAGAGCTCGTGGCTGAGAGACAGCAGGTCTGTGGGGCGCTTGCTGCTGGATGCAGGCACCTGCTGCTGCCTCTGTGCTGGCTGCTGGACAGTGGGGGTGGAAGGCTGGGGGAAGGCTTCCTCCAAGCGCTCAACAAGGGCCTGCTGCAAGCTCCTTATTTGTTGCGCTGGGTCTCCTCCTGCAGGCGGCAGGAACTGGCTCAACTTCCCCTTGAGGCGTGGGTCCAACATCATGCTGATCCAGATGTCCTCCCTCTGCTTCATCTGGATTACCCTGGGGTCTCTGCGCAGGCACGTCAGCATGTGCGCTGCCATTGGGAAGAGGCGGGCCACGTCTGCTGGCACATCGACGGCAGTGCTGCTGTCCTCATCCTCCTCCTCTGCCTCGTCAGCCTCATCCTCTCTCCACCCCCGCACCAACTCAGCTGCACTGTGCTGCTCCCCCTCATCAGCAGCAAGGTCAGGGACCTCCACCAAGTCCTCCTCCTCCTCCCCCTCAGAGGTGGACTGTGCAGCTGCTTGCCGCTCCTGCTGGTCCAAGGCTGCCGCTCCCTGTTCCAGCAAAGCATCGAGGGCCCTGTTCAGCAGACAAACCAGGGGCACCCACTCGCAGACCATAGCATGGTCCCTGCTCACCATGTTAGTGGCCTGCAGAAAGGGAGCCAGCACTAAGCACACCTGCTGCATGTGCCTCCAGTCATCATCGGGGACGATGGACGGGATGTTGCTGGTCTTGTCCCTTCTCTGAGCGGCGGAAACAGTGGCCAGGGCAAGGTACTGTTTGACAGCGCGCTTCTGTTCAACCAGACGCTCCAACATCGCCAGGGTGGAGTTCCAGCGAGTCGGAACATCAAGGATCAGCCGATGGCGTGGCAGATCCAGCTCCTTTTGCACGTCTTCCAGGCTCGCACAGGCTGCAGCCGAGCGCCGGAAGTGACGCACAACGTTCCTTGCCGTTTCCAGCAGTTCGCCCATCCCCTGGTAGGTGCGCAAGAACTTCTGCACCACCAGGTTCAGCACGTGGGCAAGACAGGGGATGTGGGTCAGGTTTCCCCTGTCTATAGCGGCAACCAGATTGGCCCCATTGTCGGCCACCACCTCTCCGACTCTGAGGCCTCTGGGGGTCAGCCAAATTCTCTCCTGCTCCTGGAGTTTGGCCAACACATGGGTTGCCGTCAGCTTGGTCTTCCCAAGGCTGACCAAGTGCAGCAGCGCCTTCACGCTGCTGCTGAGGCGGGGGGTTTGGCCAGGTGTGCCGGAGGATGGCAGAGGATCGGAGGAACCTGCTGCAGTTCCCCCGACCCTGCGGGGTGGCACCACCCACTGTGTTGCTGCTGCTGCTGTGCCCGCTGCTGCTCTCCCATCCTCACCCCCTTCCACCAAGCTGACCCAGTGGACAGTGAAGGACAGGTAGCGGCCTGTCCCGAAGCGGCTGCTCCAGGAGTCCATGGTGACGTGGACCCTTTCACCAACCGCGTGCTCCAGCCCTCGCTCCACATTGGCCATCACAAAGCGGTGCAGTGCAGGAATGGCCTTGCGGGCAAAGAAGTGTCTGCTGGGGAGCTGCCAGTCTGGGGCTGCGCAAGCAAGCAGCGCACGAATGTCGCTCCCCTCCTGCACGAGCGTGTACGGCAGGAGTTGGGAGCACATGGCCCGTGCCAGCAAGCCGTTCAGCTGCCGCACGCGACGGCTGCTGGGAGGCAGAGCCCTAACCACCCCCTGGAAGGACTCGCTCAAAAGGCTCTAGCGTGGCCTTTTGCTGGCACGGGAATCAGCAGACACAGCGGAGGAGGCCACTGAGGACTGGCTGCCAGAACAGGCCTCAGTGTCGGCGGCAGGAGTTGCAGAGGGGGGAGGAGCAGTGCGTTTCCGCACTCCTGCTGGTGCTGCTGGAGGAGCAGGAGGGCGGGTGGCTGCTGTTGCTGCTGCTGCTGAAGGCTGTGCAGTGATGGGTGTGGTGCCACTGCCAGCACCAGATGCCTTCAGCCTCTGGAACTCCTCATGCTGGTGGAAATGTTTTGCAGCAAGGTGGTTGATGAGCGAGCTGGTGCTGAACTTTAAGGGGTCTGCACCTCTGCTCAACTTCCGCTGACAGTGGTTGCAAGTGGCGTACTTGCTGTACACAGTGGGCATGGTGAAATATCGCCAGATTGGTGACAGAAACATCCCCCTACGGCATGGAAGCGCTGCTGCCTGTCTCCCTGTGGTGGTTGGGGGGGGGGGGGGGAGGGCTTGGGTGCGGCTGGTGGTGGTACTGGTAGATGCTGCTGCTGCTGCTGCTGAGCCTGAGACACCAGCAGGCTGTGGGACCTGCCTACTGCTGCCAATGCTTGCAATGATGCGCCTCCTTGCAAGGCCCACAAGCGCATCCTCCTCCTCCTCCTCCTCCTCAGAGCTGCTGAGGACGACATTCCCTGGAGGTGGTGGCACCCAGTCTCTGTCTGTCACCGGGTCATCATCATCCTCCCCCTCCTGAAACATGTCCTGCTGGGATGATGACCCCCCAAACTCCTCTCCTGATGCATGGATGGGCTGCTTGACTGTCGCCACAGTCTTGCTGTCCAATCCCTCATCCCCCAAAGTGCCCATCAGCATCTCCTCCTCCAAATCGCCAACAACAGCAGACAATACCCTGATGGTGCCTGGGGTAAAAATACTGCTGAGTGACAGGTCGCCAACTTGTGACGGTGAACTGGCCTCCTCCCCAGACCCTGCTGGGCGGCTGCTGCGAACAGGGGTGGTGGTGGTGGTGAGGGTGGAGGCCTCGGATGCAGAGCTGATGGCGGGCTGTTCATCCTCCGTCATCAGTTGCACCACAGTGGATGCATCCTTTTCCTCAATGGGACGTTTCCGACCCGGCTGGAGGAAAATAGGAGCAGGTACACACTGCTGCTGCTGTGTCTCTGCAGCGTGAGTTGCAGATGCTCCTGCTGGGCGGCGCCCAAGGCGTCCACGGCCAGTGGCTATGGGAGGAATGTTAGCCACTGACGCTGCTGCTGCTGCTGCGGAACTGTGCATGGTGGCGCGGCCGCGGCCTGCCACAATGCTGCTCCCTCTCCTCCTGATTCCCTTGCTGCCCTTCCCCTTGCCCAAACCGCGCTGGCTGCCACCTCCAGACATCTTCGATGTTTTGGGCGTAAAGACAAAAGTTTTTGAAAAGGGCGGGAGAAAAGTGGGGTACTTTAATGGAGTGGGTTGGTGGGTGAGGTGACTGAGTGAGTGTCCCGACTCGCTAGTACAGTAAGTAAGTAGTAACAGTCAGGAAGTACAACTAGCAGCAGTTACAATAATCACTATCAGTAGTAATCACAAGGAAATAGAGTGTGTGTACACTACAGACAGTGAGTGCACGCACGCGCAAACACGCGCAGGAGCTGGCCTATGAACAGAGAGTGAGTGAGTGTCCCTAGTACAGTAAGTAAGTAGTAACAGTCAGGAAGTACAACTAGCAGCAGTTACAATAATCACTATCAGTAGTAATCACAAGGAAATAGAGTGTGTGTACACTACAGACAGTGAGTGCACGCACGCGCAAACACGCGCAGGAGCTGGCCTATGAACAGTGACTGAGTGAGTGTCCCTAGTACAGTAAGTAAGTAGTAACAGTCAGGAAGTACAACTAGCAGCAGTTACAATAATCACTATCAGTAGTAATCACAAGGAAATAGAGTGTGTGTACACTACAGACAGTGAGTGCACGCACGCGCAAACACGCGCAGGAGCTGGCCTATGAACAGTGACTGAGTGAGTGTCCCTACTACAGTAAGTAAGTAGTAACTGTCAGGAAGTAGAATTTACAATAATCAATCAGTAATCAGAAGGAAATAGAGTGTGTGTACAGTACACAGACAGTAAGTGCACACACACACGCAGGAGTCCGAGCTAGTAGCCTAGTATGAACAGTGACAGTGAGTGTCCTAGTACAGTTACAGTAGTATATAACAATCACTAAGTAGTAAAGGGACAGCAGAAATACTGTCTAATACTATCTAATACTAATACTGTCTAATACTGTCTAATACTAATGAGAAATAAACTAACAGAGGACAGGAGGACAGCTGCCCACACAGGCAGGCCCTGAGGCCTAAAGCTGTAAGCCTGCAGCAGCTGGCCTGTCTCTATGTAACACAAAAGCTACTAACTAAAATACAATGTCTATCTAACTAACAACAATATAGGTGTGTATAGGAGGTGTATGTGAGCAAAAACGCTAGGTAAATGACCACAATAAAGCTCTTGCTAAGCCAAAGCACAAAGGAGCAACTCTCTCTCTATGCAAATCTCAGGCAAGGACGGAGAAACGGAACATGGCGGCCGCTATTTATAGGGTAGGGGCTGGCCAGGGTCCCCCTCTGTGATTGGCTGCCGTCAGAGGGCCTGGGAGCCCTCTGATTGGCTCTAAGGACATCAATCTGGGCTATGACGCTATTCGAGCTCGGTATTCGAGCTCGAATAGCGCCGTTTGCTCGAATAGCTCGAATAGTGAATGGGCTATTCGCGTTTACTCGAATAGCCCATTCGAATAGCCGCAGCTATTCGGAGCTCGAATACCGAGCTCGAATAGCTGGAAAAGAGCTCGAATATTCGAGCTACTCGAATATTCGAGCTCTGCTGAGCACCACTGTACAGTCACAGTTATTCATCTATGGCCATCGTCCTAAATGGCCATGTGCACCACATACTCTAATTATTAAATACAAAAGGCAAAACTTGATATTTTCTAGTTTTAGCGCAACAATTTTTCCTTTCACAATTAAATCACTCCTGATATAGGAAGAAGTGTTGCAAAGCACTGATAACATCCTGTAATGAGGCGTGGAGGACAATTTTTGGCAAATAACAGAAGTGCAATAATGGTTGCTCACATTATTTTTCTTTAATATTAGCAGTGGTAATAGACAAGGTATTGTTTGTAATTGCATGTCTGGCATTCAGAGGCTGAAGTAACAAAAGGCTTTTGTTAATGCAAAAGGTTTTGGAGAGAGCACTTAAATTTGTGATGAACATTTAAAAAAAGCACATAACAACCGGAGCAGCATTTCTTGCACATCAGTAATATATTTATTTAAATATGTATATGCAGTATATATCAAAAGGAAAGTGATCCGGAAAGTAACAGCTGTTTGCTTTTATGTGACATGCAAGGTATTCTTTCAGTATCAATTGAAAAGGGCACCACGGCCACCTGTGTGAAAAACGAGCCGCCTTAGACTGCCATGTTATGTGCCGTTTTTGCAGCTATAAACGGTACAAAAGGGTGCCCGTAATTTTTACGGCTATATAAATACAGCTACAAGGAGGACGTCTAAAGATTGGTTTTATCAGCAGGTCACAAATCCAGATATATTTTTAGAATAACATATGTTTGACATGAAATGTGGCTACAACAACAATACATTTGGTTATATCAGTTTAAAATACCAAATATCTGCTTGGCACCATCGGTGGTAGTGGTGGTGGTGGGGCATAATGAAGTGAGGCACCACTGTGAGGGGGTTAAGGTTAGGCAACACCATGGTGGGTTAAGAGTAAGCAACACCATGGGGGGGGGGGGGCCTAAAGTCATTAGGCAACACCATGAGGGGGTTAAATTTAGGCACCAGGGCCCATATGCAATTCCCTTTTTCTCATGAGTTTTCTCCTAGATGATATTTTTTAACTTGTCAAGTAAAATGCCTTTTAAGCCACCAGAAAGCATGAAAGTGCTCAAAATAATTTTGGCAGTACTTTTTCACCTAGTTGTTGGTACCTTTTTAAGCTTAAAAATGCTGGAAAGTTATTTAAAATCGAAGATGAAAAATTATCTCCTAGGAGAAAACTCAGGTGAAAAAGCGAATTGCATATAGCCCCAGGAGGGATTAAGGTCAGGGTTATGTTCTGAAAGAGGCTACATCCGGTGCCTTTTGTTAATGGAATCACACTCATCATTGGCTACAAACAGACAGACATCCTTTTATAAATGAAATCACATTTATTGGCTATATCTGATGCCATTTTGTAACCAAAATCACTTTTCAAAGGCTATATACGACGACCTTTTATAACAGAAATCTTTTCTTCTTGGCTATGTCCATCCATCCAGCTTTGACTTTTCTTGGCTATATCCATTGTCCTTTTATAACTAAAATCACTTTTCTCTGCTATATCTTTTGCCCTTTTATAACCAAAATCTTTTTCTCTGGTTATATCCGGCACCCTTTTATAACAGAAATCTTTTTCTCTCAGCTATATTTGGTGCCTTTCACTTTTCTCAGCAATATCCAGTGCCCTTTTATAACCAAAAGCACTTTTCTAGGCTATATCGGGCACCCTTTTATAATCAAAATCATGTTTACAGCTACGTCTGGCACCCTTTTTTCCAAGCACCTTTTTTAAGTTAATGCACTCTTTGTATATAATAATAATAAAAAATAATAATAATAATATCAGTCAGGTTTATCTCTTTTCTCCCTGCACTGCTTGTCATGCCTCTGCAGAATGCTGGCACCTGTTTTGTTCTCAGCATTAACATGAATCCCCAATTCCTCCAACTCAAAGGCGAGAAATGTGATGCTACTATAACAAAGGGATAGGAAACCTTGTAAGGGCTGGAACCCACTAGGGCATTTTTGGCAGCGTTTTGGAATCGATGACGATTGCTGGTGATTCCCAAAAACGCTTTGCCAATGAAAGGGTGGGGGAACCAATTAGTGGAATTGCAATTAGGGGTAATCGCAATTGTAGGACATGCAGCATTTTGTTAGCTCTCAATGCAGGGGCTCAGGGCAGGACAAGTGGAGCTCTCGTCATTGCCAATTAGCAGGAATAATTTGTAGTGCTCGCTATGCTACTCCGATAAGGCGTGTTAATTCTGATAAGGCATGCTATTTGTCTTAGTGAATCAAGCCCATGGTTTGCAGAAAACGCCTACAAAAAAAAACTACAGACATTGGATGTGCTCCCAGCCTCAGCTTATTACACTCACTCTGTCCTCTGACGGAGCAGAATTGTCTCTGCAGCTTCTTCCAGCATCATTCACTACAGTACACAGCACTTAGGGAGAGTAGAGAAAGTGTCCGTTTCCAGGTTAGGGTGAGGTTTCTCCATTCATGACTCTGCCCAAGATCTCAGGTAAGAAGAACAGCAAGATACACACCCGTTATAATACTGAATCTGTCAACCATCAAGACAAGAAGTGATGATAAAATCTTTTTGAACTTGAATTTATTTAGCTAAACTGCAATAGTTTTTCCATCATGTCTTAGTATAGCAACAACTCAGGATGTTTTCAGTGTGATCCTCAGAATTCTGGATTCAACATTTCTATTCCTGGAGCTTTACTGTGTTCTGCGCTCCCTTGTTTACTTGGCTGTACTTTAATTTCTCAGTTACAATGTTTAAAAAATGCACATATCATTTAGGCTTGCCCCAAGGCTACATTCCCATTTATCATTATTCCTGGCATGCTAAGTACCAGTGTTATTGATCATCTAGCTCAACTGAACTCGATATGAATTCGTACAATTTTTTTTTCATTTTAAGTAGATGAAGGGAGGTTTTTCATTTGTAAAGCACTTTTCTAATCTTGTCTACTATGTGCGTTTTTCAGAGAAGTAAATAAAAGAAGCATTATTATAGTGCCTTATTGTACGCTTGCATCTAGAAGTGTTAAAATAACAAGAAAAAAAATTACACTCATAATGCATTGATATAACAAAAAAACATTATACTTATAATGCATTGACACACGTAAAACCTCCATTATGCGACACACAGCATGTGGCTGAAATAGTAAGGGCTTTTACCACGTCTTCTTTGTACAATTTTGCTTACTGTAGTTTTTCAATATTTCCATTTTATCTCAACACAATTCGATATTTTAAAAGAAATATACATTTTGTGAAACAAACAACTCTAGGACGTCAATAAGTATTACAATTTTAATAACAGACATAACAGAATTGCTTTGCCTTGTCTGTTGAAAACATAGACAAGTTAAACAACTGCTGAGTGAGGCAATTAAGCTGAATGATCGCCTGAACAGAAATTGGTAACTGGGTCTGCTTGCAGATAAATTATATGGAAATGTGGATTTAGTGGTACCATTTATAAAATGTGTCATGGTTTCAAGTAAACATGATTCATCATGTGTAAAAAAAAATAAATAAAAAAAAATGCTAAAGATTGAAATGTAAAGTACATGTAAAGTACATTTTTTAATAGCATGAAAGATAACCTGCACTGACAAAAAAAAAAAGAAAAAATAGATACCTCAGTAGAGGCAAACCTGATCCATCCATAAGCCATCGATCTTGCGCAGGGTGAGGCTCCCTCTGAACATATCCAACAAGAAGTGTCCACTAGACTAAAACTTTTTAAAGAAGACATAAGACTGAATAAAATATCCAGGTTACTATTCTTATGAAGTTCACCCAAAAATGCAGCAGCCCAACTAGAAATCATGTGGTCCTGTTACAAAATATTGATGGACCCCCCAGACTTTGGTTTTTGGACATGTCAACATGAACTCACAATACATACAGCCTGATAATGTTTGGAGGCACACGTAGGGACATTCAGCCTGATTAGGTTTTGTGGATACTCTATTGATTTGAATGGCTACGATACATAATTATTTTTTTTACAAAAGCTGTATAGCGTTTTTATTTTATTAGTTTTATAGCCTTATTATTTTGATTAACAAAATACTTGCATATTTTGTTCTGTTTTAGGTATGTGTTGCCTAATTATGTTGTTTATGGGGACACACCGCCTAATGATGTTTGGTGGGGATGTGTTGGGATATGCTGCCTAAGGATGATGCTGGGGGATGCATGTATCTAATGATATGTAAAACAGAAAAAAACACAACAACCGGGAGCCCCCAATAGTGTATTATTGATGATATTGAGGTATTGTCATGATCGCTTTTGCAGCCTGTACTGCTGGCTGCAGTTGTACTGCAGCCAAGCAGTTCTGATTTCTTTACATACATGTATTATCTATATATATAATAGAGTAAGTGCCTCAACCTTCAAGCAAGAAGAAGAAGTAGCGCCCTGCCCCCAGGGCCGGTCCAAGCAAGAAGAAGGGGCTGGTCCAAGCAAGAAGAAGAAGTAGTGTCCGATCAAACCAAGGGCAAAAAGGGATAATTTGCATATTCAGCAGCAGTGCATTGTGGGTAACCACACATGTTCACTTATAGCTGAATTATTGCAGATTTGCTTCTGTTTTAAGAAGGAAAATTACACCAAGATTTGCTTTTTTTTAGTAGGAGGGCGTTTTGGTCTATTTTATCCTCCTATACATTCTTAGTAGCTTGGGTCACCCTGAGCTGCTTGGTTACTCTGTTGTACTGGTCCAAGCCCTATCTCATACAGCCGTATCAATCCCTGCTATGTACTGATGAGGACCAAATGTCTGAAACAGGCTGTCACATGTGGGATTGATATGACTGTGTTAAACTTAAAGCTATAGGCTTGCTTGGCTTACTAAGGGTGAAAAGGAAGAATTTGCATATTTAGTAGCGGTGCATTGTGGGTAATCACAAATGTTTACTTAGACCTGGTGCACACCAAAAACCGCTGGCAGATCCGTGAAATGCTAGCAGATTTTGAAACGCTTTTTGTTATTTTTCTGTAGCGGTTCAGCTAGCATTTTGCGGTTTTGTGAAGCGTTTTTGGTGTAGTAGATTTCAGATATTGTTACAGTAAAGCTGTTGCTGAACAGCTTCTGTAACAAAAACGCCTGCAAAACCGCTCTGAACTGCCGTTTTTCAGAGCGCTTTGCGTTTTTCCTATACTTAACATTGAGGCAGAAACGCATCCACAATCCAAAAAATGCCTCACCCCGGGAGTATGCGTTTCTGCAAAACGCCTCCCGCTCTGGTGTGAACCACCCCATTGAGATACATTGACCAAGCGGATCCGCAGCCGCAAGCGGCTGCAGAAATGCTGAAAAAGCCGCTTGGTGTGCACCAGCCCTTAAGAAGGCAAATTACACCAAGCTTTGATATTTTTAGTAAAAGGTCTTTTTGGTCCCTTTTATCCACTAGAGATGCGAAGTTCGGATCTTTTCAATGATTCGGATGATTTGAATCGGATCATTGAAAAGATCTTTGATCCAAATCTCGGATCATTTTACTAGGGAAGCGACTAGCAGGACAGGACTTTCCCTGCAGTGGACAGACAAAGAAGGGGAGGGGGGTGGACAGACAAAGAAGGGGAGGGGGGTGGACAGACATAGAAGGGGAGGGTGGACGGACGGACAGAGAAGGGGAGAGGGGTGGACAGATAGAGAAGGGGGGATGGTGGACAGAGACGGGCAGGGAGTGAACAGAAGGGAGGAGGTGAACGAAAAATGTTTTTTGCACACAATACCCAATTGCAATCATATGCTTTACATATATTTCACCTATATGTTCATCTGTATACTCTGAATGCAAACGTCTCACAGTGAAAGACAGCATTCCCCTTTTCTCACCTTGAACACATCATAAATTTAGGGACAAGATAAGTGCAGCTCTTTAGAGCAGTGCAGGAGGATCATATTGCACAGCAATCACAGTGCCTGTGTTCCAAGCTGTCTGCAGAGTTACTGAGCTGTGCTTCTCAGCCAAAAGTTTCCCATTTGTTCACAACTACAACAGCCAGCCTATAATCAGCAGCACATTGCAGCCAGGAGTGTGCTCCACACATATCTGGCAGTGGCACCCATGTCCCCTCTCCCAACTACCTGTCCCTGCAAGGCTGGCTGGCTCCCCTCCAACTGAGCGATCCATCTCCGCTCTGCTTCCAGGACCCTGCTGCCCGCTGAGAGAGGGGGGCATGCCGCTCCTGGCTCCACCCCTTTTAATCTGAATCTGTTCATTTTGATGATCCGGATGATTCGACTCACAAAAGAGATTCGTAACAAAGATCTGAATCGTTCATGATCCGGACAACACTATTATCCACCTATACAGGCCGAGTGGTTTGGGTCACCCTGAGCTGCTTGGTTACTCTGTTGTACTGGTCCAAGCCCTATCTCATACAGCTGTATCAATCCCTGCCATGTACTGATGAGGACCAAAAGTCTGAAACAGGCTGTCACAAGTGGGTTTCATATGGCTGTGTAAAATTTAAAGCTATAGGCTTGCTATACACCAACTAAGGTATACTAAGGGTGAAAATGAATTGTTTGCATATTTAGTAGCAGTGCATTGTGGGTAACCACAAACGTTCACTTATGGCTGAATTATTGCAGATTTCCTTGTGTTTTAGGAAGGCAAATCACACCAAGCTTTTCTTTTCTTAGTAGGAGGTCTTTTTGGTCCCTTTTATCCCCCTATACATTCTGAGTGGTTTGGGTCACCCTGAGCTGCGTGGTTACTCTGTTGTACTGATGAGGACCAAAAGTCTGAAACAGGCTTTCTACATGTGGGTTTGGTATGACTGTGTAAAATTTAAAGCTATATGCTTGCAATACACCAGCAGCTCTGGATGCTTGCTTGGCTTACCAAGGTGGAAAAGGGGTAATTTGCATATTTAGCAACAGTGCATTGTGGGTAACCACAAATGTTCACTTATAGCTGAATTATTGCAGATTTCCTTCTGTTTTAAAAAGGCAAATTACACCAATACATTGTGCGACATTGCAGGAAGTGACGACAGTGGAACGCACGATGGAACACGGAAGAAGTGAGTCATCCCCGCTCGCTGCCTCTTACTAATAGTGGCGGCTGTTACTGTGCTTAAGCAGGAGGGGGAGGTTCCTGCTGAGCTTAAGCTGGAGGTAGAGCACACATGGGAGACCCAGTTAAGGGGGTTCTGACCCCCCTCCCGCCGCTGTGCCCAATACTCCCTTCCTGCCCTCTACCCTCTTATGCGGCGTATGCTACGCCGCGGGTCGGCTAGTTATTATTATTTATTGTATTTATAAAGCGCCAACATATTACGCAGAGCTGGACAATAAATATATACAATGATACAAGAATGACAGACATAAGGTTATACAACATAGAACAAAGTTATACATGCAAATTGTTCAAAATACATGATCGTGTGATATGGGCTGGTTAGGTAGGCCCAGTAATACAAGCAGGGGTGGACTGGCCAGGGGGGAAGGAGGGCAATCTCCCCCCAGGCCGCCTTTCATACAGTGATTTAGGGCCGGTCCAGTGTCTGGTGTATTCAGGTTTGTTGTTATAAGGCATGTGAAACACTTGGCTAGCTGATAAAAGTGCAATTAGAGGGCAGTCAAGCTGGTAAATATACACAGCATGATGCAGAGCTTGCCTGGAGGGTCCGTAGGCAAACATCTGTCTTGTTTCTACCCATTGTTCTAATGACTGCATGTGTGGACAAGGCTTTAAACAAGTTGAAAAGTTTTTGACAGTCCCTAGACTCCAGGAGGGCTGCTTTCTGACTTGTGTAAGAGACTGGCAGGGACAGGAGTCATATTATAGGCAAGTAGCATCTGTGTGATGTGAGACTGCAATACAGCTCTGCTCTATCTCAGGCTATTCTCAGTTTCTCTCCACTCCTCCACTCTCTGAGCAAGTGCACGCCAAAATTACAATAGCAATCGCTAGCAATTTGCAAGTGCGATTTTGTGAAGCGATTTTCAGAGCGATTTTTGAATGAATCGCTCCAAAAAATGCTACATGCAGTGTGTTTGTGATTTTTTAAAAATCACAATGCTGCTGTGAGAACACCGTCATAGGGTAACATTAGCCAAGCGCTTTTCAAATCACTGTCGATTTGAAAATCGCTCAGAAGCACTCTTGGTTGGCACCAGCCCTCCCTCATTCACCTTTGTTTTCCTCTTCCCCTGGTGCTGGCTGGCTGTGTCTTCTTCTTATACAGGAAAGCTAAATTAAAGTGCAATCCTGGTGAGGCAAATTATTGATATTATTATTATTTAGTATTTATATAGCTCCACCATCTTCCGCAGCGCTGTACAGAACATATTGTCTTGTCACTTAACTATCTTCTTTCTTCTCTTTCAGCTTTTCTCTCCTCACCGTTTCTCCCCTTCTCTGCATAAGGTCTCAGACACACTATAAGCGCTTTTCTGAGCGATTTTACCGCGATCATGATTTTACCATGATTTTAATGTAAGTCAATGGAAGCCCTTTTTAAAAAGCTCTCAGAAAGTTCTGATGGCTAAAAAGTGCTCATAAAAGCGCTTATAGTGTGTCTGAGCCCCTAGTATTTGTATGCTGTGGGTAAGTTGGAGCGCCGAATGATGGCTCTTCCTGCTGCCACTAAACTCCCTGGCGGTGTTAAATACTATTCCCCCTCCGAGTCGTTGCAACTCTGAGGGAGGTGTAATTTGGGGTACGGCTATCACCGGAGCCCCGAATTTCCCTTACGCGCCCCGCGCACCATATTATTGCTGCTATGGGGCTCCTAGTTTGGGTAACATGTGCTGAGCGCCGTGCACCAAAACCACCTGCTTTGCCTTCTCTCTCCTCTCTCCAATCTTGTTATTAGAAAGCATAATCTAAAGCTGGCCATACATGCATCAATTGTTACGGACAGATTCTTTCACTATGATCGACTCATAATGGCTTTTCCACCTGTCAGTACTAAGTATGGATGTGGCCTATAGGGTTTCATACTATAGTGAAGTGGGTCGTGGGCAGGCAGTGATTCACTGCCACTGAACACCAATAAAAAGCAGGTAAGCAAGGCATGGATTTTGGGGGGGAGTGAAAACAGTGATGAAAGGAGGGATACCGAAACTTTGGAAATTAGCATTAACGAGGCAGGGATCATGGTGCCAGCAGGAAGGTCAGTAAGGATGGGTCTGGTAATGGAAGAGGGGATATCCGAGGTGGAAGAGGGGCATATTAGAGGGATTAGTAGAGATGGTGGCGAAGGGGAGGACATAAGTGTGTGTGGGGTGGGGGGAGGAATTAGCTTTGGGGAATTAAAGTGGCCATACATCTGTTTGACTTGATAGCCGATCGACCATCCGTTTTGTTATTATCGAATCAGATAAAACTTTTGGGTGGAAATTGGTTGAATGTATCAATCTGAGATGTTGGGAAATCTCAGGCCAATGTGGTTGTCAGGTGCGATAATCACGGCATGCGATAACCACGAATGATAGACATGACGTAAACCCCGGCCGTTGTCCCTCAAAATGTATTATGTGCACCTGTTGCCTGTATTTCCGTATTGGCGCTCCAGGTGACTACTGGCATATACGACATGGGGTGCCTGTGTGATGTCATTTGGGCTCGGGCTGCCATGATAATGGGCCTCTGGTTTGTGTTTCCCCCCAGGCCAAAAGGTCCCAGTCCTCCCCTGAATACAAGTACAGGCTGTCATAGGACAGGAGCACACAATCCTGTAGATTACACTAGGGAATGGAGGACCCTGCCAGAGGCAGGGTTGGGTGGACACACTAGGTGGGGCTGTGAAATATTCAGTAGAGTGTTACTGTGTGGTAGGAGGTACATTTGCTTGCATAGCTTTGCTTGCACTAATTTTAAGTGTTGATTCCATCTGCAATAGCTCTGCAGTTCATGGCAGCTTGAGATGCTCTTGTGAGTTCAAACATTGCCTGTTGCAACCGAGCTGCAATTTCTTTCATGCAGGTTGCATAGTTTGGTCTGCCTTTTCCTGCTGTCAGCTTGTGACTGATTACCATTCACCGGTGTGGGAATTTGCATGTCTGCTCCCATTGGATGACCTCAGTATAAAGAGTTGCTTCCTGCTGTGCTCCCCGTCCATTATAGTTTCAGTCTCAGTGTGTCTAAGCTGTTACTTCTGGACCTCTGTACCTGGTTCTCGTGTTTCTCGTGTCAATTGCACTTGCTCTGGCAGAGGAGCAGTGAATCCTTCCAGTCCTCTTCCTGGAGATTAGTCATATAGCTGCGGTTGCTATTGACTGTCTCACTCCTGTCTGTTTGTCTTCGTATGAACGCTTGCTGTCACTGAGGAGTGACTGGATTAGCAAGCGTTTATTCCTTTTGTCTCAGTCCTTGTTTGTGTGTCCTTCGGGACCGTAGTTAGTTCCTGATACGTGCATATATATTGGTTCGCCAGTATATTGGTATCTTAGTTAGATTTGTTATTTTGCTAGTCTTACGTCATATATTGGTTCATTGCCAATATATACGCATACTAGCGCATTTGTTATTTTCCATATTGCGACGCGGATTATTACATTTTAGTTGGTGTTGCGTCATATATTGGTTCATTGCCAATATATACGAATACTAGCGCATTTGTTATTTTCCATATTGCGACGCGGATTACTGTATATTTTTGTGTATCTCCTGTACCTGTTTCTTGCTCTGCCTTTGTCTTGCCTTGTGGATTGTGCCATCTCTTGTGGAGAAGTGGCGAATCCTTTCAGTCCTGTTCTTGCGAGGTAAGCCATCGCTGCAGTCGCGAGTGGCTGCCTCGTTCCAGTTTGTCCTGTTTTTGAATGCTTGCTGTCACTGAGGAGTGACTAGATTAGCAAGCGTGTTTCCTTTACGTCAGAGTGTGCATTGCACGCTGACTGTAGAGGATACACCGCCAAGCGTTACAGGTATAAATGTAATAGCAAGTAGAGATATACTCACAAACATGGATTGCCAAGTGTCAGGCAACCACTCTTAGCGCATATGGGGAAAAATAATCCTGTCCCCACTCAGGCTAAGAAGTCGCTCTCCGTAGTAGGAAAAAAGGGTTTTTTCACACCCATCCACCAGGTGGATAACAATGTGCAATGGATACAGAGGCGCCAGCAGAATAAAAAACATGAAACGATTTAAAAACAGTAAAATCAGGGGGTAAGGGTGGACTTACCTCCCCAGAAGGTCAAACACAACCAATGTGATTGGTAAAGACAAAATTTAATTTGCACTCCAAATAAAACAATTGCAACGCGTTTCGCGGGTCTCATGCCCGCTTCCTCAGGCAAAATACAAAAAGGAGTAACTGCAATACAGAAATAAAAACCATGTACAATATATAACCACATTATCCACATAAAAAAAAGTTTTTTCATGAAGTTCAAAAACTTTTTTTATGTGGATAATGTGGTTATATATTGTACATGGTTTTTATTTCTGTATTGCAGTTACTCCTTTTTGTATTTTGCCTGAGGAAGCGGGTGTGAGACCGACGAAACGCGTTGCAATTGTTTTATTTGGATTACAAATTAAATTTTGTCTTTACCAATCATATTGGTTGTGTTTGACCTTCTGGGGAGGTAAGTCCACCCTTACCCCCCCCCCCCCCCTGATTTTACTGTTTTTAAATCGTTTCATGTTTTTTATTCTGCTGGCGCCTCTGTATCCATTGCACATGTGTCTAATGATGTTCCAGAAAGGTACACATGCATAAAGTGCATCAAATGTCCTGTACTATTACAAGCATTAAAGATGTACTTATAGCATCTGGTGATACTGGATTAAAGAAGGCAGTAGTGGGTGCCGATAGGTGCATGGCCTGACGACCGTTTCGTAGGGTGTGATGCCTAGTTTCTTCCGAGGCCAATTCATGAGACTGTCAGCATCCCTACATATTCCACTGACCACTGACGTATGTGGTTACAAATGCTCCTATTTCGTTACATTACAGTGCAACTATGGGCTAGTGCACACCTAAAAGCCCTAGTGTAATTGCACACGATCTGTTATTAGAAGTGATTTCTCTAAGCGATTCTAGGCATGTGCCTAGTGATTTTCTAGTTATGCCTAGTGATTTTTAAAGTGTTTTGGTGTAGCATTTTTTATTTTTTGCACAGTAAAGCTGAAAGTGTACAGCTTTTAAAAAAAAAAAGCGATTGGAAAACCGCTCCATTCTAGGGCTTTTTAGAGCAATTTTCCACTTTCCTATACTTGACATTGAAGCTAAATCGTCTCAGAAGTGCTACAGGACCCGCGTTTGCATTTGGGGAAAAAATCACATCACTCTGGTGTGATCCATGCCATTCAAATACATTAGTCATGCGCTTTTCAAAACACTAACATTTTTAAAATCACTCAAGTGCTCTTGGTATGCACCAACCCTGCAAGGCACTCACTCCTCTTAATTGGGTGACTGAATAGTGTGCTGAATGTGTTGTTTTGGCATTCTGAAATAGTTCTTAAAGAGACTCTGTAACAAATTTTTCAGCCTTAGTTCTTCTATCCTATAAGTTCCTATGCCTGTTCTAATCTGCTCTGGCTTACTGCAGTCTTTCCTAACTGCACTGTCTCTGTAATAAATCAATGTATCTTTCCTCTGTCCTGTTTGTCGGGCTAAGGATTGATTGTGTGGAATGTGCAGGGCTGCTTGTGATTGGTAGAAGCGATACACACCCTCTGCAGGCCCCCTGCACACTGTGAATGACTCACACACTATGCTTAGCTGAGCCTATTAGAAGCTGGTTAGTTTGTTTGTAAACACTGCCTAAAACTGTTAATTACAAGCCAGGATTGCAGCAGAGAGTGGCAGAAACAGCACAGAGGGGCACAGGAGAAAATAATGAATAGAATGGTATGCTTTTTATTGTAAGAATATTAGAGTACAGATTCTCTTTAAAACCACATTTTTCCTTCAATCAGTTTAGAGATCACCTATGATCCCTTTTATATAGGGATGAGCTCAATTACAAAAAAAATGTTGCAAGTTTTAAACAATAGTGAAAATAACTTTCTTCAAAATCTGTTTTCTCATGCCAACAGAGGCAAAAAAAAAAAAGTTGTCTCATGCCCATAAATTTCAGTGCACTTGATGAAAATATGTTTTTGTTTCTGTGCGGAAATTTTAAACTTTTGCAAGAATGAAGGCAAAAAGAAAATAGTTAATTTCTCTTGTAACTATTTGCAAAATAATCAATAAGAAGAGCTGTTTTTTTTTTTTGGACTATGGTACCCTAAAGGATTTGGCCAGCTATGGTTGCTGCTAGGGTTACCCAGTCCAGCTGCTAAGAACTATGTCTGACCAGCAGCGGGGCCAGATTTTTGGGAAGGCCCCATAGGCCAGTGCCTAGGGTGGAAAAATGCAAGGAGCAGGTTGGGAGCTATATATATAACAGACACTGCAGACACTGTCCAGTCCGCTTTGCACAGTGCAGCCTGTCCTGTGTGTGCAGTGAGCAGCAGAGTGAGTTTGATTAGCTGATCTGATCAGCTGATGGGGACCAGAAAGGTCGGAACACTGGCAGTGGCCACACAAGGAACAATGGCTGCACAAAGGGCACACACAGGGCAAGATCCCCCTGCACAGTTCAGGAGAGCTACAGCAGCAATTTTTACCCTCTCCATGAGAGTGCTCAACACTGCATCAATTCCAGAAAAAGAGCCCATAAGTGAAAAGGTAAATGATCACAAATTTCTTGTGATTTGTTCAATAAAATGTAATACCATTTTTCATTACATGTGGAAATTTGTGATCATTTACTTTTTCACTTACCGTATATACTCGACTACAAGTCGAGAAATTTAGGACTGACTCACAATGTAAAAGTGGGGGGGTCAACTTATAGTCGCGTCAGACCTGAATTTCAAAACGTATAGCCAGGGTCGGAGTGCCACTTTCTCCTCATTAGGCTACACTGCACTGCCCCCTCTCTAGCTCTCCCTCCCTCCTGTCTCCTCCTAATCATAACTGTTGCTAGTTTTACCTACAAACCTCCCCTCCCAGCCGCTATGGTGCCTTCCGCTCTCTCCCCTGGTGGCCGCCTCTCTCCCCCGTGTTCAGTTACAACAGTGTAGCAGAGCTGACATACATTACCTAATCCACCGCTGCGCTCTGTGTCCTTTGATTTTCCTCCTCGTTCATGCCGGCGAGCATACTATAGCATCTCTCCCGCTTCCAGTACCATGTGACATCGGGAGTAACATCTCCTCAATAGATGCACTAAAGCTCCCAGCATTACCCCCGCCTCTATAGTAGCACTTCAACTACCAGCATGCCTCTTCTCCTGCACCACAGATCCAGCGCTACTGGGAAAAGACCAGAGCTGCGGCGAGGCAGACACATGACCTCTAGGGGCTGGAGGAAGACCCAGCTAGGTAAAGTTAACTTTTATTACTCACCTTGGATATCCTTTAAAGAGGGCTTGGATGCTTTCCTTACATTGGAGAGCATTCACGAGTCCGACCATAATTACTAAGTAATTCCCGGGAGAGTTGATCTAGGGATTTATCTGACTGCCTTCTGGAGTCGAGAAGGATTTTTTTTTCCAGTTTTAAGGCTAATTGGCCCAGGCTTTGTACGTTTTTTCACCTTCCCCTGGATCAACTGGGATATATGCGGGTTTAGGACGGTGTTTATCTTTCTGGTTAAACTTGATGGATGGATTTATTTTTTCAACCAAAGTAACTTTGTTACTATGTTACTGTAAGTGACAGCAACATAGGAAAAAGGTAATTTATAGTTTATTCTAGGAGAAATGTACATTTTATATGTAAGTATTTTAAAATTTACAATTTTTTTTCCTCCTTTAACTCTTGCAATGAAAAATAAATGCAGTGGCTTGCAAAAGTATTCGGCCCCCTTGAAGTTTTCCACATTTTGTATCCCTTGTTTGTCTTCTTACATTGTACAGCGCCACGGAATATGTTGGCGCTTTATACATAATAATAATAATAATAATAATTACTGCTAAAAACATGAATACATTTCATTGGAATTCCATGTGAAAGACCAATACAAAGTGGTGTACACGTGAGAAGTGGAACGAAAATCATACATGATTCCAAACATTTTTTACAAATCAATAACTGCAAAGTGGGGTGTGCGTAATTATTCAGCCCCCTGAGTCAACACTTTGTAGAACCACCTTTTGCTGCAATTACAGCTGCCAGTCTTTTAGGGTATGTCTCTACCAGCTTTGCACATCTAGAGACTGAAATCTTCGCCCATTCTTCTTTGCAAAACAGCTCCAGCTCTGTCAGATTAGATGGACAGAGTTTGTGAACAGCAGTTTTCAGGTTTTGCCACAGATTCTCGATTGGATTTAGATCTGGACTTTGACTGGGCCATTCTAACACATAAATATGTTTTGTTTTAAACCATTCCATTGTTGCCCTGGCTTTATGTTTAGGGTCATTGTCCTGCTGGAAGGTGAAACTCCACTCCAGTCTCAAGTCTTTTGCAGACTCCAAGAGGTTTTCTTCCAAGATTGCCCTGTATTTGGCTCCATCCATCTTCCCATCAACTCTGACCAGCTTCCCTGTCCCTGCTGAAGAGAAGCACCCCCAGAGCATGATGCTGCCACCAACATATTTGACAGTGGAGATGGTGCATTCTGAGTGATGTGCAGTGTTAGTTTTCCGCCACACTTAGCGTTTTGCATTTTGGACAAAAAGTTCTGTTTTGGTCTCATCTGACCAGAGCACCTTCTTCCACATGTTTGCTGTGTCCCCCACATGGCTTGTGGCAAACTGCAAACTGACTCCTTATGCTTTTCTGTTAACAATGGCTTTCTTCTTGCCACTCTTCCATAAAGGCCAACTTTGTGCAGTGGACTAATAGTTGTCCTATGGACAGATTCCCCCACCTGAGCTGTAGATCTCTGCAGCTCCTCCAGAGTCACCATGGGCTTCTTGACTGCATTTCTGATCAGCGCTCTCCTTGTTCGGCCTGTGAGTTTAGGTGGACGGCCTTGTCTTGGTAGGTTTACAGTTGTGCCATACTCCTTCCATTTCTGAATGATCGCTTGAACAGTGCTCCGTGGGATGTACAAGACTTTGGAAATCTTTTTGTAGCCTAAGCCTGCTTTACATTTCTCATTAACTTTATCCCTAACCTGTCTGGTGTGTTCTTTGGACTTCATGGTGTTGTTGCTCCCAATATTCTCTTAGACAACCTCTGAGGCCCTCACACAGCAGCTGTATTTGTACTGACATTAGATTACACACAGGTGCACTCTATTTAGTCATTAGCACTCATCAGGCAATGTCTATGGGCAACTGACTGCACTCAGACCAAAGGGGGCTGAATAATTATGCACACCCCACTTTGTAGTTATTGATTTGTAAAAAAATTTTGGAGTCATGTATGATTTTCATTCCACTTCTCACATGTACACCACTTTGTGTTGGTCTTTCACATGGAATTCCAATAAAATTGATTCATGTTTGTGGCAGTAATGTGACAAAATGTGGGAAACTTCAACTCAAGGGGGCCGAATACTTTTGCAAGCCACTGTAAATTAATAAAAAAGGACCTCAAGCAAGTTCTTCTTAGGAGTAGTTTTATATGTACCAATGTTAATCTTATCATGTCACATGTCAGTTCAGGTACGCTTTAAAGTGTACCTCAGGTGGATTTAAGGGGTGAAAATGGGACACACTGACATGCCTCTGTGTCCTCTCTGCGCCCCCCCCCCCCCCCTCACACTGCTCTGCTGTGTCCCCTCTTTGAAATCTACAGAAAGAAGCTTGTCAGCAATCTAAGGGGGGATGGGGCATCCTTTGCAGGAAAGGTACTCCTGCAGAATGCCCCCTCTGGTGTTAGGAACGCCCCATCCCGCCTCTCTGTGCCCCTGGACCACCTCTTCCCCTCCCCTTTTACTCCTACCCTGTGCTCTCAGAGAAGAAGCATAGAGCTGTTTCTGCAGCATCATGACACCAGCCGGGGTCGTGGCCATTTTGGGAGCAGTGGTAAGGGGCTCTACCTGATCCGGCTAGACCCCCAGAACAGTTAGTATGTATTTTTTTTTCAAAAATCGGCTTCCTCAGGTTTGCTTTAAGCTGGTTTATAAGACACCCAATGAATGGCAGCTGTCATGAAAATTTCCTTTGTACTGAAAAAGATAATTAAAGTGTCATTGCCACCTATGCTTTAATTTACATCTGTAATTAGATCTTACATTAAAAATTATCCTTATAATTATTAATGGTTTCTGAACCATGAACAGGTAAAATGAAGTCAGCAGAATCCTAATAAACTTAGATAAAACAGGCAAACGGCCCCAAAGAACTTTTCTGCAATGACCCTATTATGTAAATTGTCTTGAGTATCAAAAGACTTGTAATTTTATTCAGCAATTCCTGTAATTAAGCTCAGCACAGCCAATATAATCAGTTTTGTACAGTCACCTTCCGCCTTTCTGCAGAATAGACTGCAGCATAGGGAAAGTCCTACCACTGTCTGCAGAGATGCATTTCATTTTGCTCTCTACTTCTGTAGTCTAACTCACACCAATACTTGTGTATGTGAGTGATGGCAGTATGGTGGGGCACAGTGTGGATAGCACTCTTCTTTGCTTTGAATTCAGGCCAGAATAGCATCTGCATGGAGTTGTATGTTCTGAACATTCTGGTTTCTTCTCACCAAAACCCAAAGCCTACAAAGAAATCAACTGGCTACTCTAAGTCACAGTGATCAAATCTGCTGTATCTCAATAGGAAATTGTTTTAGTGTATGGGTACCTTATGTCTTTCTTTCAGTCTGAGTATGCAAATGAGCAAGGCCTGCATGCATCCAAGTCAAGTATTTTTTCTGGTCATTTAAAAATGTGTTCTAAATTTCCCAGTTACGGGTCTGGATTAAATAATGATATTTTTTGGAGTTCAGCCTCAAAAAAGCGATGCACATCTCTGATACTGAATCTGGCTGCTGGCTACCTGCTTTAAGTATATACTTCACTAGAACAAACCTTTTTAAAACAAGACAGCAGACCGAATACTGAAATATTCAGTTTTTTAAGGCTGAAAACGCAGAGCAGAAATAACTAGTTTTTCAAGACATATAACAACTGCCTGTTCACTGCAATTTCCCTTCCTTCTGGCTTCTGCAGAGAACGAACATTATCTTTTTTTTACAAACAGGAACATTATAATCAAACACAACTCTGTGGCTTTAGATAAGAGAGTGGGATTACTGCAAGAGAGACAAAGGGAATACATAGGGTTTCCAATCTATTGTGCAAAATGCAGACAGAAAATGACAGCCAGCAGAAATCAGATATGGTAAAGAACTAAAGCTGGCCATACACCGGCCCGATTTGCCGCCCATTCGACAGCAGATTCGATCACTGGGATCGAATCTGCTGCCAATCGTTCGCGCTAAACGCACCCGCCGATCCGATTTCCTCCCGAAATCAGATCGGTCCGTCGATCGCGCCGTGCGGGTTACTTCCTTCGATCGCCCGCGGGTAGGGAGCGCGTCGCTAGCGGCGGCCGATCCGATACAGTCATACATTACCTGACGCTGGCTCCCGGGCATCTTCTCCGCGTCTTCTCCGCATCTTCTCCGCGCTGCACCGCTCTTGCTTCTATCCCAGCGTACATTAACTTCCTGTGTCACTCCAGTGACCAGGAAGTTCAAATAGAGGGCGCTCTATTTGAACTTCCTGGTCACGGAGTGACACAGTGTACGCTGGGATGCGGTGCGGGGTGCAGCGCAGAGAAGAGGACCTGGAGCAAGCTTCAGGTGATATATGCAGGGGGGGGGGGGACAGGCGGCAGCGGCGGCTCCACAGATTGTGATCGGTTTCAGGCTGAAATCGATTCACAATCTGTTTGCAGTAAAGGCAGCCATACGAACCCTCTCTGATCAGATTCGATCAGATAGGGATCTGTCAGTTGGTCGACCTAATGGCAAATCGACCAGTGTATGGCTACCTTAATAGTGGACACATACTGCATAGGTATGGTGGTTGCTATGGAAATATTTTCTGTGTATCTATCCAGAAGTCTAGTCTACAAAGGATGAATAAAAATCAGGGCTGGCCCTTCCAAAGGGAATAACTGAACAATTTCCCGCAGCCCCAGAACTGTCTGACAGCCTACATCCCCCCCACCGACTCCCATTCAGTGAACTGTGGTCCCTGGCATAGTATTTGCAGTGAAGGGAGCTCACCCTTAGGGAAGAATGCTCCTCTATCACTCTTTTTTTTTTGTATTTTCATCCCCACTGGCCGGTAGAACAGGTGAATTTTCTCCACTTTAAATAATCTGCAGTGGCCGCGGGAGGCAACGATTCACTTGGGAGGAAACATGGGGGTCCGATAGTTGGCTTTGGGACACCAGAGAAAACCCAATATTGTCTGGAGGTATTACAGAGCTGTGTACATCCTAGAGTGCCTATTTGGCTGCTGCATATCCAAGACGGGCTAAAAAGCTGAAGTAGTCACTCAACCTTCAATTTAAATAGGTATCTAGCTTTGTCTATACAATATTGAGATTCCTGTAATGGATTGGAGTTGGCACTCCGCAGTGGAGGCCTGTGGAGGGTATAGGGCATCATCTCTACTCTTGGATTGATTTGAAAAGGTATCCAGGATTCTTTCTTGAAAAGAAAGTTCAGTTTAGTAGTGTACATAGGGTTAGTTTTGTGCCAATAGTTTTTTTTCTTTTTTACTGTGCCTGAAACTCTGCATCGTGACTTGCATTTGCTGGTAGATTGAAAGATCCTTTTTCCAGTTTTATTCTCCTATGTTTTATGTTGTATTTTTTGGTGCCAATAAACGTGTGCCCTTTATTATTTATGCTAGAGCTCTGCATAATATGGTGGTGCTGTATATAAAGAATAACAGGACAAAATAAAGCAAACCTGAAGTACAATGTATTAGTACTCACTGTTCTAAAATGTTCAATTACGAAAAAGTGATGCGAGAGCTGCTTCTCAAGTACCATCCTGCTGAGTAGAACTAAGGTGTACAGAATTTCCTTCCAAGATTGCTTTAGATGTTATTAAGGCCTCTTTCACAGTGGGACGTTGTGTTTGATGCGACGTTAACGTCGCACAACGTGCCCCTGATGCAGCGCATGTAGGTTATAAAATTGGACGTTATTTTGCATAGCGTTATGTGTCTCTTGGTGCTCCGTTTTCGTTGCATACTCATGGAACGAAAACGGCGTTACATTTAAAAAAAAAACAAAAACCTTACTGAGCAAGTGCAACACACATAACACAGCAAATGTATTGCTAAACGCACAGCATGCAGCACTTTCTAAATATTGCTACACGTTACACACAACGCAACGTTTGCACTGTGAATGTCGCACAGACTTTGTATTGCTGTGCGTTAGTCTGCGTTGGAACATTTTCTAACGTGCGACTTTAACGTTGCACTGTGAAAGAGGCCTTAGAGAAAGCAAGGGTCAGCTCACACTATAATACAATCTGCATCATAAAAATAACTATAAATAACAATTATATGGCTCAACCACTATGAAAAAAAAATAGATAATAAGTTAAAGAGGAACAATGATTAAGTTGCCCCTCAGCTAAAAAAAATCTAAAAAAAATCCTAGGCCATCATAAATGGTAAGATCTGCTACTAATATCTCCTGATAGGACTCTTTGAGGACAGTTTTGGTTGACCAATCTGTCACACTTCTGCATCCTGCCATTTCCTGCCTGCTGGTGGTGGTGGTAACTTGGATTGACCTGGACATTCATTACTCCACCAGCAGAGCGCTCTAAGGACTTTGCATCATCCTGAACCTCTACCATCCACCATAGCATGGCCATTTTCGCGATTGCGTGAAACGATTTTCATGTGCAAATACAATTTTTCGTGCGCAAACAATATCATTTTCGCACGGAAATTCGCATTTCCATTTTGCGCAAAAATTTGCGATCGCGCAAACCGCGAAAATTCACGTGGAAACGGCCGTGCTATCAGTTAGCCCTCTTTTGTAAATCAAGCCCATTGTGTTTGCATGTGGTTTGCATTGTATCAGTGGCATAGCTAAGGAGCTGTGGTCCCCGATGCAAGTTTTACATAGGGCCCCCAAGTACTCTATTCCTAACAATTGATGCGGCGCACCAAAACCTGCCAAGGACATTTATGGTGTCAGAGGTGCAAGAAGGGGATTGGGAACAGCTTGTTTATGATTACTAGCTGACCCGCGGCGTAGCATACGCCGCATAAGAGGGTAGAGGGCAGGGAGGGGGGTTGGACCCCCCCCTCAACTGGGTCCCCCATGTGTGCTCTACCTCCAGCTTAAGCTCAGCAGGAACCCCACCCCCCCCTCACCTGGGTTCCCCATGTGCACTCCCCCTCCAGCTTAAGCACAGTAGCAGCCACCACTATTAGTAAGAGGCAGCGGGCGGGGATGACTCGCCTTTTCCGTGTTCCAGTGTGCGTTCCACTGTCATCACTTCCTGCAATGCCGCACACTGTATTGGTGTAAATTGCCTTTTTAAAACAGAAGGAAATCTGCAATAATTCAGCTATAAGTGAACATTTGTGGCTACCCACAATGCACTGCTACTAAATATGCAAATTACCTCTTTCCCCCCTTGGTAAACCAAGCAAGCATCCAAAGCTGCTGGTGTATAGCAAGCATATAGCTTTAAATTTTACACAGTCATATCAAACGCACATGTGACAGCTTGTTTCAGACTTTTGGTCCTCATCTGTACATGGCAAGGATTGATAAGGCTGTATGAGATAGGGCTTGGACCAGTACAACAGAGTAACCAAGCAACTCAGGGTGATCCAAACCACTCGGAATGTATAGGTGGATAAAAGGGACCAAAAAGACCTTCTACTAAAAAAAAAATCAAAGCTTGGTATAATTTGCCTTCTTAAAATAGAAGAAAATCTGCAATAATTCGGCTATGAGTGAACATTTGTGATTACCCACAATGCACCGCTACTAAATATGCAAATTTTTCCTTTTCACCCTTGGTAAGTCAAGCAAGCCTATAGTTTCAAGTTTTACACAGTCATATCAAACCCACATATGACAGACTATTTCAGACTTTTAGTCCTCATCAGTACATGGCAGGGATTGATACGGCTGTATGAACTAGGGCTTGGACCAGTACAACAGAGTAACCAAGCAGTTCAGGGTGACCCAAACCACTCGGAATGTATAGGGAGATAAAAGGAACCAAAAAGACCTCCTACTAAAAAAAGCGAAGCTTGCTGTAATTTGCCTTCCTAAAACAGAAGGAAATATGCAATAATTCAGCTATAAGTGAACATTTGTGGTTACCCACAATGCACTGCTACTAAATATGCATATAATTCCTTTTCACCCTTAAAAAGCCAAGCAAGCATACAGAACCACTGGTGTATAGCAAGCCTATAGCTTTAAATTTTACACAGCTATATCAAACCCACATGTGACAGCCTGTTTCAGACTTTTGGTCCTCATCTGTACATGGCAAGGATTGATATAGCTGTATGAGATAGGGCTTGGACCAGTACAACAGAGTAGCCAAGCAGCTCAGGGTGATCCAAACCACTTGGAATGTATAGGTGGATAAAAGGGACCAAAAAGACCTTCTACTAAAAAATCAAAGCTTGGTAAAATTTGCCTTCTTAAAACAGAAGAAAATCTGCAATAATCCAGCTGTAAGTGAACATTTGTGATTACCCACAATGCACCACTACTAAATATGCAAATTTAGCCTTTTTACCCTTGGTAAGTCAAGCAAGCCTATAGCTTCAAGTTTTACACAGTCATATCAAACCCACATATGACAGCCTGTTTCAGACATTTGGTCCTCATCAGTACATAGGGCTCTATTCATAAAAAAGTTGTGGCGAGAAAACTCCTGGAGGGAAAATACCGCAGCGGTATTTTACACTTCTGGGTGGTCATTCAAAAAAATCTTGAAAGCTGCGATGCAAGTGCGGAGATCTCCCGCTGAAAGCTGGCGGTAAGCTGTCGGAAGGCATGCGGAAACACTTCAGCCGGCAGAGTCCCTCCGTGCACTGCTCTCTCTGGGAGGTCTGTCCCATTCACTTGTATGTAATCCGCAAAATCAGAGGAAGCGGTATTTCCCGTCCACATACCGCTTCCTCTAATCTTTATGAATGGCCATTTTGTTACTTTTTTCTAGATAAATCTAAAAAAACACTGGAGAAGGCGGAAATTTCTAGCTCTGCTGGGGGATTGTAGATTTTCATGCGGGAACAGCTTTTATGAATGCCCACTTTGCTAAATGGACGGGAAAATTCGCTGTTTTGAGCGGAAAACTTGCGATAAGGTTTTATGAATAGAGCCCAGTGCAGGGATTGACAAGGCTGTATGAGATAGGACTTGGACCAGTACAACAGAGTAACCAAGCAGCTCAGGGTGACCCAAACTACTAAGAATATATAGGAGGATAAAAGAGACCAAAAAGCCTTCCTACTAAAAAAAGCAAAGCTTGGTGTAATTTTCCTAATTAAAACAGAAGCAAATCTGCAATAATTCAGCTGTAAGTGAACATTCGTGGTTACCCACAATGCACTGCTACTGAATATGCAAATTATCCCTCTTTGCCCTTGGTTTGATATGACACTACTTCTTCTTCTTGCTTGGACCAGCCCCTTCTTTTTGCTTGGACTGGCCCTGGGGGCAGGGCGCTACTTCTTCTTCTTGCTTGAAGGTTGAGGCACTTACTCTATTATATATATAGATTGTCAGTTAAAGCATCTATAGAAGTGAATATTATGAGCACAGGACCAATAGAGAGCTAATATTGCAACTGCAGAAGGAGGGCCCCTTAGGGCCCCTCTGGCCCAAGGACCCCAATGCGGTTGCAACCTCTCCACCCCCTCTTGCTACACCCCTGCATTTTATTTGCATTTATGTTTTTCACCTTATTGCATTGCAAGAAATACTATTGCACACTACCAATCTTGCCTCAGTGTCACTATTCCTGCAAACTGTGGACATATCCCGATTGCCTGTTTAATTGTTTCACAATCCCCATACAAAAAGTGTCTTAACTCTCTCTCCAGGCATCCTTTTATGCCCTCTGAAGAAGGATAAACACACACAAGCCATAAGAGGAGATAAAAAAGAGCTCCCGCATGGTTCTGGTGCATGTCTGATCACTAATAACCAATCTAAAGCTGTTAGTTGACAACGCAACACTTTCTGGAAAGGCATCATAAACAACCACAAATAATCATCTCAGGCAACCTGACTTTAATTGGCAAATGAGCCTGAGGAAAGAAATATTTTTTTAACGTCAACCTATTAAACATCCTTCCTTGCGTTTCGTTCTTGTGGCTCCGATCACATGGTAACGTCAAGAGAAAAATGCCAAGTGTTGTTTTATTCCCTCATTCTCTTGAGCTTTTACGATAGCTTGACTTCTGATGGAAACAAAAAACACCAAGTAAACACCGGCATTAAGCACTGACATTTTTAACAGAATCAATTCAGTGTTTATTCATTGCTTGAAGGGCTACTCAATTTAGTAAAAAATAAAAGCTGTGTAAAATAAGTAATCATTACCCAAGCCGTATTGCATATGAATTTTATTAAATATATTTTACTCAATGGTGAATCAGGGTGACAAAAACTATATTTATATATGGTTAAAGCCACAGACGAAATGTCCACACAAGATTGTAATTTAAGTTTCTGTCTTCATTCAGTCCCTCCATATTGCGTTACAGCGATTAGGTGGAAACGTGTGAGGCTTGCCAGCTAATGACAACCCACGTTGTAAGGTTGCAAATCGAGCGTATGTGGAATTGTCTGAAATGACTCCTCAATCCTCCCTGGCTGCAGCTGCAAATCAATGGTTCCACCCCATCCTTGGTCCTATATCGTACAGGTCCTCACATATGGGGAATGTGTACACACTTTATTCCAGTAGAAAATATACAAATAAAGTTAACATGAAACTAAAATCGATTTACAAATGCGGAACCGAATCACAGGGGGCCCCAAGATAAAAAAACACTTTCAGATAGGGTATCCATAGAGTCCCGTGCAAAATCCAATGCTACCGGTATCACACTCTTGCGTCCTCAGGGACCCCCGAGGACGCCAAAAACGGTTGATAGAATTATTTCCATAATTCTATTTCTACTAGCAGACCTTAGCCCGTTTAAAAACGGGCTCTAGGTCTGTGATTCCCCGCCGCCTGTTAGTGCGCATGTGCACATATACACGTGCACACTTGGCCACCCTCTCACATGCCCGCCCATGCCTGTCCTCCTGTCTGTTTGTAGCTGGGTCCGTGCTGCGCATATGCGCAGTAGCAAAAAGCACGGACCCAGCTACACAGAGACAACTGACCCTGCTGTACGCAGGGACAGTTGCCTAATATTCAATAGGATAGTAGAATGTAGTAAATTATTCACAATACCCACTTTTATGTTAATTATCCAGGTTTCTGCATCAGAAACACTTCCTGTTGCTGTATATTGGTATATAGCCCTGCCCTTCCCACCAGTGATTTCAAAGCCTAGGCTTATAAGCTATGCAAAATTATCCTCCCAGAGCATTCTGGGAGACAAGGTATTTTTTCTACTGTGTTCGGAACACTGAGTATACAAACATTCCACGGAGCTACACCCGCCAGTGCCAGTGATGAGCAAATCCGATCCGGATGCTACTCGGATAGTAGCTATCCGGATTTCTCCCAGTAATGCACTGCGGCCTGGGCGGGGGATTTGATCCTTACCTATCATGACGTCTTCTTCGTCCGTCCCTCGGCGTCTCCCACGATGCGCTCCACTCCGGCGTCACGTGACTAAAAAACACTTCCTCCTTCCGTGTTGAAGGAGGAAGTGTGTAGTCACGTGATGCCGAAGTGGAACGCATCGTGGGAGGCGCCGAAGGACGGACGAAGAAGACGTCATGATGGGTAAGGATTAAACCCCCCGCCCAGGCCGCAATGCATTACTGGGAGAAATCCGGATAGCTACTATCCGAGTAGCATCTGGATCGGATTTGCTCATCGCTGGCCAGTGCTAAAGATTTCAGAATGTAAATCAGGACGAGGAAAAGGTGAGGAAAGATACAATAGGCAAACACTGACTTAATAATTTATAAAGTAATACTGCAAAAAATAAGCAATTTTATTAATTTAGTTATTTTTTACTACAGTTCCTCTTTAAAGCAGACCTGAACTCAGAACTTTCTTTTCTGCTCTAAAAGATAAGCAGCAGCATAACAACCTTTAAAGGAAAACATTTATTTGATACAGCTTACAGAACTAGTGAAAACAATCTGTAGTCTGGCTACTTCCTGCTTTCATGGAAGCAGACAAAGGGTTAACATCCTGTGTTTACGTATTAGCTGTATTTGCTGAGGACTGCCAAATTTCTGTGCTTACACAGTTGAGAGATCAAATTACATTTGGGATTACTTACACATGAGGAGGAATTAGACAGGCTCCTCTCTAAAACACACACAGGGTGAATTTTTCTCTGTTTTTCTAGTATGCTGTCCAAGAGTTCAGGTCCACTTTAATTCCATCTATACTTCTTGCTACATGAGTAATTGAATGGCTGCACAGATTATTAGAACTTGCTTCCTATTTTCAACATCCTGACTAGCCCAATGACTGGCAGCAGGCTGTGACTTTCCCTTTAGACAGATTCTTATAGGATCAACTTGAACCAACTGTTTCATATGTACAAAAAAGCCATATATGCAAGCTAAAAAATGTTTGTTATTAAACCTTGCAAAAGGAATTTGTAGAGATGTACAGAGGTGCCAACAGGATAAAATTCAGAGGTGCCAAGCTGATATTGGACCCTTAGCTGTGTGATACTCCTGTTGTTTATTGTATGCAGAAGAGGGTTATACCTGTGAAACGCATTGCCAGTTGTTTCTAGGAGTATGTGAATAAATTGTTACTATATCAATTAACAGCATTGTGTCTGTTTTTGGTTGGTTGGTCCACCACCGCCTCCCGAACTTTTTAGTGAATTTGATCCTGTTGGCGCCTCTGTACATCTCTACAAATCAAGATATCCACCCATGGTGGAGGGGTGTTACACCCTCTTTTTCCTCTATCCACAGAGAGTGACATCTTAGTCCTGAGTGAGGACAGGCCTAAACTCCTCACCTGCCTCTACAGTGGTTGCCTTAGTGGTAGCCTTGGTTTGGAAGTATAATTCTTACGATTCATATAGTCTCCCCTTTTCCAATACATATTACACTATATTGGGCTCTCGGGTGTTCTGCTTTATACTTGCAAAAGGAAGTTTCACTTTCATGTGACCTATTTTACAACAAACTATTTTAATATCTCCATGATATGCTGGTGCTTTGCACATAGAGAATAATAATTATATTAACCATTTCAGCTGCACGGACGTGAGTTTCACGTCCGCGGCTGGTGCTGCTGTACTGTAGCTGCAGGGACATGAGACTCAGGTCCATGCAGTCTGCGGGCTGTGACATACATACATTGTACTAGGGCAGGCATGGGCAAACTTGGCCCTCCAGCTGTTGAGGAACTACAAGTCCCACAATGCAGAGCCGTCTCAGTCATCAGGCAACTATAAATATTTGCCTGGAGCGCCGTGGGTGGGGGAAGGGCGCAAAGCAGGGGGGCCACTCGCCGCGGCTGCTAATGCAGCCAGTGTGTGTTTTTTTTCCATCATGCTGGCCGCCTCTATGACAGGCAGCTGAGCTCAGCTGTGCCGCCTACTGGACCGCCCCCTTCCCTCTCCACTCAGAGCGACAGAGGCATAGGGAGGGGGGGACATCTGTCTGCAGGCACAGCATCCTGGGGAGCGCTTCGGCAGTGAAACCGATGCTATACTTTACTAGCCAGAGTCTCTGCTATGTATCAGCAGCTGCAGAGCTCGGCACTTGGCTGCCCCGCCCCCTATCTCTCCCTGGCTGTGTCACATTACACATACAGCCTCTTTCTCATTGCTCAGCCCAGCGCGAGGTTTAAAACTACAGGAGGAGATCTGCTGCTGCTGCCAGACATGCAGAGGCATAAGGTGGGGGAGATTTCATCTGTCCTTGGGTACAGCATCTGGGGGGGCGCTGCTCACATGCCTCCACTCACTGCACGGCTGCCTGGCACTAGCAGTAGTTCATGAAATAGCTGTAGTCTCCAGCACCCCCCACTGCCCTCCCTCCTCCCTGTGGGTCACTTGCCCTGTCCTAAACACTGATAGAACTACAGGAAACATTGTGGATGCAGAAGACACACATACTGCTGTCCGTGTCTCTGCTCTACCTGAACTATTGACCCCTGTGTGTGCCTGTCCTGAGCTGACTCCCCCCATGGAAGTATTGCTACTGAAGGGAAGCCAGAGGTGATATGCCAGCCCAGGTCTGGCGATAGCAGAAGACAAACTAAAAGCCTCTCATCTGATTACTCTAGTACAGTCCACCAACAGCCTGCAGAGATCATTCGGAAGCAGACAGTTTAGAGGTATGCAGGGCATTGTATGGGATGCACACGCACAGCACACATACAAACACATTTGCATAGTATACAGACGCACACACAAACACATGCACAGAGTACACACACACACCTGCACACCAAGCTTTTTATCTGTGTATGCTAATCTCTGATCTCCAAACCGATGCAGCCAAAAAGTGCTTGGCTTTACTATAGCCTATCACACATTCCCAACCCAAACTAACCCGACGCTCATTTATAGTATAGCTGAGCACCCAATACTGATTGCCAAACTGACACCACCGAACATTGCTTGGCTATAATAAAGCAGAGGGCTTATTACAGATAAAATCTTTGCTGTGCCGCTCTGGAATCCCCATACAACTAGTCTGAGATTGGCAATACAATGGCAGAATGCTGGCACCTAAATTACGCACTCAGTGCCACCATAGCGGGATGTTGCATTGCAGCCTGTGGCAGCACCCTAATAACCAGACATGTCAGGAGCCCATTTTAAAGGACTACTGTAGGGGGGAAAAAACAGTTAGACCTACCTGGGGCTTCTAGTGATCACCCGCAGACGTCCTGTGCCCGCGCAGCCACTCACCGATGCTCCGGTTCACTTCTGGAATTTCCGACTTTAATGTCGGAAAACCACTGTGCCTGCGCCGCCGTGCTGACGTCACCAGGAGCGTACTGCGCAGGCACAGACCATACTGGACCTGCACAATACACTCCTGGTGACATCAGCGGGAGCGAGGACACAGCAAAGCAGGCCCAGTGGTTTTCCGACTTTAAAGTCTGAAATTCCAGAAGTGAACCGGAGGCGGGGCCGGAGCATCGGTGAGTGGCTGCGCGGGCACAGGATGTCTGTGGGGGACCATTAGAAGCCCCAGGTAAGTTCAACTCATTTTCCACCGACCCTCCCTACAGTACTCCTGAGCCAAAGATACTTACCTAAAGATAGGGAAGCCTCTGGATTCTCTGGTCCCTTGTAGCTGAGCGCAGACCCCCGGACAATTGCTGACAAGGGCTAGTTTGTCATCTAATTGGGGTCACAGTCCTCTTTTGTCACCAAGTGCAGCTGTACCTGTGCAGCTAGCAGCATGACTGTGCTGGTAACAAAGAGGAGCACAGCCCCAATGTGCAGGAAGGGGGTCCGTGCTCAGCGGCAGGGGACTATAGGACAGCAAGGGAAGCCTCAACAGGTTCCAGAGGCTTCCCTCTCTCTAGGTATCTCTTTCTGAACCAGAGCTTCGGCTCAGGTTTACTTTAACTGTTGCGGTATATTCCATACTGGATGGTAAAAATATATGTGCGTACGACGTGCATGTAAATGTTACCTACACACTGGGCACATTGCTTGTGTAATGCACTACACAAATAGCAACACATGTTAAACAAGTAATGTAAGCATTGTGTGTATGTGTTTTATGCAAACTGTGTAATGCTGAGCATCTCCAAAGTAAGCCTTGATCTATTCAGTACACTGACACTGTGCATAGATTTCAGTGTGTGTGTGTGTGTGTGTGTGGGGGGGGGGGGTTGTTGAGTTGGACTGCCACTAGGTGGGTGAAGCAAGCTATGCTGGCCACTCTGGGCAGAGTTGTTAGGGCCCTTTTCCACTGCCTGCGATCCAATTCAAGAAGCGGATCACAGCCGTTTTTCTAGTTGCTAGAGCACCGCATGTAAATTCTGGTGCTTATTTTCCACTACAACGCTTCAATCTTGTTTCGGTTTTTGCCGAAATGCGATCGCCGGCCAATGCAATTCTCATCGCAATTCTTGTTCCCGACAATGGTAAAGCGGAACGCGGATAGTGGAAAATGGAGCTTGCAAGATTGCAAGCGCAAGTCGCCTGCATTTGCTAGTGGAAAAGGGTCCTAAAGGGAACCTAAACTGAAAAGGATGGATTTTTCCTTTTCAAATAATACCAGTTGCCTGACTCTCCCTGCTGATACTGTGTCTCTAATACTTTTAGCCACAGCCCCTCAACAAGCATGCACATCAGGTGCTCTGACTGAGGTCAGACGGGATTAGCTGCATGCTTGTTTCAGGTGTGTGATTCAGCCACTACTGCAGCCAAAGAGATCAGCAGGAATGCAAAGCAACTGGTATGGTTTAAAAGGAAACATCCATTTGCATCTCAGTTTAGGTTCCCTTTAAGTTTGAGTGACGCAGCAGCTGCTGCAGCACCACTGATGATGATATCAGCAGCGAGCAATCATGTTGTCTGAGGTGATGCTGCAGCATTGCTGCTGCTGAATCTTAGCCTCAGTCAGAGACAGAGAGACACAGACCCAGAGACGGTACACTACAACTTTGTTTTACTTTCCCCGGAGCTTCCTCCAGTCCCTCGCCGTCATCCTATTGCCTTCAGTTTGTCCACAATCAGCTCCGGTAACTGGCTTGTGTGTGAGTGGTGGGGGGCATGGTGGTGGGGGTTGAATAAGGATTGGCGCTATGTGGTGGGGGGGGGCGGCACAGAGGGGTAGGGGCGCCACAGGTTTTCTTGCCTGGAGTGACAAAATGGCTAGAAACACCCCTGCCACAATGCATTGCAGGAGTCTGACAGCCACAGTCATGACTCATAAAGGCAAATGCATTGTGGGATTTGTAGTTCCTTAACAGCTGGGGGGCCAAGTTTGCCCATGCCTTTACTAGGCATATCATTTAAATATTGCAATAACCGGGACCAATGGGCAAAATGTGTGGCTTTTATCCACAGTAGAACACTTTATTTTAACCGCTTCACAACTGAGGGGTTTTACCCCTTCAGCATCCGAGCAATTTTCACCTTTCAGCTCTCCTTACCTTTATTCGCCTAAAACTTTATCATAACTTATAACAATGAAATGAACTAAATCTTGTTTTTTTCGCCACCAATTAGGCTTTCTTTAGCTGGGACTTTATGCCGAAAATTATTTTATTCTAAATGTTTTTTAATGGGAAAATAGGACAAAATTTGGAACAAAAATCGATATTTTTCCGTTTTCGGCCATTATAGTTTTTAAATAATGCATGCTACCATAATTAAAATCCATATAATTTATTTGCCCATTTGTCCTGGTTATTACACCATTTAAATTATGTCCCTATCACGATGTTTGCCCATTTGTCCTGGTTATTACACCATTTAAATTATGTCCCTATCATGATGTTTGGCGCCAATATTTTATTTGGAAATAAAGGTGCATTTTTTCAGTTTTGTGTCCATCCCTAATTACAGGCCCATAATTTATAAAATAACAGTGTTATACCCTCTTGACATAAATATTTAAAGAGTTCAATCCCTAAGGTAACTATTTCTAGTTTTTTTTGAAGTAAATTTAAAAAATGCTTTTTTTTACAAAAAACAAAAAAAATTGGTAACAATTGGGGAGTAATGAGTTAATTTAAAGTGTAAAAATATATGTGATTGTATATAAAAAAAATTTTGACTGTAGTTTTACTATTTGGCCACAAGATGGCCACAGTAATTTTTTGTGAATGGTCCTGAAAGCGTAGTAAGTATGCTTACAGGAAGTGTAATGAGCATGGGAAACTTTTTTTTTTTTACACAATGATCGCGCAGCTTCTCCTGGAAGCACCCGATCATTGCTGCGGGAACTTAGGTCAAGAACGGGAACGTTGTTCCCGTTCATTGATCTCTAAACGAGCGGGCAGCGGCGTGCACGAGTGCGGGAGCACGCGCACGTTCGTGCGGAAGCGTGGACAGTGGCGGCGGAGGTGCGTATATCTATGCTCTGGGCGGGGAAATGAAGTTAAAAGGAGTGTAGATATACTGTACCCGGGCAGCGAAGTGGTTGAAACTATAATGGCCGAAAAACTGAGAAATAATGCATTTTTTTCCAATCGTTTTTCTTATTATTCCTATTAAAATGCATTTAGAATAAAATAATAATTACCATAATGTACCACTCAAAGAAAGCCTAATTGGTGGCAAAAAATTCAGGGTGCAGATCATTTAGTTGTGATAAGTAGTGATAAAGTTATTGGGGAATTAATTGGAGGGGTGCTGAAGTGTGAAAATTCCTCTCGTCCATAAGGTAGAAACAACCCGTGGGCTGAAATGGTTAACATAACAGTGATAACATAATTTGTGATTTAACTTAGGAATAGTGGACCTTATGTCGACAAAATAACGAGTTTATAAATACACCTAAGAAAATGATTACTTGATAAATAATTCAAAACTCTTCCCTAGTTAATTTACCATGTGGTCATGTTTAGTATGCTACTGTGCAACCAAGGTAATCTATATTAAGGTTGCATCCTTCATTTTAATTGCATGTATTAATAACAAGTAATCCTGTGATTGATTATACAGGAGTGACAAAACTGTTGATTTGGCTTATAATTAAGCAGTCATCCACTTACAACACATCTGTAATAATATAGTAGGTGCAGATTCACTCATGATAAAAGAACTCTATATTTAAAGTTGATAGGTTCAATTATTTACCCGTGATAAAATCTTTTATTTCTATTCTCTCTAATAAATTTAAAGAGACTCTGTAACATTCAAAAGATCCCCTGGGGGGTACTCACCTCGGGTGGGGGAAGCCTCCGGATCCTAATGAGGCTTCCGACGCCGTCCTCTGTCCCACGGGGGTCTCTCCGCAGCCCTCCGAACAGCCGGCGACTGTGCCGACTGTCATTTCAATATTTACCTTTGCTGGCTCCAGCGGGGGCGCTGTGGCGGCTTTCCATTCCGAACTACACGGAAATACCCGATCTCATTCGGGTCTGCTCTACTGCGCAGGCGCAGGAAACTTGCGCCTGCGCAGTAGAGCGGACCCGACGGCGATCGGGTATTTCCGTGTAGTTCGGAGCCGACAGCCGTCAGAGCGCCTGCGCAGGAGCCAGGAAGGTAAATATTGACGTCACCGCTGCCCGGACTCCACGGAGGGCTGCAGCGAGACCCCTGACGGATGGAGGACGGCGTGGGAAGCCTCATTAGGATCCGGAGGCTTCCCCCACCCGAGGTGAGTACCCCCCAGGGGATCTTTTTATGTTACAGTTCCTCTTTAAGCTACTTACTGGCTCAGCATCCATAGCAAATTTACTGATAACTCACTTTATGGAACAATATATTTAAGTCAACATATATTATTGTGGCTGTTCACTCCAGCATAACAATGACAATGGAAACACTCACTAAGCTACTTGAATTTTGCTCATTGTATTGAACTGGACTGGAATGATTGGTATCTTTAGATTAGTGAAAAATGATAAGTTACTGATTCTTCATGCAAAGTGAATTTTCCGTAAAAGCTATTTTCTGTAAAAGCTAGAGTTTTGTCTACAAAGAAAATCTGTGATACTTACAGTATTTTCACAAAAAAGATAATGACAGCAAAGTCCCCATTATTCATAACTTAGGCAACTGGAAGTCTCAACTAACTGGCATGCCTGGGGGGAGATAGCAGGGACCATAATTTGAGTGGTGGTGGTGGTGGGGGGGGTTTGGGGGTGGTTGCAGGCTATTTAATACACACCGAGCCTCCAGTGAAATCTTGTAGCCTTCCTGAAGCTCTTAATGGCTTTTCAGCATTCGTGTACAGCTCCCGGCCGGAATGTCACTTGACCTGATGTGGGTCAGGTGACACGCCAGGATCCATAGACGGAGAAAGCCAGAAAGCCACTAGGAGCTTCAGGAAAGCTACAAGACGTCACTGGTGGCTCAGTGAGTATTTTACGCTGCATGGAAGGGGGGCTTTCCAGGCCCTCAAATTGCTTTTAATAGGCACTCAGTAAAGATGATGTGAATATGGCCACCATCTTTTGCTGGAGGACACCATCATTTTTTTTCTCTCAAATTCCTCGGTGGTCTAGTGGCCCTCGATCCCCCCACAATATTCCTTGGTGGTCAAGTAGCCCCCCATCTTAATATAGCTTTCCCTGATTGTCTAGTTGTCCCTGTCCCACCACAGGTTTTTTTTGATGGTCTTGTGGTCCCTCCATGACCCTCAATATTCCCTGCAAGATGGGAGGAGGCTCTCCAATTGTGATACAAAGTGTACTGAGTGGAGGTAAGTAATAGGAACAGTCTTAACTCATGATAAGAGGCTAAGATTTTATTGTTAGACACCAATAAAAGGACAATGCGTTTCATGAGACCTGTCCTGCCCACTCCCTCAGGTCAATACGAGACAGTGTCTGAAATAAAAATGTGTACATAGTCTCACAATCAGAAAAACTAAAGATACATTACTAGATTAAAATATAAACCCAACATAGAAATATAAAATGTACTAAAAATTTTTCATGTCAGGGTATAGGGAACAGCCCCAGCTCAAAATAGATATAAACACGTTATAGATATAACAATAACAGATCACAATATTCCCTAGGTGTCGTCCCCCCCCCCCCCCCCCCGTTATTCCCTTGTGGTGTTCTAGTGCAGGGCTTCCCAACCCTCTATTCAGGTACCACTAGTAGTGCATGCTCTGCAGGAAAAAAAAAATCACAGGTGAGGTAATTAGTGTCTCAGCAGAGCTGATTAACTACCTCAGTGGATTTCCACAAAACATGCACAGTTGGTGGAACTTGAGGACAGTGTTGGGAAGCCCTGGTCTAGTGGACCTCCTATTCCTCCACATTGTTTCCCAGTGGTGGTTTACTGGCCCTTGGTCTTCCCACAATCTTCCCTGGTGGTGGTCTAGTGGTCTCCCCAAAATATTCTGGCTGGTTACCTGGTGATCCCCTTGATGTGCTCCTTCTATTTGCAGAGTTATGGGCAGCGGGTTCGATTGTTAATAAAAAGTAATTCGCCTTCTTCAGGCTCCAGACACTAGAGGTTCTGTCTGTCTTCTGCAGCGAGGTTTGTTGTCTACTTCCTTATTTTCAGATCAGAGAGGAAGAGGGCTGACGGGCTGCAGAAAGCAGATGGGACCTCTAGCAGCTGGAGCTTGGAAGAGGTGAATCTTTCTCTATTCAAAACCCCATCCACTGCCTATAACTCTGCACAAGAAGGAGACCACTAGACCACCACCCAAAACACAATGTGGAGACCAATAGACCACCACCAGCGAATACTATGCTTCAACAGGGGAGCACAGGAGGAGGCCTGAGGAGAAGTAGAGAGCAAAGAAGTTGGGTCCCCCTCCCTGCACCTTGACAGCTCTGAACCCAGATGCTGGCACCTCTCTAGAGATGGCCCGAACGGTTCACCGGCGAACGGTTCCCGGCAAACTTCCGGGGTTTGTGATAAAAGAGACCCGCAAATTTTCAGGAAATTCGGTTCGCCCCCACAATGCATCATGAGGGTCAACTTTGACCCTCTACATCACAGTCAGCAGGCACATTGTAGCCAATCAGGCTACACTCCCTCCTGGAGCCCCACTCTCCCTTAGGCAGGCAGCGTCAGGCATTAGACTCACTCGTGTGCCTGCATTATTAGAGAAGAGAAAGCTGCTACAGACTCTCATAGGGAAAGCTTAGTTAGGCTCTTGTAGGCTTGTTAGCTTGCTGATTCTTATTGCTAAAAAAAGCACCCCTCAACAGTTCTTTTGAGAGCTAATCTTATTCTTGTGATCTATTTTTTTTTGTGTGTGTGTGTCCCACTGACACTTGTGTTGCATAGACAGCCTTGGTAATTCCTACTGTGTGTGCCACTGCCAGGCCCAGCACATTCAGTGACTACCTGATACCCATCACTACATATACCTACCTGTTGTTCACTTCAGTCAGTGCACCGACCTACCTACGTGAGCGCACGCAGTGTCACTGTGCCTGTCCGGTACCCATCACCAGGGATGCTCATCCGGATCCTGGGTACCCGGATTAACCCGGGTATCCGACCATTTTCCGCTATCCGGGTCAGATCCGGATTCCAGATACCTGGGCCAATATCCGGATAGCTCTATGCGGATATCTGGCCACATAATCCGGATACCCGCGGGTATCCGACGGATATCCGGATCCGGGTACTGTAACAAGGGAGATGATGTAATTGAGCCAATCAGAGGTCTCCCAGCCAATCAGAGGGCTCCCAGCAGAAGCCCTAGCAACCAATCACAGAGGGGAACTCTGGCCAGCCCCACCTGACCTCATTGAGCTAATCAGAGGCCTCCCAGTCTAAGCCGTGGCACCCAATCACAGAAGGGAACCCTGGCCAGCCCCCCTGTGTAATAAGAGGGCTGGCATGATGAGACAGATCGTCCTTGCTTGTGTGGCTGGCTGGCTGCTCACTGACAGACTTGCTCCAGTGCTGTTGGCTTAGCAAGTGCTGCCTGTATACAGTGATAAACCTAAAGCTTTGAGTGCTAAACACCTTCACTACACTATTGTTCTATTGTTTTTTTTAGCTAGCTAGTGTAATTGTTTGATTTCATTTACTCAGTTAGGTCCTGTCTGTGTGTGCTGTGCATGCCAGCAGGACAGTATAGATTATGGAGGAAATAGGATTACTGTGTTATTCTATTGTATTATATAGTTATTTAGTACTGCAGTTAGTTGTTAGAGAGAGTAGTACTGTGTTAGCTTACTACAGATTACTGCAGTGCTGCTGTGCTGAGCATTATCAGTGTGACAGTTAGACAGATAGTGTGCACTGTCTGTCCTCTACTCTGCGGTCTGTCACTCCGTGCTGATTTGATTTAAAGTCCAACCCCGATTTCATTAAAGTAAAAGTACCCCACATCATCTGGTGACATCATCACGCATAAGTTGTACTATGTCTGCTGGCACCGGCAGCCGGGGGAGGGACAGCAAGGGCAAGAGGACAGGGAGCAACATTACGGCCACCTTCAGAAGGTTTGCCGTGTCAGTGTCGACTACAGCGGGCAGCCTACCCTCAGTCAGCGAGCTTTTTGCTCCATTGATGAAGGGATGAAGGACCGTGACTACCATCCACAGGATGGGGATGTCAGCTCTGACTCTGAGGAGGATGCGTCGGTGGGTTTGGCACGGAGGATCAGCATTGCAGACAGTGGCAGTGGAATGCGGGACCCACTACATCCTTCTGCCGCTACCACCAGCCACACCACTCAACCCCCAACCGCCACAGGGAGAAAAGCCGCAGCATCCCATTCAGGCCACAGGGGAATCTTCACCTCCCTAATCTGGCGGTTTTTCACTCTGCCCTGATTTGACAGCAAGTTTGCCATATGCAATGTGTGCAAACTACAGATGAGCAGAGGTTGTGACCCCTACAAGTATGACACCTCCAGCTTCATCACCCATCTGGCCAAAAAACATGTTGTTGAGCATGGGGAGTTCAAGAGGCTGTAGCAAGCTGGAGCTGGCTCCCACCTTCACGGTGCCACAGGCCACTGCTGCTGATACCACCACCTATATTCAACCCAAAACTCAATTGCGGACTTGCGGTGTCATTTTTGGAGGTGTCTGGGCTAAAACTGTCATGTCCCAGTTGTGTGATTGGACTTTGGACACAATGTGGGCTGCACGACCGCTATCTGGAACCTAGTCCTGATATTAATTGACAGTTTTTTTTTTCATTTTATGTCCACCAAATAATAAATTAGTGTTTCCCTTTAAAAAAACATGATGCTACATGCATCATTTACCCTAAAAACCCTTTTTAAAGCTATTTAAAGGGCACTTCCGTTTTTTCTATCCGGGTACCCGAATAGGTCAGGTACCCGCGGGTAATTTGGTCGGATATCCGAATTCACTAGGATATCCGCAAGGTCGGATCCAGATACCCAAATCGGATCCGGGTATCTGGGTACCCGGGTCTGGATCTGGGCGGGTATTAAAAAGTACTACCCGAGCAACCCTGCCCATCACTGCATATACCTACTACCTGTTGTTGACTTCAGTGCACCCACCTACCTACGTGAGTGCACGCAGTGTCACTGTGCCTGTCCGGCACCTGTCTATGTGTGCCACGTGCACATTGTAATACCCATCACTGCATATACCTACTACCTGTTGTTCACTTCAGTGCACCCACCTACTCACGTGAGCTCATGCAGTGTCACTGTGCCTGTCCGGTACCTGTCTGTGTGTGACAGGTGCACATTGTAATACTCATCACTGCATATACCTATCTGTTGTTCACTTCAGTCAGTGCACCCACCTACCTACATGAGCGCACGCAGTGTCACTGTGCCTGTCTGGTACCTGTCTGTGTGTGACAGGTGCACATTGTAATACCCATCACTGCATATACCTACTACCTGTTGTTCACTTCAGTGCACCCACCTACCTACGCGAGCGCACGCAGTGTCACTGTGCCTGTCCGGTACCTGTCTGTGTGTGCCAGGTGCACATTGTAATACCCATCACTGCATATACCTACCTGTTGTTCACTGTGCACCCACCTACTTATGTGAGCTCATGCAGTGTCACTGTGCCTTTCCGGTACCTGTCTGTGTGTGACAGGTGCACATTGTAATACCCATCACTGCATATACCTACCTGTTGTTCACTTCAGTCAGTGCACCCACCTACCTACATGAGTGCACGCAGTGTCACTGTGCCTGTCCGGTACCTGTCTGTATGTAATAATAATAATAATAATAATAATAATCCGAACATTTGTATAGCGCTTTTCTCCTGTCGGACTCAAAGCGCTCAAGAGCTGCAGCCACTGGGACGCACTCAAGAGGCCACCCTGCAGAGTTAGGGAGTCTTGCCTTGAACTCCTTGCTGAATAGGTACTTGACCTAGCCAGGATTTGAACCCTGGTCTCCCATGTCGAAGGCAGAGCCCTTAACCAGTACACTATCCAGCCACAATGTGACAGGTGCACATTGTAATACCCATCACTGCATATACCTACTACCTGTTGTTCACTTAAAATGCGGCTTTGCGTCAAATCCAGATTTTTCCACGGGACTTTTGGCATGTATCCCACTCCGCCATGCCCCCCTCCAGGTGTTAGACCCCTTGAAACATCTTTTCCATCACTTTTCTGGCCAGCATAAATGTTTCTAGTTTTCAAAGTTCGCCTCCCCATTGAAGTCTATTGTGGTTCGCGAAAGTTTGCCCGAACCGAACCTTCAGCGGAAGTTTGCGAACTAAAAATTGGAGGTTCGGCCCATCTCTACAGGTAAGGTCAAAGTAAAATATTTTCTAAATTATTGACTGGCAAAGGTAGAAATAGATGAGATGTGAATCCATAGCCAGAGAAAGCAGCAGACAGAAAAGCAAAGGGTTCAGCAGAAGTGGAAGCTAAATGTAACGAAGCAAGGTGGCGTAACTAAAGACAGACGAGGTTGGAAAAGTAATCTAACAAGGCAAGGTTGGCAATGAGACACAAGGTCAAGCATTTTGGATTCACAACTAGTAAGCAGACTACCAATGTTCAAAGCACAATATACAAACACTGGACTGAAGTCACAACATTGAAATTTTAAGATTTTCGTGACAGAGGTCCTTTAAGGAGAATGCTAACTGAAATCTATGCACTGTTTTAATGCTGATCTGGCTACCAGGGCATAGATTTAAATTCAATGACACCCTGCGTTCTCGCAGCTTTCGTCGCTCCCGCCAATCTCGCTGCTGTCTCCCCGCCACAGCTCACTTGCTCTGCTGTCTCTTTAACAGCAGAGCCCTGTGAGCGGGTCAGGAGCCAATTTCATTGGCTCCTGACCCTGTCTATCAACTTAAAGGACACCCGAAGTGACATGTGACATGATGAGATAGACATATGTATGTACAGTGCAAAGCACACTAATTACTATGCTGTGTTCCTTTTTTTCTTTCTCTGCCTGAAAGAGTTAAATATCAGGTATGTAAGTGGCTGACTCAGTCCTGACTCAGACAGCAAGTGAGTACAGTGTGACCCTCACTGATAGGAAATTCCCCTTTTTACCTCTTTCTTGTTCTCAAAAGCCATTTTCTGCTAGGAAAGTGTTTTATAGTTGGAATTTCTTATCAGTGAGGGTCACACTGTAGTCACTTCCTCTCCGAGTCAGGACTGAGTCAGCCACTTACATACCTGATATTTAATTCTTTCAGGCAGAGAAAGAAAAAAGGGAACACAGTATAGTTATTTGTGTGCTAGGCACTGTACATACACATGTCTATCTCATTATGTCACATGTCACTTCGGGTATCCTTTAAGCAACTCCCATTGGCTTACATTGATACACACGGATGGTCAGGAGGCAATTAAAAAAGCGGCACCTGACCGGCTCACAGGAACTCTGCCGTCATAGACATGTGGAGTGGATGACGGATGCACTGGGTGTGTGCGGCAATTTGTCGGTATTCCGTTGTTTATTGTACCAGCAGTCTCTGGTCTTTAAAGAGTAACTGTCAGGCTGCAGAAGCTAATTTAAACCTCTATTCTCCTGTGTTAAACAGTTTAGACAGAAGCCAAAAGACATTACTAAAGATAAAAATCTCTCTTACATTTAATGTGTGCTTATCACCAAAGCTAAGCTCCTAAGGAGGACGCAAGCCGCATTCCATACTGCAAAGCATTCTGGGGCCCTCCCCTCGGCTGCTAAGGAGAAGACGGGATCAAGTTTCAGCAGCTTCTAAACTCACAGCACAGATAAATCTTCGGGAAGATTACTCTGCAGGAGTCCGCTATTGTTCCTAGCCACATGGCTCATTAATATTCACTGCACACTGTGTTATTCTGTACGAGCTGTTCTGTGATCAGAAGCAGGCAGGACATGACGACACATTTGGCTTCACAAACATGGAACCTGCCATGGGCTGTCAGGAGCATCATTCTCTGCATATACTATATACAAATTCTGTGAAATCCAAACGTGGACAGTGAAATGCATATGTAATGTAAGTACAGCCAATCTTTAGCTACTGATATATGTGTTTATTTTCTCTGAGACCTTATACCTAACAGCTCCTCTTTAAGGGGACAGAGACTGCTGGTGTTTAAGTGGTTATTCTTGATCATATTTCTAGTGTTAGAAATTTAACTTTTTTTTTATCCAAATGTGTCACTGAATAAATTCCAAGCAGAGTAATCGGCCAGAAAATTGTTTCATTAAAGGCTCTCTTTAAGATTCCCCCCTTAGGTACTGTATCATAAGCTTTTACAAAGGCCTCAAGTTAAGTAAAGCCAAGTTAGGAAATTCATTCATATTCTGGATCAGTACATCTGGAATTTATAAAAAATAAACTCAAATGTAAAGCAAATCTGCAAGAATTTTAGACATCAGTTGTGGCTGTTTTCTGCATTATAAAAAGTACTATTAACTCCAGGATTGCTGTACCTGACTGTAAATCATAGTGCTGGAAACATCTGTTAGAATTACACCTGTTAAGATGCAGACTTCTGTTTTTGTAAGGCTTTCACATATTTGCAGTTAAAGGTTGGTATACCCTACATGATAAGATTTTTTCTACATAATATTTTGCTTCCGTTGAATGTTAGATTTGATATAAACATCAAATCTATTGAAATATACTGTTCCTGGTATACTCCGTGCAATTTCCCATCAGATCAGCGGGTCAAATTAATCATTTCCATCTGGTCTGATCAGGTTTCCGACTGTTTTTCTTTCTGTGCAAAATTGATCGGAAAATTGATCGGAAAACCTAATCAGACCTGACGGAAATGATCGGAAAACCTAATCAGACCTGACGGAAATTATCAATTCCACCTGTTGATCTGACAGAAAATTGCATGTTGTGTACCAGGCATTAAAGCTTTGGCATAAGGATTGATATTGGGATTGAAATTTTGAACAAATATTGATTGGACTTGCCTATTCTTTGCTTGACCAACAGTGACAGAATAGTTACATAGTTACCTTAGCTGAAAAAAGACATACGTCCATCGAGTTCAACCAGTACAAAGTACAACTCCAGCCTGCTCCCTCACATAACCCTGTTGATCCAGAGGAAGGCGAAAAAAAACCTTACAAGGCATGGTCCAATTAGCCCCAAAAGGGAAAAATTCCTTCCCGACTCCAGATGGCAATCAGATAAAATCCCTGGATCAACATAATTAGGCATTACCTAGTAATTGTAGCCATGGATGTCTTTCAACGCAAGGAAAGCATCTAAGCCCCCTTTAAATGCAGGTATAGAGTTTGCCATAACGACTTCCTGTGGCAATGCATTTCACATCTTAATCACTCTTACTGTAAAGAACCCTTTCCTAAATAAATGGCTAAAACGTTTTTCCTCATGTCCTCTAGTCCTTTGAGAAGGCCTAGTTACAAAAAGCTCATCCGCCAAGCTATTATATTGCCCTCTGATGTATTTATACATGTTAATTAGATCTCCTCTAAGGCGTCTTTTCTCTAGACTAAATAAACCCAGCTTATCTAACCTTTCTTAGTAAGCGAGACCTTCCATCCCACGTATCAATTTTGTTGCTCATCTCTGCACCCGCTCTAAAACTGCAATATCTTTTTTGTAATGTGGTGCCCAGAACTGAATTCCATATTCCAGATGTGGCCTTACTAGAGAGTTAAACAGGGGCAATATTATGCTAGCATCTCAAGTTTTTATTTCCCGTTTAATGCATCCAAAAATTTTGTTAGCTTTAGCTGCAGCGGCTTGGCATTGAGTACGGTTATTTAACTTGTTGTCGATGAGTACTCCTAAGTCCTTCTCCAAGTTTGATGTCCCCAACTGTATCCCATTTTAATAGGTAATTGATCAGTGCTCTATACACAAACAATAAAACACAAGACCCAAATTAAAGCTGGAACAGAAATCAAAGCTGCGTTCTTGCTACAGCAAGTAACGCTGGCTGATGCAGGCTATGAAGTGTACACTGAATATACGATAATCGAGGTCAGATCGTCAACAGAGGTCATACACATGAAGTCAGAGATATGCGGTACACAAGGACTGAGGCAGAGCAAGGTCAATAACAGGCTAGGATCATACACTGGTAATCAGATGGCTAAAGTACAAAAGGGTAAGACAGGTGCGAAAATGTTATACAGGCCGAAGTCATACACATAGGTCAGATGGCTGAGGTACAGTTAAGGATTAGGCAGAGACAGGGTCGTTAGGCTAGCCGAGGTCAATATCAAGTATCAGATGACAGTAGTACAGAGAGATGAGACTTTAATCAAAGTGGAGGGCTTTCCGGGTCATACACAGAGAACAATCACAATAATACAATATACAATACTAACTAAGGATAGATATATATCACAAACACTGCATATATATCTATCTCAGCAGAACTTTAACTAGACTGAGTAGCAAAGCAAGGTCCAGCACTCAGTGACCTGTTAGCTATAACGGACAGTGAGTAACTGAATGCCCAGGGCTTATATAGCAGGAATAGAGCACAGACCAAGCCCCCTGGAAAATCAGACCAATCAGCAACATCCCTGCAGCAAGTGTCAGCTGACAGCAGGAATCAGCTGACACACCTCAGACACGCCTCCTTAACCTATAAAGGCAGCTCTGAGCTGTGCGCGTCCTTCTAGAGAGACTATGCTGACCCACATCTACAGGGGAGCCTGGGATGAGAACATGCTGATTGTGTGTACAGGGGAGCCGGGGATGCAACCGACCAAAGAGGAAGAGGAAGCTTCCTCCAGCTGCTTCATGCTATCAGAACAGCCTCCAGAGACCACACCAGATAAGTTTGTTACATTACCCCCACTTCAAGGGGTGGACTCCGGACACTCCCCACCTGGCTTATCAGGATGTAGACATTAAAATTCCTGAATTAACTCATCGGCATGGATTTGCAGGAACCCAACTTCTTTCCTCTGTGCCATAACCTTTCCAATCCACCAAGTATTGTAGAGATGAATTACGAAACTTCAGAGAATCCAAATTTCTTTCTATCTCATACTCAAGTTCCCCATCTACCTCAATAGGTGGAGGTTCAGAAGAAGAAACATTGGCTGCTGGTTTCAATAAAGATACATGGAAAGATCTTATTCCCCTCATAGACTGAGGCAGATTCACCCGATATACCACATCATTAATTTTTTCAGCAATTGGATAAGGTCCAATGTATTTGGGACCCAACTTGGCGGATGGTTGATGAAGAGGAATGTTGGCGAGTGGACACCCAAACAAGATCCCCTGAGGAAATCTCATATTCAGGAGATCAATGCATGTCAGCATGACGTTTTTGCTGTGAAACTGCTTTCTTTAAATTCTCCATGACCTTACCCCAGACTGTCTGCATATGACCGATCCAATCTTCCAAGACCGGATGAGATGAGTGAGGAGTGGAGAATGAGGTAAACTTAGGATTTGGGCCCGTAACCACTTGAAAAAGTGATAATTTGGTGGATGAACTCAGAAGATTATTAAATCCAAGTTCTGCAAATGGCAAGAACTGAAGCCATGTTTCCTGATGATCAGATACAAAACACCTGAGATATTGTTCTAGTGACTGATTGGTCCTTTCAGTCTGACCATTAGTTTCAGGATGAAAAACGGACGAAAATGACAAGGTGATTCCCAACCAAGAGCAGAACGATCGCTAAAATTGAGAAATAAACTGAACCCCCCTATCAGACACAATGTTCTCATGGAAACCATGTGTCCGGAAGATATGTTCAATAAATAATTCTGCCAACTCCTTTAGAAGGTAATTTACATAAAGAGACAAAATGAGCCATTTTACTAAATCTGTCCACAACTACCCAAAGGATACCTTTTTCCCCCAGAAGGAGGTAAATCTACCATGAAATCCATGGCAATATGGGTCCAGGGATTCTGAGGAATAGGTAAAGGCATAAGGTTTCCCAAGGGCGCGTTCCTAGAAACCTTACTTCTGCACAAATATTGCAAGTGCCAACAAAGTCCTTATAATCTTGTGTCATAGTTGGCCACCAAACATGACGTGTCAGTAAATCTAGAGTCTTAGTTTCACCCGGATGTCCTGCTAAATTGGTGTCATGAAATTGCTGTAATACCTGTAAATGCAAATGAATAGGTACATAAAAAATGTCCCGGGGTTTCCCTGGTGGACAATCTGTTTGGAAAGAAGACAATAATTCAGGTAAAAATAAACAACAAGTGTCAGCGCCAAGGCAGAAGGTGACCGCAGCCGAGAAGAACAATGTCCAAAAGTCCACACAAGCAATGAATATATAAAGTCAGTGCAGGTCTATAGTAATACAGATTTCGTCATTTTCTGGTATACAGGATCTTCGAACAAAAAGGTAAAGAAGCAAGGCTTACCAGATTCCAACAACCCACATTATAAGGTTGCAAACGAGTTTGATAGATGGTCCGCAGAACTTTCAAATGGTGTCGTTTCACCAGCGATGTTGCACACCACAAATTCCTCCGGAATATATTAGATATCCTGAGGTCGCAGAGACTCGCCAAAGGGGAGTCCAGTAGGATAGTGACATGAAAGAGATGTACGGCACATCTAAGTGTAAACCGTCTTTATTACATAACAAATAAAACAATTTAAAAACAAGGATAAAAGAAACTCACATACGGGGCCCGTGCACTGGGAACCCCGAAAAAGTAGCGCGCATAAAATGGTCAATAGAAGACCTCAAATAAAATGGTGCCGCCTGTCGCCTTCCCGACCGGTTTCGCAATCTTGCGTCATCAGGGGAGAAAAGTAAATTCAGGTAACTCCAATGAATTTTGAGTGTCAGTAGCCGCAACCACACATTGTTTGGGAATAATAGAAACAGGGACTTCAGTTTGTAAAACTTTAGTATCAAAACTTCTAGACAGAGCGTCAGCCTTAACGTTTTTACTTCCCAGCTTATACGTTATTGTGAAATTAAAAAGTGAAAAAAACAATGCCCATCTGTTATGATCGCTTCTGCAGCGTTTACTGCTGACTGCAGTGGTATTGCAAACCAAGCAGTTCTAATGTCATTACATGCATTTGCTTGCATAGTTTGGTTTGCACTTAAACTAGTTGCTGATTCCATCTGCAGTCGCTCTGAAGTTAATGACAGTTTAATATGCTTTTGTGTAAACACACATTGTCTGCTGCAATGGAGGGGCAATCCCTTTCCTGCAGGCTGCATATCATTGTCTGCCTTTTCCTGCTATCAGCCTGTGATTAATTACCATTCACTTGTGTGGGAATCTGCAGGTCTGCTCCCATTGGATGACCTCAGTATAAAGAACTGCTTCCTGCAATGCCTCATGGGCTACCATAGTCTCAGATTCTGTCTGTTACTCTGCTCGTGCCCCACCTCGTTCCTAGTCCGTGTGGACTGCGCTGACTCCTGCGAAGGGGTCAGCGAGTCCTCCTAGTTCTGCTCTTGTTCTAAAAGTTGTTACTCTGCTTGTCTTGTGTCATATATTGGTTCATCGCCAATATATACGCATACTTGCGCATTTTGTTATTTTCCTTGTATTCGTGTTACGTTGATACATCAGTGTCGCTGATATATACGTACACGAACTGTTTATATTCTGTGTTCCGTTAGTCAGCGTTCCAGCACGTTTTGGTGGTTGCGCGTATCGTGATCCCCCGTGCTGAGCTAGTTATCCTGTTCCTGGTCCTGTTTGTGGATTGCGTTCATCTCCGCGAGGAGATAACGAATCCTTCTGAATCCTGTCCTGTTACCGTTTGTGGATTGCGTTCATCTCCGCGAGGAGATAACGAATCCTTCTGAATCCTGTCCTGTTACCGTTTGTGGATTGCGTTCATCTCTGCGAAGAGATAGCGAATCCTTCTGAGTCCTGTTCCCTGTATCGTTCCAGTCCTAAGTCAGTGTTCCTGCTTATGTCATATATCGGTTCATTGCCGATATATACATATGTTAGTCAGACGTTACAAATAGTTTCATTGATAGCTGTAATTGTAATACGCTAGGAAAACATACTTATTGTATATTTGTCTGTGTTACGTTCATCTATCTTGATCCTGCTATTTCCTGACTATCCTGTCCTGTCTTTGTGAGGCACGCCATCGCTGCAAACGCATTGGCTACCTCATTCCAGTCTGTTTTATTGTGGACGCTTGCTGTCACTAAGTAATGGCTAGTTAAGCAAGCGTTCATTCTGTCTACCTGTCCTGATCTCCTCAGTCCTGGTTGTGCGCTCAGCGCTACTTTGCGCTGAGACGATGTTACGAAAGTGTTGTTTGTGGCTGTTCGGATCTGCACCGGCTCTGTGCACCGCAATCTCCTATTGGAGTCAGTCCTCTCCTCCACTAAACTGGGGATATCCTGATTCCTTGTGTTGGTGTGTGTACCTCCTTCACGTCAGCTTAGGTGTTGCATGCTGACTGTGGAGAATACACCTCCAAGCCTAACATTATGGTAGCCCCATTACCAATCCCCATTGTGGGGGGGGGGGGTTCCCAGAAAAAATGACACTGTTTGTTATGGTTCCTGTTCCTTTAAGAAATTTGAGAAACTAAATTCTGAAACAGAAAATGAGTTTTTTTCTGAATGTACCAGGTTTTTGGCCAATCCCGAGCTCCAGGCTACTCCTGTTTCAACGTGGGCCCCCCAGTTAATTTATGTTTTGTTTAAGGGAAATTTGTTCCAGTGGGCGTACGATGTCTTGGATCATACGAATTTGAAAGAAAGACCGCTGGAATTTCTAGCGTTTGTGATCCATAACTGGCTGCGCAAAACCGATTTGCCTAGCCGTTTTGATAAGCTCCTGGCAGCTTGTCAATCAGCTGCTTCTTTTACTGCCTACAAAAATAATCAGCAAGCAGATAATTGTTCTGATAACTTTTCCTCTGCTTTGAATAAATCACCTAAGGCAGCAGGTTCTAAAGCCAAACGTAAACGCTCCAAAAGAAAAGCGTTACAATCAGCGGAGTCGTTGCCCTTAGCGACTGCGCATCAGATTTGTAATGAGACTCCGCCATTAGCAGATAATGAAATTCAGTCACCATTCAGGGGAGTCAAGTGGACCTATGAAACTACTAATGAACTTTCATTGCTAGCCAGGGAAAATAAAAGTTCTTGTTTAAATGAATTATCTGAATATGATTATGAAGATATATTACAGAGTATTGAACAGATCAATTTATTCGTGCAGCAAGGGAAATTTTCATACACTACAGTTCAACACTTGCTACAGGTATTGGAGATCCTTAGGAATAAGAAATCGGCCAATCGCCTGCTAAATAACCCAATGTATGTTTCTGCCACAAACACATTTGCAAACTGTGATCAACCTGAATGCTCAGCTGTTAAATATGCATGGGATCCTCCATTTGAGAAAAGAGAGATGGAAGCCCTGGTCTATGAATGGAAGAAAGATGCAAGTTCATTTTGTCAGTTTTACAGTGCAAAAAGTGAATTAGTATTGAATGCATGCATTAAGTCTGCCTATAACCTAATAAAAACTGGTGTGTGTGGGTATGACTTTGTGGCTCCATTGATCGATGTGTGGAAAATGATTTTGGACGATTTTTATGCGATTCAATCAGTTGATACCAGGGAAGACACACTGTCAATTGGAGATTGTTCCACTTCCTCAGTTCTTGAGGACTCACCTGCTTCAGCACCTTTGGCTGATTCAGCGAGTGATTCAGAGCTCCTGTTGTGTGAAATTGAAGTTCCTGTAATTCCACCCTGTACCATGGATAACTCAGTGTTACTTCCCAGTAAGACAGAAATTACTAATACTTCCTTAACCTTGCCCTGCACAAATTTCTCAGCAGAGGACCCAGAGGTCCTGCTGACTTCTGAGTCCAGCCTAGCCAGTACTCATGAGTCTTTGTTCAGTGAAACAGACATTAGAAAATCTTTGCCTGCCTCTGCAAACACTTCTGTAGAATTTACCTGTGTTAATAAAGTTCAACTCCTGTCTGATCCAGCAGATGCCAATAGATGCACTACATTAGTTTCTGAGTCCCAGCAATCCTGTCTAGAAACCTCAGAACCCCGGCATCTGAATTTCCCAATTTTACAATTGAATAGTGATTTAGATGCACAAACATTGTGTCTTGATCTTCCTGTCCCTACACCTCGCTCTAGTTTCGTGAATAGCTCAGAGTATCTGCTATGTGAACCTGAAATCGTAGAATTATTACCTTGTTCAGAAAATGTTCCAGTAAATTTGCCCTGTACCATGAATTGTGCAGTAGATCTTCCCAATGAAGCTCAGGTCACAGAATCATTATGCTGTCCAGCAGGTGCTTCCATGGTTTTGCCCTGCGATATGGCCTGTTCAGTGATCCTGTCCAGTGAAGCTGTGGTCGCAGAGTCTTATGCTTCACCCAGTACTTTGGATACTTCAGATCCTCTAATAGAGGAGTCTGAGACACTGCTTACTTCAGTGGGTGTTGCAGTAGTATTCACTTGTTTTGCAGCTGTTTTAGAATTACAGTCTGCTCTAATAAAACTTGATGAATCTCTGCCCAGTGAAGCAGAAGCTATTGAAACATTGTCTTTTTCAGCAAGCGTTTTTGATACCTTGCCCTGTACACAGTCTGATTTAGCTAAAGATGTTGAGTCCCTCTCTGATATCACAGTAGTCAGGGAACTTCAGCCCTGTCCTCTGAATGTTTCAGAAGTATTGCCCTGTAACATGGATAATTCTGACTCGCTGGAAAAAATAATAGGAATCTCAGAATTTCAGTCCGGGTTAATGGGTGTTTCTGAAACCCAGCCCTGTATCCTGGAAAGTTCTGGTTCTCTGGCCGGTGTGGCAGAAGTTCCAGAGTCCCCTTCCTGTCCAGTGAGTTCCTAAGTTTTGCCTAGTTCAGTGGGGATTGCTGCAATACTGACTTGTTTTGCTGCCCTTCATGAGCTCCAATCCAGTGTATTTGATGAGTCTCTGTCTAGTCCGGAAGAAGTTATGGGAGCCCTGTCTAGTTCGGTGCATACATCAGAAGATTTGTCCTGTCTTGTAAATGCCCCTGAACATGATTTGTTAATAACCTTGCTGGAATCAGAGACATCTAAGTCTGATCCTGCATTTTTTAGTGAGAATCCAGTAACTTTGAAGTTTAGTCATGATGATTTTTTTTTGCCCAGTCCTGGTTTCGGTCCTATCTTGACTGACTTTGAGGTTCGCAGTTCCTTGACATGCCCAGAAGTCTCTCTTGTGCCGGTGTGCCCAGATGTGCTTCGTATGCCAGAGTGCCCAAGTGTGTCTGTGTTAGCGTGCTCACATGCTTCCCTAGTGGAGACATGTTCTGATGTTGCCGGTTGGCCTGCATGCCCGGAGATGGTTCTGGTCCCTAAAAGCCCTGATCTTGATGTTTGTCCTTGTGACCCTGACTCTAGAGTTGCCCTGGGTTCCATAGGGGTTCTTGATAGTTCTCCATGTGAGCCTAAGGGGCGTTCTGACCTGTGGGGATCTCTTTGGAGCTTCCAAGTGTTCTGGGAGATCTCTGAGGAAACTTGTCCTGGTACCTTGGACTGGTTCAACAGTGGGTTTTGTGTTGGTAAGGACAGTTCCGGTGGGCATTGCAAAGGCTTTGGCGTTTTTGGACAGTCCCTGGAAGGCGGTGGGTATCGCTCAGAGAGTTTCTGTTTTTTTTTTTCTGGAAGTCGTGGTTCTGATGGGTGTCACACTGAGGCTTGTAGTGCTGACGGGCATGGTTCGGTAGGTTCTGGTTCCAATTGGTCTAGTTTTGGTGAGACTGATTCGGGAATTTGGTTTTGTCGGGCTGATCCGACCTTCATGAATTTTCAGTCAGATCAGTTTGCTGGATTTCCCACTTCTGATTTTTTGGTTTGGGTGGTTCAGGAGAAATATGTCAGTTTTTATAGGCGTCCAGAGGCCGCGTTTAAGGGGGGGGGGGTACTGTTATGATCGCTTCTGCAGCGTTTACTGCTGACTGCAGTGGTATTGCAAACCAAGCAGTTCTAATGTCATTACATGCATTTGCTTGCATAGTTTGGTTTGCACTTAAACTAGTTGCTGATTCCATCTGCAGTCGCTCTGAAGTTAATGACAGTTTAATATGCTTTTGTGTAAACAAACATTGTCTGCTGCAATGGAGGGGCAATCCCTTTCCTGCAGGCTGCATATCATTGTCTGCCTTTTCCTGCTATCAGCCTGTGATTAATTACCATTCACTTGTGTGGGAATCTGCAGGTCTGCTCCCATTGGATGACCTCAGTATAAAGAACTGCTTCCTGCAATCCCTAATGGGCTACCATAGTCTTAGATTCTGTCTGTTACTCTGCTCGTGCCCCACCTCGTTCCTAGTCCGTGTGGACTGCGCTGACTCCTGCGAAGGGGTCAGCGAGTCCTCCTAGTTCTGCTCTTGTTCTAGAAGTTGTTACTCTGCTTGTCTTGTGTCATATATTGGTTCATCGCCAATATATACGCATACTTGCGCATTTTGTTATTTTCCTTGTATTCGTGTTACGTTGATACATCAGTGTCGCTGATATATACGTACACGAACTGTTTATATTCTGTGTTCCGTTAGTCAGCGTTCCAGCACGTTTTGGTGGTTGCGCGTATCGTGATCCCCCGTGCTGAGCTAGTTATCCTGTTCCTGGTCCTGTTTGTGGATTGCGTTCATCTCCGCGAGGAGATAACGAATCCTTCTGAATCCTGTCCTGTTACCGTTTGTGGATTGCGTTCATCTCCGCGAGGAGATAACGAATCCTTCTGAATCCTGTCCTGTTACCGTTTGTGGATTGCGTTCATCTCTGCGAAGAGATAGCGAATCCTTCTGAGTCCTGTTCCCTGTATCGTTCCAGTCCTAAGTCAGTGTTCCTGCTTATGTCATATATCGGTTCATTGCTGATATATACATATGTTAGTCATACGTTACAAATAGTTTCATTGATAGCTGTAATTGTAATACGCTAGGAAAACATACTTATTGTATATTTGTCTGTGTTACGTTCATCTATCTTGATCCTGCTATTTCCTGACTATCCTGTCCTGTCTTTGTGAGGCACGCCATCGCTGCAAACGCATTGGCTACCTCATTCCAGTCTGTTTTATTGTGGACGCTTGCTGTCACTAAGTAGTGGCTAGTTAAGCAAGCGTTCATTCTGTCTACCTGTCCTGATCTCCTCAGTCCTGGTTGTGCGCTCAGCGCTACTTTGCGCTAAGACGTTGTTACGAAAGTGTTGTTTGTGGCTGTTCGGATCTGCACCGGCTCTGTGCACCACAATCTCCTATTGGAGTCAGTCCTCTCCCCCACTAAACTGGGGATATCCTGATTCCTTGTGTTGGTGTGTGTACCTCCTTCACGTCAGCTTAGGTGTTGCATGCTGACTGTGGAGAATACACCTCCAAGCCTAACACCATCTAGCTTGTCTGGGTCTGAGTCTTTTTGCTTTTTCTACGTATTCCAAATTTTTATGGGCAGTGTACACAGTAATGGGATGTTCCGCACCCTCCAGCCAATGTCTCCATACCTCAAAAGCCATTCTGACTGCCAAAAATTCTCTGTTTCCTTGTAAAGGATTGCGGAGATGCCGCTGCGCGGTCTGGCGGCGGGGCGGCTGTCTCCGCGTTCAGACCGGCAGTTACCGCACAGCAGCATGCGTCTGGTTTGTCTGAGCCTTCTAGTGCACACAGATGGAGAGCTACGCGGGAGGCAGGACCTTTATGCCAGGAGGAGAGGGATCAGCTGATCAGGTTGGTCAGCTGATCCCAGCGCAGATTGTCATTGGCTGAGTAGCGCTGGGTGGCGTTGAGGAGCGCTGCACTATATATAGATCTCACTGGTCAGTCTCAGGTTGTCTGCCGTTGCGAATACATACGTGTGAGCACTCAGACCATAGTCAGATCCCACAGTGTGTTAAAACCAGGTGGACCTGGGAATTCACACTTAGCCAGATTACGCTTGTGTTATTACTGTGTTATACTTTAGACCAGTTCCAGGGTGTTGTGACCAAGGACCTCACACCCAAGCTTAGGAATACTGTGTCATTGCTGTGTTATACTTTAGACCAGTTCCAGGGTGTTGCGACCAAGGACCTCACACCCAAGCTTAGGACTACTGTGTCATTGCTGTGTTATACTTTAGACCAGTTCCAGGGTGTTGTGACCAAGGACCCCACACCCAAGCTTAGGAATACTGTGTCATTGCTGTGATATACTTTAGACCAGTTCCTGGGTGTTGAGACCACGGACCTCACACTCTAGACTAGGCCTCTGCTTTATCTGTTATGACCAATTGCTCTCTCGACCTCTCTCCTGCTTTCTGATTCGGTACCTATGCATATCTGCCTACCTGTTGCCAAACCCTGCCTGTACCTGGTTATCGAATCAGCCTTCTGTCTCTGTACCTTATCTGCTCGTGTTTTGCCGACCTGGCCTAGCCGACCCTTCTGGCTGTCACTCATACCTTGAGTGTTCAGTCTGTCTGTACTACCTGTGACACTACTCCGCCAAGTGTCAGGTAGCTTCAGAGACCTCCTGTTCCTCAGAGAGGCCTCTCTGCAGTCCAGTCAGGGGCTCTATCCCTTAGGAGTCCTTTGGCTGCAGTATAGTCTGATTCCCAGTATTGCAGGGAATCACTGGCTCGCAGGTTATCTCTATCCACTTTCCTAGGAGATAGTTCACACACAGCCAAGGGCCACCTGCTCCTCAGGTGGTCCATGCTCATTGTTATTGGCGTCTCCCGCCCCACGGGAGACAGCCTACTGTTGCACCAAAACACTTACACTTTATCAGGTGTTCAGAGGTTAGTCATACTTGTATTATTGGTGATTCTGCAGATCATCAATAATCGGGTATATATCTGTATTGTTGGTGATACTGCAGATCACCAATAATCAGATTCTCTCTGTGTGCTGACACCAATCGTTACATTCCTATATCATAGTTACGTTCTGCTGGTAAAAACTTTCTAGAAAAGAAAGCACGCGGATGCAAATGCTCAGGGCGACCTGAATACTGAGAAAGAACTGCCCCCACTCCCACCTCAGAGGCATCAACCTCCACACAGAATGGCAAAGAAACATTGAGGTGTGTCAAAATAGGGGCAGCAGAAAAGGCTGTTTTTAGTGTATTGAATGCCTCGCAGGTCGAGGACGGCCAGTTGGAACAATCAGCCCCCTTCTTAGTGAGATCTGTTAATAAGGCCACCAGAGTGGATAAATTCATAATGGATTTACGGTAATAATTGGCAAAACCCCAAAATCGATGTAACGCTTTAAGATCCCCAGGTTGTGGCCACTCTAGGACTGCCGAAACTTTCTTTTTATCCATAGATAAACCAGAATCTGAAATTATGTAACCCAAAAAGGGTACCTCCGTTACTTCAAACAGACATTTTTCTAACTTAGCGTACAAAGAATTCTCTCTCAATTTCTGAAGAACCATTTTTACATGCCCTCTGTGCTCTGACAGTGATTTAGAATAGATTAGGATATAATCCAAATAAACCACTACAAATTTACCCAGAACATCCCGGAATACATCGTTAACAAAATCTTGGAAGACGGCTGGGGCATTACATAGGCCAAATGGCATTACAAGGTATTCGTAATGTCCATCTTGAGTGTTAAAAGCCGTCTTGACTTCCACTCATCGCCTTGACGAATTCTGATTAAATTGTATGCTCCTCTCAGGTCCAATTTACTGAAAATCCTAGCGCTAGATACCTGCGAGAACAAATCGTCAATGAGGGGGAGAGGGTATCGGTTTTTCACAGCTACGGTAGTCAATGCATGGGTGTAATCCGCCATCTTTTTTTTCCACAAAGAAAAATCCTGCCCCTGCTGGAGAAGTAGATGAGCCAATGAAACATTTTTCAAGGTTTTTGTTAATATAATCTTTCATAGCCTGTTTCTCAGGACAGGAAAGAGTATATAAATGTCCCCGGGAGGGCATGGTACCTGGCAATAAATCAGTTGGACAATCGTAACGGTCTGTGAGGAGGCAATTTGTCGGCAGACTGGGGAGAAAACACATCAACACATGCAGAATAATGACGAGGTAATTTCTCGGACGAAATCACAACATTAAATAATGGAATTTTTTAGACACTTCTCTGAGCATAGAGTCGACCAGTTAGTCAATTATTATTATTATTATTATTATTATTATTATTTAGTATTTATATAGCGCCAACATATTACGCAGCGCTGTACAGTGTATATATATATATATCTTGTCACTAACTGTCCCTCAAAGGAGCTCACAATCTAATCCCTACCATTGCCATATGTCTATATTATGTAGTGTACATACTGTAGTCTAGGGCCAATTTTAGGGGGAGCCAATTAACTTATCCGTATGTTTTTGTAATGTGGGAGGAAACTGGAGTGCCCGGAGGAAACCCACGGAGACACGGAGAGAACATACAAACTCTTTGCAGATAGTGCCCTGGCAGGGATTCGAACCAGGGACCCAGCGCTGCAAGGCGAGAGAGCTAACCACTACGCCACCGTGCTGCCCAGAGCACCAATCAATATGTGGATTGTGTGCCTGTAACCACGGGAGGCCTAGGCCCAAAAGGCTAGAGGGCATTCTGAGAATGAAAAATTGTAATTTCTCAAAATGTAACATTCCGATCTGCAAAGACACTTCCGGAGTAATGGCAATAGACTGACCACTTTAAAGAGGTGAATCATCAATTGCCGTGACATAATTTATTCTGTAAAGGCAGAGCTGGAATTCCCAAACTAGCAAACTCAGAATCAATAAAGTTTCCTGCCGCCCTGAAATCAATAAAGGCCTGTGCAGGACTAGATTGATTATTCCAAATAATATTAACTGGCAACAGTATTTTCTTTACTTTTAGGGGAAAAATCTGCTCACCCAAGTGAGATTCCCCAACTACAGCTAGGCGCAGGAGTTTTCCGCCTGTTTTTTTCCAGAACAATTTTGAACAAAATGTCCCTTCTCTCCACAATACATACATAAACCCTCATGTCGTCTCATAAGTTTTTCAGAAGGTGATAACTTTGAATACCCCAGTTGCATGCGTTCTTCACCCGAGTTAGTAACTGCACTCACAGAATGAGAACCAGACATGACAGAAGAATGCAGCCTACCCTGATGACGATATCTAATCCGTCTATCAACACGGATTGCCAGAGAAATGGCCTCTTTCAGATTTTTGGGCTCAGGATGGCTTACTAGAGCATCATTGACCAGATCTGCCAAGCCGAGCAGAAATTGGTCAAGGAGTGCCAATTCCCTCCACTTGGAAGAAACTGACCAGCGTCAAAATTCAGCGGCAGTATGGCGACCCTGCCGTAAGTCGCAAAGTTTACGGGTTGCGGTAGAAGAAATATCAGGATCAGCATAAATCACTGACTAAGGCTATCATTCATAAAGCATTCCCGCATGCGGAAATGCTGAAAACAGCTGACTTTACCAAGCACTTAGCAAAATGTCTATTCATAAAAGCTGTTTCCGCATGAAAAGCTGGCATTCCCGAGCAGAGCGATAAATTACCGCCTTGTGCGGTGATTATCTCAACACATGTCACCATATGTCAATTCATAAAGATTATAGCATGCGGAATCAGGACGGAGAATACCTCTCCCTTGGAAGATGCGATAAGCATGCGGATAACAGCTAAGTTAATGGAGACAGACCTCCCAGGCAGCAGCAGTGAGAGCAGAGCAAAAAAGGCATCCCAGAATACCCAGGCTGTGTGAACCCCTTGGGTACCTTTTTTCAAATATATTTCACATCAGAAAGCCTGCATGTGTAACATTTCTTGAAGTTCTTCTAAGCTGTGACAATTAAATAGATTGTTTAGAAAGGCTAATAGACCGATTCAGCACAGATTAAGGGCAAACAGAGGCAGTTAAAAAAAATGCACATCTAAAGGGATGCTGGGGCTGCCTCTTCTATTGTAACGCTGTCTCTGGAGGAGAAAATGTAACAACTCAGGCAGCTGCTCGTGTTTCCACCAGCCTAGAGCCAGCCTAGAAAATACTGCAGTGCTATCGCAACTGTAAACATTTTTATGAATGAGCACACAGAAGTCTAAAATACCGAATGCGGTATTTTCCCACCTGTATTTTTTTTTACCGAACACACTTTTATGAATGATAGCCATAGCCTCAAAGAATTTGTCAACGGAAGACAAAGCTTCATGGTCAGGATTAGAGATGGCCCGAACGGTTCGCCGGCTAACAGTCTCCGGCGAACTTCCGAGGTTCGCGATCGCAGACAACCGCAAACTTTTCCGTTCGCCCCCATAGTGAATCATGAGGGTCAACTTTGACCCTCTACATCACAGTCAGCAGGCACATTGTAGCCAATCAGGCTACTCTCCCTCCTGGAGCCACTCCCCCCCTTACAAAAAGCTGGCAGCATCAGGCTTTTCACCCAATCATGTGCCTGCATTAATTAGAGAAGGGAGAGCTGCTGTGCAAAGACCTATAAGGAAAGCTTAGTTAGGCTCTTGTAGGCTTGTTAGCTTGCTCCTTGCTGATTCTATTTGCTAAAAAAGCACCCCTCCCTTAACAGCTCTTTTGAGAGCTAATCTTGTTCTTGTAATCTATTTTTTTTGTGTGTGTGGCCTACTTGCATTATATAAAGCCCTGTCAGTCAATCGCAGCTGGCCTTTGGCCCCTTGGTGGTATAAGTACTGTTGTGCCAGGTGCACATTATAATACCCATCACTGCATATACCTACTACCTGTTGTTCACTTCAGTCAGTGCACTCATCTACCTACGTGAGCGCACGCAGTGTCACTGTGCCTGTCCGGTACATGTCTGTGTGTGACAGGTGCACATTGTAATACCCATCACTGCATATACCTACCTGTTGTGTTCAGTGCAACCACTTACCTACATTAGCGCATACAGTGCAACTGTACCTGCTTGATACCTGTGTCTGTGTGACAGGTGCACATTTGTAATACCCATCACTGCATATACCTACCTGTTGTTCACAGTGCACCCACCTACCTACGTGAGCACACGCAGTGTCACTGTTCCTGTCCGGTACCTGTCTGTGTGTGACAGGTACACATTGTAATACCCATCACTGCATATACCTACTAACTGTTGTTCACTTCAGTGCACCCACGTACCTACGTGAGCGCACGCAGTGTCACTGTGCCTGTCCGGTACCTGTCTGTGTGTGACAGTTGCACATTGTAATACCCATCACTTCATATACCTACTACCTGTTGTTCACTTCAGTGCACCCACCTACCTACGTGAGCGCACGCAGGGTCACTGTGCCTGACCGATACCTGTCTGTGTATGACAGGTGCACGTTGTAATATCCATCAGAGCATATACCTACCTGTTGTGTTCAGTGCAACCACCTACCTACATGAGCACATGCAGTGTCACTAAACCTGCTTGGTACCTGTGTGTGTGTGACAGGTGCACATTTGTAATACCCATCACTGCATATACCTACCTGTTGTTCACAGTGCACCCACCTACCTACGTGAGCACACGTGCCTGTCCGGTACCTGTCTGTGTGTGACAGGTGCACATTGTAATACCCATCACTGCATATACCTACTAACTGTTGTTCACTTCAGTGCACCCACGTACCTATGTGAGCGCACGCAGTGTCACCGTGCCTGTCCGGTACCTGTCTGTGTGTGACAGGTGCACAATGCAATACCCATCACTGCATATAACTATTATCTGTTGTTCACTTCAGTGCACCCACCTACCAACGTGAGCGCATGCAGTGTCACTGTGTCTGTCCGGTACCTGTCTGTGTGTGACAGGTGCACATTGTAATATCCATCACTGCATATACCTACTACCTGTTGTTCACTTCAGTGCACCCACCTACCTACGTGAGCACACACAGTGTCACTGTGCCTGTCCGGTACCTGTCTGTGTGTCACAGGTGCACACTGTAATACCCATCACTGCATATACCTACCTTTTGTGTTCAGTGCACCCACCTACCTACATGAGTGCACGCAGTGTCACTGTACCTGCTCGGTACCTGTGTGTGTGTGACAGGTGAACATTTGTAATACCCATCACTGCATATACCTACCTGTTGTGTTTAGTGCACCCACCTACCTACGTGAGCACACATAGTGTCACTGTGCCTGTCCGGTACTTGTCTGTGTATGACAGGTGCACATTGTAATACCCATCACTGCAAATACCTACTACCTGTTGTTCACTTCAGTGCACCCACCTACCTACGTGAGCACATGCAGTGTCACTGTGCCTGTTCGGTACCAGTCTGTGTGTGACAGGTGCACATTGTAATACCCATCACTGCAAATACCTACTACCTGTTGTTCACTTCAGTGCACCCACCAACCCCCGTGAGCACACACAGTTTCACTGTGCCTGTCTGGTACCTGTGTGTGTATGACAGGTGCACATTTGTAATACCCATCACTGCATATACCTACCTGTTGTGTTCAGTGCACCCACCTACCTACGTGAGTGCACGCGGTGTGATATACCACTCCGTGCATACCTGTTAACTGCACCTGTGTGACTGCACACTGTATTAGTCAAGTCAGCGCATACCTTTCACTTCATCCCCCCCGATATGGACAAAACAGACAAAACAGGTAGAGGCAGAGGTAGAGGCAGACCCAGAGGAAGGCCACCCGGCAGGTCTGTGCGAGGTCGTGCTGATGTGATTTCGTGCGGCCCTGGACCAAAGTACAGTGCTCAGAAGCAGGCACGTCCCATCAACTCCCAAGATTGTCAGGACGTGGTTGACTATTTAATACAGAACACCTCATCTTCTGCAGCCACCAGCACTACTCCAAGTACCACATCCACTACATTTGACAGTTCGCAGGAGTTATTTGGTGGTTAAATCACTGATGCACAGCCATTATTGTTACAACCAGATGAAGGCGCTAAGCAAGTTACACCACCTCATATGTCTGAGTTAGGCGACACTATGGACAAAACTTGTGAGGAGGAGGATGGTGACATTTTCGCTGGAGCGCTGGAGCCGGGAACATAAATATTTACATCCCTGCCATTCCGGGAGCTTTTTCACTGCCGCCGTGGGACACAGGACGACAGGGGAAGCCTCGATAGGGTCCGAAGGCTTCCCCCATCTGAGGTGAGTACCCCCAGGGGAACTTTTCTCATTACAAGTTTTCTTTAAACTTTAAATACATCTAACAGTTCTATCTCCTTTGCTGTTACTGTGAAGTTATCACAGGTTCTGTTATATGGGGCCTAACAAAGGTGTAGTGTTGTTTCCCATAGCAACCAACAAATATTTATTACAGTAGTATTAGCCCCCTGCCCATATTGATTGCCACATGTGCCCCAGTATTAGCCCGCCACAGTATAGATAGCCAGATTTGCCTCTTTTTTAGCCCCCTTGGTCTGATACAAGGATACAGAACTAAAGGAAGGGCTTCTGAAAAACAGTTTACAAAGATAGTATTGATAGATAGTCTTGATTTTAATATTTCCAAAAATTAGCAAACAGTGTGAAAATTATAGATTCTTTAATAGTGCTACCCCCAAAAGGGAAAAGAAACTGAATATTTCAATAGAACGGATAACCAGAGCCTGGTCAATCAATTCCATTGCGGTCCGGTCTCTTGTGCCTGTTGGGTTGGCACTTCCTGGCTTTGTCTCTGTCCAGATGTTGCTTGCCTCATGACTGTATGTAAACGATAATACTGTTTTTGAACAGATATATATTGTAAATTTAGGTCCTGAAGAAGGGTACATGTGACCCTTAAGAAGTCAACGTTGTCACAGAAAGAAAAAACCTGAGAAAATAAATATTTTGCAACCTATATTGTGTATTTTGACACTTTTTGGGAAATATTAAATTTAATCAACTTTGTAGTTTGTTTTCGGAAGCTTTTCCTTCAATTCTATATCCTTGTAACTGATCAATGTGACTATGGGTGTAGTGCAACACAACCAAGGATATTTTCAAAAATTTTGACTTCAGAGACCTTTGTCCCCCCATCCTTTTTCACCCATATAGATAGTCAAGTGTACCTCTTTATTAGAACCCCCAATAGATAGCCAGATGTGTCCCTTTATTGACCCTAACTCCCCTATAGTTAACCAAATGTGTCCCTTTATTAACCTTCCCCCACTATAGATAGCCAGATGTGCACCTTTACCCCCCAGTATAGATAACCAGATGAGCCCCATTATAACACCCTCATAGATAACCAGATTCACACCTTTATTAGCCCCCCTCATCGATAGCCAGATGGGCCCCTTTATTAGCCCCCCAACCCATACAGATATCCAGATGTGCCTCTTTATTAGCCTTCCCCCAGTATAAATTGCCATATGTGCCCCTTTATCCCCCCTAGTATAGATAGCCAGGTGTGCCCCTTTATTAGCCCCTACCCCAGCCGTTTATTGCACCCCCTTAGATTTTGTTTCATCAGTCCACAGAACACTATCCCAAAACCTTTGTGGTAGTGTTCTGTGGACTGATGAAATAAAATTAGAACTGTTTGGGCCCATGGATCAACGTTATGTTTGGAGGAGGAAGAACAAGGCCTATGAAGAAAAGAACAGCTTGTCTACTGTGAAGCATGGCGGACGGTCAATCATGCTTTGGGGCTGTTTTGCTTCTGCAGGTACAGGGAAGCTTCAGTGTGTGCAAGGCACCAGGAATTCTCTTCAGTAGCAGGAGATATTGGAAGAAAATGTGATGCAGTCTGTCACAAACCTGAGGCTTGGGAGACGTTGGACCTTTCAACAGGACAATGATCCCAAGCATACCTCCAAGTCCACTAGAGCATGGTTGCAGATTAAAGGCTGGAACATTTTGGAGTGGTCATCGCAGTCACCAGACTGAGAACCGATTGAGAACCTCTGGTGGGACTTAAAGAAAGCAGTTGCAGAGTGCAAGCCTAAGAATGTGACTGAACTGGAGGCTTTTGTCCATGAAGAATGGGCTAAGATACCCGTAGATCACTGCAAGACACTTGTGTCAAGCTATGCTTCACGTTTAAAAGCTTCACCAAAACCTTTGTGGTAGTGTTCTGTGGACTGATGAAAAAAAATTAGAACTGTTTGGGCCCATGGATCAACGTTATGTTTGGAGGAGGAAGAACAAGGCCTATGAAGAAAAGAACAGCTTGTCTACTGTGAAGCATGGCGGGCGGTCAATCATGCTTTGGGGCTGTTTTGCTTCTGCAGGTACAGGGAAGCTTCAGTGTGTGCAAGGCACCAGGAATTCTCTTCAGTACCAGGAGATATTGGAAGAAAATGTGATGCAGTCTGTCACAAACCTGAGGCTTGGGAGACGTTGGACCTTTCAACAGGACAATGATCCTAAGCATACCTCCAAGTCCACTAGAGCATGGTTGCAGATTAAAGGCTGGAACATTTTGGAGTGGTCATCGCAGTCACCAGACTGAGAACCGATTGAGAACCTCTGGTGGGACTTAAAGAAAGCAGTTGCAGAGTGCAAGCCTAAGAATGTGACTGAACTAGAGGCTTTTGCCCATGAAGAATGGGCTAAGATATCCGTAGATCACTGCAAGACACTTGTGTCAAGCTATGCTTCACGTTTAAAAGCTGTTATAACTAGAAAAGGATGTTGTACTGAGTACTAAGAATGAATGTCACTTGGGGGTTGCATAAAACTGATAATGATGTGAGCACAGAAAAGACATTTGTGGTTATTTCATTATAAATGTTATGTTATATTTGTCTGACTTACAAGTGCCTCTTTGATTTAATTGTAAACAAGATGACTGAAATGATCAAAATCAATGTCAAACTGGCCAAAACACGCAATTTCAGTGGGGGTTAAATAATTTTCAACACAACTGTAAATGTTCTGTGTCTTGACTTGTCTTATTTAAATTTGCAAGTCTCTTCAAAGAAGGCATATAAATGGTACCGAACATCTACCTTAGTGGAAACATGGCTTAGATAAGCCTCCATAAGGTTATGCTTTTGTATTCTAAATATACAAATAATTATGTAAAACTTAATGGATAAAAAAATGTAAACCCATATTGTTTTCATTATCATAAATTGATGCCTTTAATTTAAAATAATTGAATCTAGTTTATTTAGATGTACTAATAGGGTGTTTTATTGATATGTATTTATATATTTACTCACTTGGTAAATTATTTAAAAAAAGGCTTTTTCCAAAAGAAAATTATATTATGAAATAGCATCCTCAGTTTCATATTTTACTGTAAATATCTTCTATCTACATAATCAGTATTATAAGGTGTAATCTTGCCAAAGGGAACAATTCACTGCAAGTATATTAATAAAAGTCTGAGATCTCAGCATGCTTGAATTCTATCTAGACTACATACAGTATGTTATATATCACACACAGAAGATTAAACCTTGCGAAATGCATGGAATATTGTCTGACACAAACAGAGGTAAAAAGATTAATATCCCCTTCCGGAACATTCTGAATGAAAACATTGAGCCGTTCAATGCACAGATATTTAGCAATTCACTAAACATATATAGTAGAACCGAAAGATAGCTAAAATACAGGTTATTGCAGCTGGATATTTGAGGGGATTTTATGTTTAAGCTAAGGGAGAAATTATATATAATGGTTGAGACTTTAATTGGAAAAACAGCCAAAATACAAACATTCTGACCTAATAAGTACCATGGGATTACTGAAGGTATACTTGTTTTTTATGACTTCCGAGAGACGACAGAAAATTACAATAAAAACAAATAAAAGTACTTTATTGTATAGGACTGGATGTCTGAGACCAATATTAATTTCCCTTCACTTGGTTTCACTTCCCCTTTTTGCCAGTAGCGTGCGGACCGGTTTTAGCCATGGAGAGAATCCGAAGACAAAGAAATCTTGTACACTTAGTCATTAAAGGTATCACCTAAACAACTTTTGTTGCTATGTCTTGGGATCAGGGCCATTTTTTAACTATGCAGGGGGGCCTCTCCTGCTAAGCCCGGATGCTATGCAGGAGGACCTTTCCTGCTAAGCACGCCCCTTCCTGTATCATGCTACTAACAAACTGCTTGTTGGCAATTTCGGGTGGGTGGCCACTGGAGGCCAGGGGCAGATGGAGAGCAGTCCCGAGAGGACACAGAGATATGTGATCGGGAAGGGTACATGCCTCTGTGTTCCATTTGCTAGATATTATTCACTTCGGGTACACTTTAAGCACTTGCCTTCTGGAAAATTTCTGGGCTCTTTGCACAAATGGGAACTATTTCAGGCAAAATATCAACCAACAGAAATGCTGTAGTACAGACTGGAACTAAGTCTCTTTATGTGTCTCATATTTTGATTTTCAGCATGCATTCAAATGGTTTCTAATCTCAATAATATGTGCTAGACCTTTTGCATACAGACTAGTGTTGCAGCACAGATTCGGATATATGAGAAACTCATTACAAATATTGGTCATTTGGCTCAATTTAGACTGAACTGAATAGCAACGATGCTTTTGGGAAAACATGGCAAGCTTGGTAGGCATAGCAGCATTCAGTCAGTAGCTAGGGACAAGTTGGATGCTCTGGAAGCCATGTGTGTGGTGGCAGGTGTTCTATTGGATGCCTTAATCACTTGGCATATACCCAGAGGTATAAGAAAGCAGGTATGAAAAGGCTGAAATAGCTGTGCTATTGTTTTATCTAGCTAGATTCATGCTGCTGAATAGATAGCTAGGACATTTTGGGAGAAAAAGAATTTCTACTGCTATCATGACTTATATAATAGCACATTTAAAATAGAATTTTAGAACTTGATGAAGGCAAAGACTATAACGTTAGCTTAGGATAGAGCTTTGTTGTAAAGAAGTGCATAATCAGAGATATTGTGAGACAACAAATATAAAGCACTGAATCACTTTGCGATTAAAAAACCCATCTCAATAAAACATAACTTTTAAAAGAGTCTTAAAAGACATAACTGGGCTGGATACAAAGGTGTTTTAAAATGGGAATCTATAACCAGTGTGTATTGCAATTTCTGATTGAATTTAAAGCACACCGGAACCGTTATTAAAACTGTTGAGTTGTACTTACCCAGTGGCGTAGCTAAGGAGTTGTGGGCCCCGATGCAAGTTTTACATTGGGACCCCCCAATACAGAGCAATTGATACAGCGCACCAAAACCTGCAAATGGCAACTACAGTGTCTGAGATGCAAGAATGGGATGGGGAACAGTTTGTTAATGATTACCACTATTCAAAGTATCTATGAAGTGATTATTATGAGCACAGGGCCAATAGAAAGCTAATACTGTAGTTGAGGGATGGCCCCTTCGAGGCCCCTCTGGCCCAAGGGCCCAGATTCGGTCACAACCTCTGCAACCCCTTACCTGAGGCTTCTTCCAGCCCCAGGTAAGTACAACCTGGGGCTTCTTCCATGAGGTCCTTTGGGTCCCCTCTGTTCTCCCGCTAGCAGCCCTGTAAGATGTAAGACTGGAACGTCAGTCATGCAGACTGTGCATGTGCGGTCCCATCCGCATCCTTCATGATTGCGCTCCCATTAACGGGTGCATTCTGTGCAATCATGGTTGTCAAAAGAATGAACTTTGCATGCACTGAATGCTCCCAGCGTTGGGAGCGATATTGAGAAGGGCTCGTGGACAGGACTGTACATGCGCAGTTGTTGCACCTGGAGTTCCAGTTGTATATCTTACAGAGCTTCCAGCAGAATGAAGGTGAAGGTGAAGGTGAATGAAGGTGACCTGAAGGATGCGGAGGGATCTCATGGACTACGGAGGCTGGAAGAAGCCCAAGGTATGTATGAATGAACAGTTTTAAGCACAGTTTAGAGGTGCTTTAACCACTTTCCCCCCGCCCGTACGAATTTCTCCGTCCCTTTTTCCATCCTTTAACCCCCAGGGACGGAGAAATCCGTACTTTCCGCATTCCCGCCGCTGTCCGCGCTCCCGCTCGTAAACACGCCGCCTGCCGCTAGTAAACACGACGCTGCCCGCTCGCCCGGAGATCTATGAACGGGAAAATCCATTCCCGTTCGTTGATCTAAGCCCCGCAATGATCCGCTGCTCTCCGATGGGCAGCGCGATCATTGTGATCTTACCCAGCCTCCAAGTACTTCCTTCAAGCTTCCGGAAGGACGCTTGGAGGTCGCATTAAAACAAAAAGTTACTGTGGCCATCTTGTGGCCAAATAGTAAAACTAAACCCTACACATTTTTCACATGCAAATAAATTACTTTTACACAAAAAATTAACTCATTACCTCCCACACTCCCAATTTTTTTTTTTGTAATTAAAAAAAATTAAAAAAATGTACAATAAAAAAATACATAAATAGTTACCTTAGGGACTAAACTTTTTAAATATTTATGTCAGGAGGGTACAACACTGTTACTTTATAAACTATGGGCTTGTAATTAGGGATGGACGCAAAACTGAAAAAAATGCACCTTTATTTCCAAATAAAATATTGGCACCAAACATTGTGATAGGGACATAATTTAAACGGTTTTATAACCGGGACAAAAGGGCAAATACATTTCATGGGTTTTAATTACAGTAGCATGCATTAATTAAAAACTATAATGCCCGAAAACTGAAAAATAATTAATTTTTTCCCAGATTTTTCCTATTTTCCCATTAAAACACATTTAGAATAAAATAATTCTTGGCATAATGTCCCACCTAAAGAAAGCCTAATTAGTGGTGGAAAAAACAAGATATAGATTGTTTAATTGTGATAAGTAATGATAAAGTTATAGACAAATGAATGGAAGGGGCGCTGAAAGGTGAAATTTGCTCTGGTGGTCAGGGGGTAAACCCCCTCAGTGGTGAAGTGGTTAATGTATAATAGAGTCTTTATAGGATATAACAAGAAACAAGAAGTAGAAATGGACATATAAGAGTTGATTCTCTAAAACTATAGTAAAATTGCAGTCTGCAGGCAATGTACAGCATGTTTATTGCTGTCTTTGCAGACAAAATGACACGTGTTGCACATATAGCACAAGTAGCCTTATGTGTACAATGTATACATAATGGCCTGTTTATCGTATGCATGAAATAGAGGCGCTGTAAAAAAAAAGGGCACAGAATACAGACGAATTTCTTATTTTACAATAATAACTATAAAAATGTTGGTTTACACATACATTTGGTTTTAAATTATCACTTTGTTTAATATTCATTTTTAACGATTGTTATCATTCCAGAGACACATAGGTTATGTTTAATCGTTTTTTCCTTCTGATATTTAGCAGAAACTATCAATAACATGTTACCGTAAAAATGCATGTAAACTATACATTAAACTAAACTATAAATCACGGTACAAAACATACTTTGTAATCTTAATCATATCTTTTTGTTTCAGAAAAATTGTAGTGGCTGATTTATTTAAAGTCCAATACAACACCTTTCCATCAATCAAACGGTATTTTAGTGTTACTGGTTTAGGTGATTGAAAAAAAAATAGAGTTCAAGTTTGTCTTACTACTACTAAACCTAACCCTACTCTCACACAAAACCCTCCCTCTACCAATCCCTAATGCTGGGAATACACGGGTCAATTTTGCAGCTCGATTCCGCGCCCGATCGTTTTTCATGCTCGATTCTGCAGGCGATTCTCTTATCTTCCATTCGTTTTTCTTATCTTTTCCCATTGTCCTCCATGCATACATAATAATGCATACATAAATTATCTCATTTTGTATTACTGAATTAAATCATTGTAAGGATCCCTCCTGTAGCGTATTCTGTCCATTGCAGTGGAGCTGCAAACTGACAGTTCTGGCTTGTCAGCCTGCATTCGGTTGTGCATTTGCAATGGGTTTCACTGTCATTTGCAATCGCTCTGCAGTTCTGGGCAGCTCAGGATGCTGTCATCATTCCACCAATTGCTTGTTGCAGCTTAGCTGCGGCCAGATAGCCCTGGATTTCCTGCATGCATGTTGTTACATAATACTGCATGTATTTCTTATGGGAGTCCTTTCACAGCCAGCTAGCAAATGGTAATCAAGCCAGCTCAGGATTGAGTAATTACCATTAAGCTGTGTGGAGATTTGCATACCTGCATCCATTGGCTGATGTCAGAATAAAAGTCTGCCTCCCATTTCATACCCCGGCCAACATAGCGTTCTGCTCTCTGAGTTGTCGTTGGGTCTATGCTGTGAAAGTTGTTTTTGTAAATGTATAATGCCTTGCTCTGTATTGTCATGTCTGCTGGACATTTGCTGACCTGCGGGGAGGTCAGTGAAGTCCTTCTGATCCTGATAGTTAGATTCTGCCAGCACCACGTTGGTGACTGGTAGAATTCCTTCTAGCCTTGTTCTTGAGGACGAACTATGGCAGCGGTTGCCATTAGTTCGCTCCTACCTGTTTGTCTTGTCTATCTCAGTGTAAATGTTGCTGTCACTGAAACAGCGACTAGATTGGCTGAGCATTCTGTCTGCCTGTTGTCTGTCTTGTTAATTATCATTACTTGTGCTTTAGCTAGTGAATTATTTGAGAAGCACCTCCCTCTCTCACTCGCCTTTTGTTTACCAACAAACGGAAGTATGGGGTAATAATTTGGAAGGATGACTTATGACTGAGTTTAGAAGCCCTTGTTATACTATAGGGCAGTATGGTTCCCAACCAGTGTGTCGTAACACACTTATGTGTCGCAGCAGCACTGGCTATGTGTCGCCGCTTTCTGCTCGCATCTCCCCCGCGCGATCTCCTTCCCGCCAATCATTCTTCTCCTCCTATTAGTGAAGGGCTACAAGAAAATGGCTGCTGCCAACCTCATTTACGGACATCAACGGCCATTTTCTTGTAGTCCTTCACTAACTACGAGTCAGAGGGCAGAGGCGGAGCATCAAGGACAGAGCCAAAGTGTGGATGCTTGGAGGGAAGGAGGAGAAGGGGCGAAGGGGTTGCCATAGAGGGGTGAGTTAGGCAAGTTTCTTCCTGTGGCTGACATTTAGCGTGTGAGCACTTGGCAGCAGTACATTGTCCCTGCACCACCTGTCATATAGCATACTGTCCCTACAGCTATTCTGTGCCAGCAGCAGCAGCAGCATTAGCAGTAGCAGAAGCAAATTATTCTTGCAGCATTTCGCTTATTGTGCAGCAGCATTGTGTCCCTCTAGCCCCCCTTCCCCCATTGTGTTAGCAGCAGTATATAGTCTTTGAGGCCCCCCATTGTTCCAGCAGCAGAAGCAGATTGTCTCTGCAGCCCCCATTTCTCCAGCAGTATTAACATATTGTTTCTGAGCCCCCCATTGTTCCAGCAGCAGAAGCAGATTGTCCCTGCAGCCCCCATTGCACCATCAGTATTAACATATTGTTTCTGAGCACCCCATTGTTCCAGCAGCAGAAGCAGATTGTCCCTGCAGCCCCCATTTCTACAGCAGTATTAACAGCTTGTTTCTGAGCCCCCCATTGTTCCAGCAAAAGAAGCAAATTGCCCCTGCAGCCCCCATTGCTCCAGCAGTATTAACAGATTGTGAGACCCCCATTGTTCCCGCAGCAGATGCATTTATTTTCGAATTTGCTTAAAAACATCAATAAAAGACCACTCACATAAGGGCCCTTGTGACAGGGACCCAGAGCAATATACAGCGTAATAAATACCACAGGATGCCGTCCAGCCAGATGTCCTCCTCGCCCGACCGGTTTCACTGCTATAGTTTCCTCAGGGGCTAGCCCCTGGGAGTTGCTTAAAAACATCAATTTAAAGGTCACTCTTATAAGGGCCCTTGTGACAGGGACCCAAAGAAATATACAGTGTAATAAATACTACAGAACGCCGTCCAGCGTTTCCCCTGAGGAAACTATAGCAGAGGAACTTTGGCGTAAAGGGGACAAAATAAATCAATACATTGCAGATTGAGACGTAAGAAAAAATAGAAGAGGGATCAAGAAATGATTGATATTTGCCATGTAATTTGTTCATATTGTTTGATCCACAGTCAGCCTGTGCATAATCATCCTTACTACTGGCAGACAACATGAAAAAAATAGACAGCACCAACTGCCATTATTTATAAGCTAACAATGCAATAGGATAAATTGTTTTTTTTTTTTTTGTTATATACAGTATATGCAGAGAGGGAGATACTTATTGCTTGGCAGTAGGAAACAGCCGTTATTTTCCACAATGCAACAGGGCTCCTA